>NC_040077.1:73411896-73714926 GCF_003369695.1 Bos indicus x Bos taurus
CGTTGAAGCTAACACAACATTGTAAATTACACTTCAGTTAAAAAAAAAAAAAAGAACTTACACTTTCCACACCGTTAAGCTGTCTGAAGAGGGTGTCTGTCTGCAGCTGTGATGAAACTGGGAAGACATTTCCCATTGTGTTCAAACAAGATGGACAAGGCAGGCTGCATCCTGGATCATGATTTAAATTCTGATGCAAAGACCTGCCTCTGGAGGAGGAAGCCAAGCTCCAGAGCTTAAGGGTTCGAGGGATGGGCTAGCTGGGAAACTAGAGCACCCAGGTAGGGCACTGAGCCTGTGGGTGTTTTTAGCAGGCTGCTAGTTTTATTAGTGCAACGGTTACAATGTGAGGCCATTCTGCCCTGAATCCTACTTTTCTTGTAAACACTGTTTAAAAAAATTATAGTGTGCAATTTTGCAGAACCCAAAATTTTTCTAGAGTGCGTTCTAGAAAAAGTGCTAGCATGTGCACAGCTATTATGTATCACTTCAGCTGCTTCTTCACATGGCCCTGAATGGGAGGTAGGGCAAGTGCATGTGGCAGGTGAGGGACCTAGAGAGCATTAGGGAACGTCCAAGTGGCTCAGGTGGGGAGTGGTCCAGCTTCTAGCTACTCCTTGGCCAGCTCAAATGGGGAGACCTAGGTATTGAATTTGGACAATTTAGTTTAAATGAACTCAGCCGAGGTCAATTCCATCCCAGTCCATTCAGTCTTATCCCTTGATGTACCATGGTTGGTGCAGTGGGGCAGGATTGTACCAGCTCATGAGAGCAGGAATTTTGCAAGCCCGTTGTTCAATTCAGCCATTATTGAATACTAAATCATATAAACATCAATAACATAAATGATACTTTAAAAAGATAATGCATATTCAACACCATCACTTTCTCGTTATTTTATTATCTTTTGCTATTTTTTATGCTCTGGAGGATATTTCCACCTATTGTAAGTGAATGATAGAAATACTGAATTATGGGACTTCCTGGTGGTTCAGTGCTTAGACTCCGAGCTTCCACTGCAGGGTCTTGGGTTTGATCCCTGGTCTGGGAACTAAGATTTGCCAGCCTCATGGTGCAGCCAGGAAAAAAAACACACCATCACCACCAGACAAAAACTCTGAGTGATGTATACATCTCTCCCCATTTTCATGTTATCCTGGGCCAAAATGTTGGTAATTTGGGTTAAATGGGAGAATTTACATCACAGAAACTGGCAAACAGACACATCGGGGTTTTCTCTCTCCTCTCCAAAACGCTAGTTCTTGAAACTTCACCAGCACAGCATCGGAAAGAGCCATGGTACATTGGGGACTGAATGGCAAGGTAGGAGAGGGAAGCCTGAAGGCTCAGCACAAAGGAAAAGGACCCCTGAGAGCGACCTTTCAGGACAAAGTCAATAAAAGAAATGAAAAATATTTTCATGGAAATCTTTCTGGAGTGAGTGAGTCCAGGATGCTCAGAGCATAAGGACACACTTTCAGGATGATCTGGGGACCTTATCACAAACATCCATGCTTACGGGAAGTAGTGACTGCTGTTGAAGGCTGGTGACCTGGGAGGACTGAGCTCTGTGTGGTCATTGCTGCAAACCAGAGCCTACTCAGAGCCTGACACGTAGCAGGTGTTTCATGAACATTCATTGAAAGAAGGAATCATGTTTAGGGCTACTTGTTGTTTTATTTCCATACAAAATGTCTCTGTGGTCTTTGACGAAAGCCTGGGCTGAAACTATGGCAGTTGGGATGAAGGAGGGGGATGAATGTGAGAGCAATTTAGAGAGTAAAATTAAACAGACAGGAGTTAGATGATGGGTTAGCTAGGGAAGGTGAAAAAGAGGAAGGTGTATATTAATTTCCTAATTTTTAATTAGGAGAATTTCAAACATCTAGTAATGAGGATGGTATAATGAAATCCATCACCTAAACTTTACAATCATTAACATTTTACCATATTTGCTTCATCTGCTTTATTGAAGTATTTAAAGTAAATTACACTCATTACGACATTTCAACTCTGAATAATTCAGCACACATCTCTAACACATTTTCTAATACCACTAAGACCAGTTCATAGTAAAAACTCCCTAATTATTCCCAAAATGTATTTTACAGACTGTTTGTCAAACCAGGTTTTTATCAAGGATCAAACGCTACCCAGGAAAGGTCAACATTTCTCTGAAAGGGACAAGATAGTAACAGTTTTAAGTTTTGCAGGTCAAGAGACAAAATCAAGTAAGCTTAAAGATTTTAAACCCACAGATTAAAAAATCCCCAGATCTTTCCTAGCTCATAGACTGCATAATAGGTGGTGAGCTGGCCATGGCTTGCCGGAGCCTGTTCTTGCCTGTGGGCTCCATAGGGAGTGACGGAACAGGCTTGGCTGGCCTGGAACTCTGTAGCCAGAGGTGTTGTTATTAGAGAAGGGTGCAGGGGGCCCCATGGCTGGGTTTCAGCTGGAAGATGGAGTGCCTCCCACAAGGGGCTTCATGCCTCCTTGCTGTGGCATGTTAGGCTCCAGGAGAGGACCACAGCCTCCCCAGGCAGCCATGGGAGGGGCATCTGCCTTCCTTCATCCTCCCACCCCAACTCCAGAGGGTCAAACATGAGAAGAGGGTGGGTGAAGTCAGCACCTCCATCCTGACTCATCCTCCTACCTCCAAGGTCTGTGATCTTGGCTTCTGCTGGAGGAGTGGGTGGCTGTGCCTTGACTTGAAAATGAGACTGAAGTTCTAAGATGAATAGGATTGAGCCTTAAAAGCCAGAATGCCTGTTACTTTAATTAACTGCAAATGACCACAATATTAGGGAATCCAACTGGGATGTCATTATGGGAGCTGCTCCCCAGCTGGAATTGGATGGGGAGGTTGTGAGTGAACTCAGCAGGCCAGCGGAAAATGAAAGCTTCCTGTGTATATCCTCACACACTGAGATTCCTCCCTAAGCCACTGTCAAAGTGTCGGGAAGCATCTCACTCGAGCTTCTCAGCGATATTCTTAGTATTTTCATAGTGGAGAATAGGGCAGAGCCTCCAAGATAAGGTATGGTTGGGCTGACAGCAATCTGATCCATCACATGAGAGTCTGACTAACGTTGCCAGGTAATAGTCAGGATGCCCAGTTGCCTTTGAATTGCAGAAAAACAATGAATACTTTAAAAAATACACATATGTCCCACGCAATACTTGAGATATAGTTACACTCAAAATTGCCATATATCTGAAGTTCAAGGGTAACTGGATATCTTGTTATTTATTTGATGGATCTGGCAACACTAAGTTTCAGGAACCTTGCAAAGCATCCGCCCCTGAATTCCAGTTTGTCCCTCAAGTTACTGGTCAGAGACTGGGTGATTGAATCAGAGACTGTAGACTGTGTATTCCAGGAGGGATGAAGGTAACAACTATAAACCCCACTCACCTTGCAGCACCATGTGCTAGCCACTGGGGTTGGCATTTGGCTATGCTTGTACCCCTTCCCAAGAGCCCTGGAAGACAGACAGTCCTAACATTATCTTTGTTGTGAAGCCAATTCTGGCCTCTGCACCTCGACACTGAGTTAAATCTTGAAGACAGAGTTTGGGGTGAAGTAAAAAAGAACAACTTTATTGCTTTGCCAGGCAAAGGGGGCCACAGTGGGCTAATGCTCTCAAAATTAAGTGTCTTAATCTGGAGGTAGTAGTGAGGAGTTTAAACATGTAAAATATCATGTATGAAACTAGATGCCAGTCCAGGTTCGGTGCATGATACTGGATGCTTGGGGCTAGTGCACTGGGACGACCCAGAGGGATGGTATGGGGAGGGAGGTGGGAGGAGGGCTCAGGATGGGGAACACATGTATACCTGTGGCGGATTCATTTTGATATTTGGCAAAACTAATACAATTATGTAAAGTTTAAAAAAAATTTTTTTTTAAATTAAAAAAAAAAAAGATTCAAAGAGGAGGGTATGATCAGCTTGTGGACATTCTTTGGATTGGTTGGTGGTGAGGTAGGTGGGAGTCTGCATCATCAACCTTCAGGTTCCAATCTGTCTGGGGGGTCTATGTGCTTGTGGGCAGCATACAGTTAACTTCACCTGGTGGGGGTTTCAGTATCTCCACGCAGTTCAGAGATATTTTTAGGTATATCCCTTGGTGAGGAGCCAGGACCTTGCCCCAGGGCTGCACTATTGTTACCTGGCTGTTCCTCCCTTGTCTCTGCATCTCTTTCCTTCCCTGATTAGCAACTAAACCTGCCCTCTGGAACTTGAGGAAGGTCATGGAGGCTGAATGAAGCCTATTTCCTGTAATCAAGAAACAGGGGACACAGAAAGGCTTCTGTACCCAGGAGCCCCACAGGGTCCTGCTCAGTTTCAATTGTACAGATGAAAAAGCTGAGGCTCAGTAACTCATCTCAGAGTTAAACCAACTCTGTCTGTCCTCAAAGCCTTGCTGTCCTTTTTGGGGTGCTGTCCCCTCTGCAGTTGGATACTTGTAAGAAGGAGCACCCAGGAAGACTGCCTGAGATGCAGGAGAAAACATTCTGGGGGCTGGTAGCAGAGAAGGCTGAGAGCACAATGCCCCCTGAGCCTCAGATCACACAGCATCATTTGGGTTATCTATTTGGAAGGCTGTCAAGGGTTGGGGATCCAGGTATTACAGGAAGGGGGACCCCTTTGGGGGCCTGAGAGAGGGCTCTTGTCAAACACTCAGAAATGTACTGTCTGAGGAGACACGTGTGCTGACAAAGCAAGAGACTATTGAGAAGGAGCTCCTAGGGGGAGAGCAGCAGGGTAAGGGAACTCAGGAGAATTGCTCTGCCATTTGGCTCACAGTCTCAGGTTTTATGGCGATGGGGTTAGTTTCCAGGTTGTCTCTGCCAATCATTCTGACTCAAGATCTTTCTTGGTGGCATGCATCACCAGCCAAAGTTGATGCCAGCAATGAGGATTCTGGGAGGTTGGTAGAACACATGGCATTTCTTCCCTCCTTCTGACCTTTCCTGAATTCTTCTGGTTTGTGGTTCAGTTCAGATCAGTCTCTCAGTCATATCCGACTCCTTTGCGACCCCATGGACTGCAGCATGCCAGGCTTCCCTGTCCATCACCAACTCCCAGAGCTTACTCAAACTCATGTCTATTGAGTTGGTGAAGCCATCCAACCATCTCATCCTCTGTCATTCCTTTCTCCACCTGCCTTCAATCTTTCTCAGCATCAGGGTCTTTTCAAATGAGTCAGTTATTCAAATCAGGTGGTCAAAGTATTGGCGTTTCAGCTTCAGCATCAGTCCTTCCAATGAATATTCAGGACTGATTTCTTTTAGGATTGACTGGTTTAATCTCCTTGCAGTCCAAAGGACTCTCAAGGCTCTTCTCCAACACCACAGTTCAAAAGCATCAATTCTTTGGTGCTCAGCCTTCTTCACAGTCCAACTCTCACATCTATACATGACTACTGGAAAAACCATAGCTTTGACGAGACGGACCTTTGTTGGCAAAGTAATGTTTCTGCTTTTTAATATGCTGTCTAGGTTGGTAATAGCTTTTCTTCCAAGGAGGAAGTGTCTTTTAATTCCTTGGCTGCAGTCACCATCTGCAGTGATTTTGGAGTCCAAGAAAATAAAGTCTGTAACTCTTTCCATTGTTTCTCCATCTATTTGCCAAGAAGTGATGGGGCTGGATGCCATGATCTTAGTTTTTTGGATGTTGAATTTTAAGCCAGCCTTTTCACTCTCCTCTTTGACTTTCATCAAGGGGCTCTTTGGTTCTTCTTCACTTTCTGCCATAAGGGTGGTGTCATCTGCATATCTGAGGTTATTGATATTTCTCCTGGCAATCTTGATTCCACCTTGTGCTTCATTCAGCCCATCATTTCTCATGATGTACTCTGCATATAAGTTAGATAAGCAGGGTGACAATATACAGCCCTGATGTACTCCTTTCCCAATTTGGGACCAGTCTGTTGTTCCATGTCAGGTTCTAACTGTTGCTTCTTGACATGTATACAGATTTCTCAGGAAGCAGGTAAGGTGGTCTGGTGTTGCCATCTCTTTAAGAATTTTCCATGGTTTGTTGTGATCTACACAGGCAAAGGCTTTGGCATAGTCAATAAAGCAGAAATAGTTGTATTTCTGGAATTCCCTTGCTTTCCCTAAGGTTCAATGGATATTGGCAATTTGATCTCTGGTTCCTCTCCCTTTTCTAAATTCAGCTTGAACATTTGGAAGTTCTCAGTTCATATGCTGTTGAAGCCTAGCTTTGAGAATTTTGAGCATTACTTTGCTAGCATGTGAAATGAGTGCGGTTGTGTGGTAGTTTAAACATTCTTTGGCATTGCTTTTCTTTGGGATTGGAATAAAAACTGATCTTTTCTAGTCCTGTGGTCACTGCTGAGTTTTCCAAATTTGCTGGCATATTGAGTGCAGCATTTTCACAGCATCATCTTTTAGGACTTGAAATATCTCAGTTGGAATTCCATCACCTCCACTAGCTTTGTTCATAGTGATGCTTCCTAAAACCCATTTGACTTCTCACTCCAGGTTGTCTTGCTCTAGGTGAGTGATCACATCATTGTGGTTATCTGGACCATTAAGATCTTTTTTTGTATATATCCAGGAGAAGGCAATGGCAACCCACTCCAGTACTCTTGCCTTGAAAATCCCATGGATGGAGGAGCCTCGGAGGCTGCAGTCCAGGGGGTTGCGAAGAGTCAGACATGACTGAGTGACTTCACTTTCACTTTTCACTTTCATGCATTGGAGAAGGAAATGGCAACCCACTCCAGTGTTCTTGCCTGGAGAATCCCAGGGATGGGGGAGCCTGGTGGGCTGCCATCTATGGGGTTGCACTGAGTTGGACACGACTGAAGTGACTTAGCAGCAGCAGCAGCAGCAGCAGTCAACAGATGTTGGAGTAGAAGGATGTGTGCTTGTCTTCTCTTGCGAGAACTCCAAAATTGCAACTCACTGAGCAACCATGGAGAGGAGAATGTTGGATCCCACCAAAAAGATACTCAACATCCAAGGACAAAGGAGAAACCCCAACAAGATGGTAGGAGGGGCAAGATCACATTTAGAATCAAACCCCATACCTGCCAGAGACACTCGGAGGGCTTAAGCAAAACCTTGTGCACACCAGGACCCAGAGGCCCCACAGAGACTGAGCCAGACCTGCCTTTGAGTGTTTAGGTGTCTCTTGCAGAGGCATGGGTCAGCAGTGGCCTGCTGTGGGGACAGGAGGGACTCTGGTGGCAGCAGACCTGGGAGGCATGGCATGTGGCATAAATCCTCTTGGAGGAGGTCACCATTAGCTCCACCATACAGCCACCGAGCAGATGACCCACAAACTGGAGAACAATTATATTAAAGAAGTTCTTGAACTATTGCAAAAGTTCTAGGGCCCACAACAGATTCCCTAACCTGGGGATCTGGCAAAGGGACTGAGAACCCCCAAGGAATTTGACCTTGAAGGCCAGTAGGATTTGATTACAGAACTTCCACAGGACTGGGGAAACAGACTCTTGGAAGGCACAAACTAAACCTTGTGTACACCTTGTGTACACAGGAGAAAGGAGTAGTGACCCCACAAGAGACTGAGCCAGATTGCCTGTGAGTGACCAGAGTTTCTGGCAGAGGTGTGGGTTGACAGTGGCCTACCGTGGGGTCAGGGGCACTGAATACCACAGTCCTGGGAGCCGTGGGGCTTGCTGGCACGAGTCCTTTTGAAGGAGGTCACCATTACCTGGTTGGTGGTAGCTTGTTATTGGTAATTCCGTGTTTATTACCAGGGCCTTACGTTTAAGATAACTCATGCAACTGGTTTCTATGGAGCTTGGCCAAGAAGGGTGGTTTCAGTCCATGGTTCCCCTAACATGGGGACTGACAGGGGTTGAGGTGAGAGATGGTGAGGGTGAGGAGAGAGTTAGACAGGTGAACAGGATGATTAATGAGCAGGACTGGAGAGGCAGGGCCTGACCTAGCTAATGTGTGTGTGAGCTGTGTGTGTGTTTACATGTGCACCTAGGTCTCCTGGAGGCCAAGTCCTTGAACAGGAAGATAGCTTCTCTCCCCTGGGATGTTGGCTGTGACTACATCTGCTGCACTCAGACTCCCTGAGACCCTGGAATTTAGGAGCTTTCAGATTGTGCAAACTCAAGGTACTATGGGGCTGGGTGTGCTCAATACCTATTCATTTTCTTATCATCTGTGCTGCAGGGGGACCTAGTGGGTAGAGGAGGAGGGCCCCCAATCCTGGATGTGGGATCCAGGGGATGTGCCTTGCTAATGGTAGTTCTGCGACCACGTCAGGTATGTAGGCACAGGTTTCAGGATGACGTTTCAGGAGTCTAAGAGGCTTGTGAAGCCCCTCTTTCCTGACCTTGGGCTTCCAGCTATCGGGCAGGAAATCACTTTGGGCAGGTGAGTGCCTCAGCCACTACCTGGGCACATTGCCCTTAAGGAAGAGGGGCAGTCCTGAGAAGCCCCCCTCTTTGAATGCCCCTGTCAGGTGCTCTTTGCACTCTCTGTGCTACAGCCTTAAAATGTGACAGGTGTAACTCTCAGGTGCCCCAGGAGCCATTCTTGCCTAGCCTTACACGCTGTCCTATATCACCCCCCACGTGTGGGGACTCAGGAGTGGCTGTCTGTGGTCCATGCGGCTATGTGCATCTCTCTGAAATACTAGGAGACCCGGGGCTCAGGCAAGGATCAGGGGATGTGGATTCACTGACAGATGAAGGAGGGGGAATGGAATGGGGCATCTGTGCACGTGGCACATGGATTTCTCCAAACCAGCCAGTCAGTGGCTGCTGGTATATTGTGAGATGTGGGGAGAAGGGGAGAGATGCTGTGGGGAAGACGGAGGTGAATGATGGAAGGTCTAGTGAGCACAGGTGCAGGAGGAAACAGGTGCAGTGGGAAGGTGACCCTCTCCTCCAAGAGGCCTGAAAAATGATGGTTTCCATTGGCTCTGTAGGACATGATGGTGCAGTTTAGAAACACAGAGGAGAGGCAGTGAAGGGTGAAGACCAACAATCATCTGTCATGCAGGGGCAGCTGTGGGACCCCGCTCCCCTAAGCCACTTTATTAATGACCCAGGAGAGACCAGTAGTGTCTCTGTTAAAGTCACAAACGATTCTGGACTGAGAAGCCTTGGGAACCACGGCAGGGAGGACTGACAAATTAATACCCAAATTAAAAGCTTGAAATATATGGGCAGCAAATAAGAAGAAACTTCCCTGGAAAAAAGAAAATCCAGTAGAGATTTAATGACCGAGTCTGTTGCTTACTTAGGAGAAACAAATTCTCCTAGCTGATTTTGGTGCTTTAAAAAGTGTGTGGTTTTTAAATTAAATTATTCCTAATTTTTCAAAAAGAATTGATTTTGGCAAAAATCAATTGGGTGCCTTCCCCCACACCCCGCCCCACCATCTTAAGTCAGTATGTATAGACACTCCACTCATCAAATACAATCCTGGGAAGGATTGCTACTGACAATGACCTGAGTTCCAAGGCTTCATAAAATCACAGACTGGAACTAACTAACTCATTTTAGATAGGAAGGGGCCTCAGAGATAATGGGTCTCAGTTCTTTATAATGAAAGTGAAGTGCACAGAGCCTGGCCTGGTATGACATTGCCTGGCAGTGTCAGGCCAGGCTGTCTGTGCCCTGTCCTCTACCATACTGGCATGCCTTTTCCTTTACTGTCTGTGGCATGATTCCTGGTAGCCCATAAAAGGGAGTGACACCACTTCTTCTTGTTGTTTTTTTTTTTTAATTTAATTAATTTGGCTGTGCCAAGTCTTAGTTGTAACACTTGGGATCTTAAGTCTTCGCTATGGCACACGGGATCTTAAGCTGTGGCATATGAGATCTACTTCCCTGACCAGGGATGGAACCCAGGCCTTCTGCATTGGGAGTGTGGAGTCTCAGCCACTGGACAAGCAGGGAAGTCCCAGGAGTGACACCACTTCTGACACCAAATGTGTTTTTCCCGTGCTAATTCTGCCATTCTCCAACACCACTTGGGTGTCCAACCATGCATTTCAATCCTGACACTACTTTCTGGAGGTGGCACAGACCCCACAAGTGAAGGACTCAGTTCCATAAGACTGCCTCAATTTCAGATGCCACCTGCAAGTCCCAGGGACTACCTGTACTTCTGACTGGTCTTACCCTGGGAAGTTCTCACAACTCCTTGCCAGGTTCAATCTTACATTTACTGGTTTATTATAATGGATACCACACAGGAATAGTCAAATGAAAGAGATGTGCAGGGTGAGATACGGGGGGCACATACAGGGCTCCTGTGCCCATCACTCTCCCAGTACTCCACCTGCCACCAACCTGGAAGCTCTCTGAACTCCATTGTTCAGGGTTTTTTATGGAGCTTTCATATGCAAGCCTGATTGATAAAATCTTTGGCCATTGGCAACTGATGAACTCAATCTCCATATCCTCTCTCCTCCTCAGAGGTCTAGGAGGGGTGGAAAGTTCTAACCTTCTAATCACTGGTTGGTATTTTTGGGCACCAGCCTCCATCGTGAAACTATTAAGCCCCTCCCCTCATCCCATCCATCCCATTCACATCAAATCAGTAAATTCCAAAGGTTTTAGGAGCTCTGTGCCAGAAACTGGGACCAGAAACCACATATTTATTTTTTATTATGCCACAGGCCCTCAAGGCAGCTGTAATCTGATATGGGCCATAAGAGAGAACTAAGGGTCCCAAGAGGGGCTTGGAGGGAGGAAGGCTGATGATGGTGAGTGGGGAATGCTTCCAGGAAGAAGTGGTCCTGAAGCTGTGATTTGGGAGGGGAAGGGCTTAGTCATAAGGAAACAGAGGAGGGCATTTGTGATGGGTGGGTCAATGCCATCAAGGGAAGGAAGGAAAAGGAAGTATGCCAGAAAGAGCTGGAATGCAGGGTTGGGGAGGAGGGACAGGTGTTCGATGTTAGGGTGGTTTGTTGGGGTCAAACTTCGGTAAGCCTAGAATACCAGGATTTCGGTATCAAGAGGGGGTTATTTAGGGAATTCCCTGGTGCTCCAGCGGTTAGGACTCTGCACTTTGTCAAAGTCGAGGTAGGCCAATGGGGTCATATTAGTCGTGATGGAGGCCCCTCGGAAGCCATTTCTGTCTTGTATGGGAAAGAAGAATAGAGAAATCAGGGTTTAGGGAGGGAGGAGAGGCCAGCATCCAAAGGAAAATAAAGTCATGAGGCCCCTGACCCCAGAAAGGGAGAAACCCAAAACAAGGCTGTTCAGGGCTCTGAGCATTGCTCAGTTCTGGGGTCCAGGTCCTCAACCTACTGCCGTTGTGTCCTTTTTATTACTTTATGTTCTTATTAAGAATTACTGTTGTGCTGAAGTGTCTGTCAACAGAAGAGTGGATAAAGAAGATGTGGTATATATAAATATAAATATATATACAATGGAATATTAGTCATAAAGGATTAAATAATGACATTTGCAGCAACATGTTGGACCTAGAGATTTTCATACTCAGTGAATAATCAGCAGAGAAAGGCAAGTATCACATGATATTGCTTATATGTGGAATCTAAAATATGACACAAATGAACATATTTACAGAATAGAAGCAGACTCACAGACATAGAGAACAAACTTGTGGTTGCCAAAGGGGAGGGGGGGTAGGGAGGGATGGAATGAGGATTTGGGGTTAGCAGATGGGTGCTATTATACATAGAATGGATAAAAAACACGTTCTTACTGTATAGCACAGGGAGCTATACTCAATATTCTGTGATAAACCATAATCAAAAAGAATATATAAAAAAGAATGCATCTATTTGTAGAACTGAATCACTTTGCTGTACAGCAGAAATATATACCAGTGTAAATCAACTATACATCAATAAAAAATAAAGAATTGGAAAAACAGAATAAAGCCACACATACACACACACAAAGAATTGCTGCTGTGTTGTTTGCTTGTTTTTAAGAAAGGGGTTCTCAAAAAACTTTTGGTCTCAGTATTCCTTTACACTTTAAAAAATTGTGGAGGATACCCCAAAATATTTTGTTTCTGAGGATTATATTTATGGAGATTTACTGAATTTAGAATTTAAAATTGAGACATTTAAAAAATATTCATTAATTCTTTGAAAAAAAAAACAGCAACAATAACCTGTTTGCAAGTTTCTGTAATGGCAGGCTTCCTGGAGGATGGTGGATACCTCTCTGCTTCTACATTCAATCTGTTGTTCTGGCACGTTCACACGGCCTCTGGAAAACTCCACCTTGCACGTGCGAGTGAACGAGAGTAGTAAGGAAAATAAAATCATGGACTTAGATTCTTCTGAAGTAGGTTATTTGACTAAGCAAAGGATTTTTCTTTTGGATTTTAAAAAATTGAAGTATAGTTGATTTACCATGTTGTGTTAGTTTCAAGTGTATAGTAAAGTGATTCAGTTATCAGTTCAGTTCAGTCGCTCAGTCATGTCTGACTATTTGCGACCCCATGAATCGCATCATGCCAGGCCTCCCTGTCCATCACCAAGTCCCGGAGTTTACCCAAACTCATGTCCATTCAGTCGGTGATGCCATCCAGCCATCTCATCCTCTGTCGTCCCCTTCTCCTCCTGCCCCCAATCCCTCCCAGCATCAGGGTCTTTTCCAATGAGTCAACTCTTCGCGTGAGGTGGCCAAAGTATTGGAGTTTCAGCTTCAGCATCAGTCCTTCCAAAGAACATCCAGGACTGATCTCCTTTAGGATGGACTGGTTGCATCTCCTTGCAGTCCAAGGGATTCTCAAGAGTCTTCTCCAACACCACAGTTCAAAAGCATCAATTCTTTGGCACTTAGCTTTCTTCACAGTCCATCTCTCACATCCATACATGATCACAGGAAAAACCATAGCCTTGACTAGATGGACCTTTGTTGGCAAACTAATGTCTCTGCTTTTGAATGTTATCTAGGTTGGTCATAACTTTCCTTCCAAGGAGTAAGCGTCTTTTAATTTCACGGCTGCAATCACCATCTTCAGTGATTTAGGAGCCCCCCAAAATAAAGTCTGACACTGTTTCCACTGTTTCCCCATCTATTTCCCATGAAGTGATGGGACCAGATGCCATGATCTTCGTTTTCTGAATGTTGAGCTTTAAGCCAACTTTTTCACTCTCCCCTTTCACTTTCATCAAGAGGCTTTTTAGTTCCTCTTCACTTTCTGCCATAAGGGTGGTGTCATCTGCATATCTGAGGGTATTGATATTTCTCCTGGCAATCTTGATTCCAGCAATATGTGAACCGTTCTTAAAGGAAATCAACCCTGAATATTCATTGAAAGGACTGACGCTGAAGCTAAAGCTCCAATACTTTGGCCACCTGATGCAAAGAGCTGAATCATTGGAAAAGACCCTGATGCTGGGAAAGATTGAAGGCAAAAGAAGCAGAAGGTGACTGAAGATGAGATAGTTAGGTAGCTTCACAGACTCAGTGGACTTGAATTTGAGCAAATTCTGGGAGATAGTGGAAGACAGAGGAGCCTGGTGCCTCAGTGCATGTAGTCACAGAGTTGGACATGACTTAGCAACTGAACAGCAAGTGGACATTAGTCACTTAAGGAGGCAACATACACATACACAAAACATAGGAAGAGAAGATGAAGAAATGGTCAAGGTGGCCATGAATGCAGATGTAATGCCTTCTTTTAAAAATATTTCTCACCAAATAACTCATGCTCATCGTAGAGAAATTGGAAAATGCCAGTAAACAAAGACAAGATTACCCTTAATCCCACTATTATCAATACAAGGTCATCTCTGATAGTATCTTGGTTACAGCCTTCTGTATGCTTGTTTTAAAACAAAAGTAGAAACATGCTTCACATAATTTTTATAGGCTTGCTTTTTAATATTTTATAATACATTAAAAATGTCTATCCTTGTAAGTAACATATACTTGAATAAATTTTTTTTAAAAGACTGCTTTGTATATTCTCTATGATAACTGTATCATAACTTATTTAACAAACCTTTACTATTGCACATTTAGTTTGCATTCTGCTTTGCTATGAATATACATCTTTGCACCCATTAGCATTTCTGTTTTTAAACTTTAGTTTTAATTTTGTTTATTTTTAAAATTGAAAAATTTTTTTGTCTGCACCTTATGGCATTGGGTTCTTAATTCCTTGACCATGGAAGCACAGAGTCCTAAGCACTGGACCACTAGGGAATGCCCTAAAATGTTTTCTTAATGAAAGATTTCAAGCTAACACAAGAGTAAAAAATAGAGTAGCAAACTCCCAAATACCCACTGCCCAACTTTGGTAATGATATAAATGCCCAATTTTGTTTCCTCTCATTCCTACTGCATCTATTGCAAATTTAAACTGTTATAATTTCTTCCACAAATACTTCAGAATGTATCTCTAAGAGACCAGGTTTCTCTCTTGTTTTAGTTACATCTCCACAATTCCATTACCAAAATTAGGAATAATTTTCCCCAAAAGAATTGAATGCAGGGTCTCAGAGAGATATTTGCACATTCATGTTCACAAAAGTATTATTCACAAAAGTCAAAACATGGAAGCAACCCAAATATCCATTGATGCATGGATGGATAAATAATACGTGGTGGAATACAATGGGATACAATGGAATAGGTGATAGTGTGACTTATAATAAGAACACTTCTATGGTTCTATTTCTGGCACAGAGCTTCTAGAAATCTTGAAATTTCCTAAGAGATGAGAATGATAGAGGTATCTTCTGTTATGTTCATGGGATGACTTGGACCCATCCTCTGGATGGGAGCTGACTCACAGGAGAACCAACCACACGACTTTAGGATTGGAATTTTCAGCCTCACCCCACTGACTTACCAGGAGGAGAGAGGGGCTGGAAGTTGAATCAATTGCCAATGGCCAATGATTTATTCAATCCTGCCTATACTGTATAGGTCTTCCCAGGTGGCTCAGAGGTAAAGAATCTGCCTGCTAACGCAGGAGATGCAGTTTTGATCCATGGGTTGGGAAGATCCCCTGGAGGGGGAAATAGCAACCCACTCGAGTATTCTTGCCTGGAGAATCCCAAGGACAGAAGAGCCTGGTGGGTCTCAAATGGTCAGATGCTGTAGAGCATACACGCACACACTCATGCCTATAATGTATAATTAAGCCTTCATTAAACAGGAAGGGACTGGGTTTGGGTTTATGAACACATGGTGACTCAGGGAGACTGGCGTCTGGAGAAGACATGAAGCTCAGTCCCTTTTCCCCACATCTTGCCCTGTGCATCTCCTCCATCTGGCTCTTTCAAAGTTATATCCTTTTGTGCTGAACATTAGTCCAGTAAGTAAAAGGTTCCTCTGAGTTCTGTGAGTTGCTCTAGCAAATTAATTGAATCCAAAGGGGGAGGGGCTTATGGAAACCTCTGACTTAAAGCTTTCCCATTCTACTGTTTTCCTCAATTTCTTTGCACTGATCACTGAGGAAGGCTTTCTTATCTCTCCTTGCTATTCTTTGGAACACTGCATTCAAATGGGTATATCTTTCCTTTTCTTCTCTGCTTTTTGTTTCTCTTCTTTTCACAGCTATTTGTAAGGCCTCCTCAGACAGCCATTGTGCTTTTTTGCATTTCTTTTTCTTGGGGATGGTCTTACTCCCTGTATTCTGTACAATGTCATGAACCTCTGTCCATAGTTCATCAGGCACTCTGTCTGTCAGATCTAGTCCCTTAAATCTATTTCTCACTTCCACTGTATAATCGTTAGGGATTGATTTAGGTCATACCTGAATGGTCTAGTGGTTTCCCCTACTTTCTTCAATTTAAGTCTGAATTTGGCAATAAGGAGTTCATGATCTGAGCCACAGTCAGCACCCAGTCTTGTTTTTGCTGACTGTATAGAGCTTCTCCATCTTTGGCTGCAAAGAATATAATCAATCTGATTTCAGTGTTGACCATCTGGTGATGTCCATGTGTAGAGTCTTTTCTTGTGTTGTTCCAAAGAATAGCAAGGAGAGATAAGAAAGCCTTCCTAGTGATCAGTGCAAAGAAATTGAGGAAAACAATAGAACAGGAAAGACTAGAGATCTCTTCAAGAAAATTAGAGATACCAAAGGAACATGTCATGCAAAGATGGGCTCAATAAAGGACAGAAATGATATGGACCTAACAGAAGCAGAAGAGATTAAGAAGAGGTGGCAAGAATACACAGAAGAACTGTACAAAAAAGATCTTCATGACCCAGATAGTCACGATGGTGTGATCACTCACTTAGAGCCAGACATCCTGGAATGTGAAGTCAGGTGGGCCTTAGGAAGCAACACTACGAACAAAGCTAGTGGAGGTGATGGAATTCCAGTTGAGCTATTTCAGATCTTAAAAGATGATGCTTGAAAGTGCTGCACTCAATATGCCAGCAAATTTGGAAAACTCAGCAGTGACCACAGGACTGGAAAAGGTCAATTTTCATTCCAGTCCCTAAGAAAGGCAATGCCAAAGAATGCTCAAACTCCTAGATAGCATATTGAAAAGCAGAGACATTACTTTGCCAACAAAGGTTCGTCTAGTCAAGGCTATGGTTTTTCCAGTGGTCATGTATGGATGTGAGAGTCGGACTATAAAGAAAGCTGAGTGCCAAAGAATTGATGCTTTTGAACTGTGGTGTTGGAGAAGACTCTTGAGAGTCCCTTGGACTGCAAGGAGATCCAACCAGTCCAATCTTTTTTTTTTTTTTTTAATTTTATTATATTTTTAAACTTTACATAATTGTATTAGTTTTGCCAAATATCAAAATGAATCCGCCACAGGTATACATGTGTGCCCCATCCTGAACCCTCCTCCCTCCTCCCTCCCCATACCATCCCTCTGGGTCGTCCCAGTGCACTAGCCCCAAGCATCCAGTATCGTGCATCGAACCTGGACTGGCAACTCGTTTCTTACATGATATTTTACATGTTTCAATGTCATTCTCCCAAATCTTCCCACCCTCTCCCTCCCAACCAGTCCATTCTGAAGGAGATCAGCCCTGGGATTTCTTTGGCAGGAATGATGCTAAAGCTGAAACTCCAGTACTTTGGCCACCTGATGCGAAGACTTGACTCATTGGAAAAGACTCTGATGCTGGGAGGGATTGGGGGCAGGAGGAGAAGGGAACGACAGAGGATGAGATGGCTGGATGGCATCACTGACTTGATGGATGTGAGTATGGGTGAACTCTGGGAGTTGGTGATGGACAGGGAGGCCTGGCATGCTGTGATTCATGGGGTCGCAAAGAGTCGGACATGACTGAGTGACTGAACTGAACTGACTGCACAATTGCACTCATCTCACATGCTAGTAAAGTAATGCTCAAAATTCTCCAAGCCAGACTTCGGCAATATGTGAAGTGTGAACTTCCAGATGTTCAAGCTGGTTTTAGAAAAGGCAGAGGAACCAGAGATCAAATTGCCAACATTCACTGGATCATTGAAAAAGCAAGAGAGTTCCAGAAAAACATCTATTTCTGCTTTATTGACTATGCCAAAGCCTTTGACTGTGTGGATCACAATAACCTGTGGAAAATTCTGAAAGAGATGGGAATACCAGACCACCTGACCTGCCTCTTGAGAAATCTGTATGCAGGTCAGGAAGCAACAGTTAGAACTGGACATGGAACAACAGACTGGTTCCAAATAGGAAAAGGAGTATGTCAAGCCTGTATATTGTCACCCTGCTTATTTAACTTATATGCAGAGTACATCATGAGAAATGCTGGGCTGGAAGAAGCACAAGCTGGAATCAAGATTGCTGGGAGAAATATCAGTAACCTCAGGTATGCAGAGGACACCACCCTTATGGCAGAAAGTGAAGAGGAACTAAAAAGCCTCTTGATGAAAGTGAAAGAAGAGAGTGAAAAAGTTGGCTTAAAACTCAACATTCAGAAAACAAAGATCATGACATTTGATCCCATCAGTTCAGTTTAGTTCAGTCACTCAGTCCTGTCTGATTCTTTGCGACTCCATGAATCGCAGCACGCCAGGCCTCCTTGTCCATCACCAACTCCCGGAGGTCACCCAGACTCACGTCCATCAAGTCAGTGATGCCATCCAGCCATCTCATCCTCTGTCGTCCCCTTCTCCTCCTGCCCCCAGTCCCTCCCAGCATCAGAGTCTTTTCCAATGAGTCAACTCTTCACATGAGGTGGCCAAAGTACTGGAGTTTCAGCTTTAGCATCATTCCTGCCAAAGAAATCCCAGGACTGATCTCCTTCAGAATGGACTGGTTGGATCTCCTTGTAGTCCAGGGTACTGTCAAGAGTCTTCTCCAACACCACAGTTCAAAAGCATCAATTCTTCGGTGCTCAGCCTTCTTCACAGTCCAACTCTCACATCCATACACGACCACTGGAAAAACCATAGCCTTGACTAGATGGACCTTTGTTGGCAAAGTAATGTCTCTGCTTTTGAATATGCTATCTAGGTTGGTCATAACTTTCCTTCCAAGGAGTAAGCGTCTTTTAATTTCATGGCTGCAGTCACCATCTGCAGTGATTTTGGAGCCCCCAAAAATAAAGTCTGCCACTGTTTCCACTGTTTCCCCATCTATTTCCCATGAAGTGATGGGACCAGATGCCACGATCTTCCTTTTCTGAATGTTGAGCTTTAAGCCAACTTTTTCACTCTCCCCTTTCACTTTCATCAAGAGGCTTTTTAGTTCCTCTTCACTTTCTGCCATAATGGTGGTGTCATCTGCATATCTGAGGTTATTGATATCTCTCCCGGCAATCTTGATTTCAGCTTGTGTTTCTTCCAGTCCAGCATTTCTCATGATGTACTCTGCATATAAGTTAAATAAGCAGGGTGACAATACACAGCCTTGACATACTCCTTTTCCTATTTGGAACCAGTCTGTTGTTCCATGTCCAGTTCTAACTGTTACTTCCTGACCTGCACACAGATTTCTCAAGAGGCAGGCCAGGTGGTCTGGTATTCCCATCTCTTGAAGAATTTTCCACAGTTTATTGTGATCCACACAGTCAAAGGCTTTGGCATAGTCAATAAAGCAGAAATAGATGTTTCTCTGGAACTCTCTTGCTTTTTTCCATGATCCAGCGGATGTTGGTAATTTGGTCTCTGGTTCCTCTGCCTTTTCTAAAACCAGCTTGAACACCAGGAAGTTCACGGTTCATGTATTGCTGAAGCCTGGCTTGGAGAATTTTGAGCATTACTTTACTAGCGTGTGAGATGAGTGCCATTGTGCGGTAGTTTGAGCAGTCTTTGGCAGTGCCTTTCTTTGCGATTGGAATGAAAACTGACCTTTTCCAGTCCTGTGGCCACTGCTGAGTTTTCCAAATTTGCTGGCACATTGAGTGTAGCACTTTCACAGCATCATCTTTCAGGATTTGAAAGAGCTCAACTGGAATTCCATCACCCCCACTAGCTTTGTTCGTAGTGATGCTTTCTAAGGCCCACTTGACTTCACATTCCAGGATGTCTGGCTCTAGGTCAGTGATCACACCATCGTGTGATCCCATCACTTCATGTCAAATAGATGGAAAAACAGTGGAAAGAGTGTCAGACTTTATTTTTTTGGCTGCAAAATCACTGCAGATGGTGATTTCAGCCATGAAATAAAAGGCGCTTACTCCTTGGAAGAAAAGTAATGACCAACCTAGACAGCATATTAAACAACCTAGACAGCAGAGACATTACTTTGCCAACAAAGGTCCATCTAGTCAAGGCTATGCTTTTTCCAGTGGTCATGTATGGATGTGAGAGTTGGACTACAAAGAAAGTTGAGCACTGAAGAATTGATGATTTTGAACTGTGGTGTTGGAGAAGACTCTTGAGAGTCCCTTGGACTGCAAGGAGACCCAACCAGTCCATCTGAAAAGAAATCAGTCTTGAATAATCATTGGAAGGACTGACACTGAAGCTGAAACTCCAGTACTTTGGGCACCTGATGTGAAGAACTGACTCATTGGAAAAGACCCTGATGTGGGAAAGATTGAAGGCAGGAAGAGAAGGGGACAATAGAGGATGAGATGGTTGGATGGCATCACTGACTCAAGGGACATGAGTTTGAGTAAGCTATGGGAGTTGGTGATGGACATGGAGGCCTGGTGTGCTGCAGTCCATGGGGTTGCAAAGAGTTGGACACAACTGAGAGAGTGAACTGAACTGAACTGAGAATAGTCACATTCATATTGATAGAAAGTAGAATGTGGTTGCCTGGAGCTGAGGGAGGAGGGAATGAATGTTTAATAGGCCTAGAATTTCATTTTGGGAAGATAAAAAGAGTCCTGGAGATGGATGGTTGTGAAGGTTGCATAGTAGTGTAATGTACTTAATGCCATTGAACCGTACACCTAGAAATGGTTAAGATGACACATTTTATGTTATGTGTATTTTACTACAGTTAGCAATAACATAAATTAAAAGAATTAAGGACTTCCCTGGTGGTCCAGTGGTTAAGAATCCACCTGCCAATGCAGGGGTCATGGATTCAGTCCCTGGTCTGGGAAGATCCCATGCACTGCAGAGCAACTAAGCCCATGCGTCACAACTGGTGAATTTGCAGGCCACAACTAAAGAAGCCCCTTCAGTGAGAAGCCAACACACCATAACAAACAACTAGAGGAAGCTCAGGTTCTGACTGAAGGCCAGCAAGCCAAAAGAAAGGAAAAAAAAAAGAATTAAAAAACCCTACGGCAATCTGAATAAAGTTTAGTTAATAAAAGTAAACTCCATAGAATTTAGTTAATAAAAAATGAATAATGATTTCTGAGTATTATCCAATATCCAGCCAGAAGTCAAACGTCAAACTTTCTTGGTAGTTTCACAAATGTCTTTTTAGTTAGTCTGTTTGAAGCAGAAGTCAGACTCCCCACATTGCATTTGGCATCACTATCTCTTTGGGATAAATTCTTGGAAATGAAATTGCTGGGTCAAAGTACATACATATTTTAAAAGATTTTGCTGCATATGGCAAAATTGCCCTTCATAAATTATGTATTGTTAAGTTCCTAATGTTCACTTTTTATAAAAAGCTGAACTTTGGAATTATTTCTGGGGAGAGTGCCTCTAAGATGAACATTTGTTCTGAAAGTTGCTCTTCTTCTTGCCCGCATTCAAGAGCACCTACATTTGCCTTCTTGACTATGACTCTCAAGTTCTCACTGTCCTGTTATAACTCAAACAGGCCACATGAAAAATGTTCCCAGCTCACCACAACTCTCTTTTGTTCATTTTAAGGCTTACCTGCTGCTTGGCACACTCTCCCTGGAACCTGAAGCAGGCACACCTTGGTGTTCTCAGCTTTGGGGAGACCTGAGGTGACAATCACTTGTTCAGATAGACACTTCTGTACCTGGAATGCATTACTTCTATTTTGCAGCTTTGGCTGCATAGCTGGGGGATGGAGGTGGGGCCATGAAAGGGGTTGGGAGATAACTTTCACTGAGCATTCATTAAGTGTGGGGATAGAACTGTCATCTTGTTTGATCGACTCAAAACTCTGTGAAGTTGACATCATTTTCTGGCTGATAACCTGAGGTCCATGGAATTCGAGTAAGCCAGCTGGGCTAGTGGATCCAGGCCTGGCCTGGAATCTTCATTGCCTGTGCCCCAGAGGACATCTGCTTTCAGTCTGAGTGTTACCCAACTCAGGTTCATCAGCACGCAGCTCAAAAGCCAATAGTTCAGAGGTAAAAGTCAGTAGAAAGTAAAGTTGCTTTAATCAGCAAAGCCAGCAATCTGGGGAGAAGATGGACTTGTGTGCTGAGACCAACTCCCAAGATTCTGCTCACATGAGACAGTTTTTAAAGGAGAAAAGGGGGGATTGGGGAGAATCTCAGTGACTCATCGAGGCAGGAGGTTGTGTATACATCCTTGTCCATTGCGTGCAGACCATCTGACTGCCTTCATATGTTATCTTGTCTGTGAGATCTGCCTTCAGGATTGCTAAAGGGGCTATCGGAGATAGAGAGCTAGTCATTCTTTAAATACTTCATTCTTTATTCTTACTTCCTTTGATCTAGGAAAAGAATCAACAGGTTAGACCAGGCATGGTGTGCAAGTCGGTAGTTAGGTTAAATTGCCTAGTGATATCATTCCTATAATTAGGCTCTTTTAAGGTTAGAGGGGAACAGAAATGGGCAAACAGGAAAGGGGAGGAAGAGCTGTTTGTGTGAGTGGAGCAGGCCAGTTGGGGTAAGGGGTGATGGGTTTGCTAGGGAGAACAAAGCCATCCAATGACTCAGTTTGCAAACCAAAGACATGAAAGAAAAAGAAAGTCATATATGGTCAAAGAATTCACAAGCTCTTTGAACTTATCTGAACTTCCCAAATTTTCCACCTGAAAATTCTTTTAGGAGGATAATCTTAAAAAAAAATTAGGGAAAAAGAGGGGAACAAGTCAGCAAAATGGGAAAGAAAGATTTCCCCCTCTGGAGCCAAGAGTAGGAAGAAGTGCTCCTCGGAAGGAAGTATCTCCTGGCCTCTCTTTACTCATTCAGAGCCCAGAGGGGAGACCTGATTCAGGGATTAAGGAGGCAGCCTAGAGTCCCGGGGAGAGAAAGGAAGCCAGGATGAATCTTTTTCATTGGCAAGGTCTCCAGTGATCTAATTATAGCGGGCAGATATACCGGCGGCAGAACAGAGTCAGAGGCTGGCAGCCTGGCTGAGTGGCGGCGTTGTTATCTTTGCCACTGGGGTCTACCAGACCTGGTGAGGATTGACTCTAACTCCATTCTAATGCGGCGGCGAGTGGGAGGAGGGCTGCTCATCTCCGCCACCTGGGGTGGGTTTGGGGTGGGGTGGGATGGGGGCGGGCTTCCCTGGCTGAGCACGTGCTCACCGGACTGCTAATGTGGGTCTCATCTGCTCTCATCCGAGGCTGTTCCTCCTCATCTCTGAAATTGAAAAGGTCTGTAAAATTCAGCACGAAAATGAAAATGATGGTGAGGAAGACAGCCCAAAGTCTGAGATCTGAGTTCAGTCTGTGAGCCTGATGCTGCTCTGGTTTCAGGAGATTGTGGCTGATGGTACAGGGGAGGAGGGAGAGAGGGATGGGGAGTTATAAATTTGACTTTGTTCACAAAGATCTCGGGGGCTAGACAGAGAGGAACCTTGAAGCTTGAAACAGTGGAATTTTAGAATGACAAACAAGAAGTTCCTTATACAACTGGTAAGAAATAGATGCATTTTTCATAACTAAAAACATAAATAGGGAATACATTCATGGCCTGGTATTTCTGTTCCCTGAACTTGTAAGCAGGAGCCTACTTTTATTGGTACTGCTGATATTTAGGTTGTTGTTCAGTTGTTAAGTTGTGTCGACTCTTTGCGACCCCTTGAACTGCAGCATGCCAGGCTTCCCTGTTCACCATCTTTTGGAGTTTGCTTAAACTCAGGTCCATTGAGTCAATGAGCCATCCAACCATCTCATCCTCTGTTGTCCCCTTCTCCTCCTGGCTTCTATTTTTCCCAGTATCAGGGTCTTTTCCAGTGAGTTGGCCCTTCACATCAGGTGGCCCAAGTATTGGAGCTTCAGCTTCAGCATCAGTCCTTCCAATGAGTATTCAGGGTTGATTTTCTTTAGGATTGACTCTCTTTCTTTAGGTTTGATCTCCTTGCTGTCCAAGGGACTCTCAAGAGTCTTCTCCAACACCACAGTTCAAAAGCATCAATTCTTTGGCACTCAGCCTTCTTTATGGTCCAATTCTCACATCTGTACATTCAGGTAGGTCTGGGCTATTTCTCTGGGTCACAAAGCCCAGAGAGGGATGAAACAGAGCCTAGGGAGATGGTAGCTGGTCTAAATACAAGGGAGTTGCTCCTGGGAGGGGCCCATACAGCCTTCCCTGACCTTGTTCTGGGTGTTTCATTTCTCCTCTGAAACCCTGCCCATTTGCCTAGGTTGCTTTAGGAAGGATATCACCCATCAATAGCTCAGGATCTTGTTTCAACCTCTTTTGAAGAGATTCGTGAATTCGTGTCGTGAAGTTGCACAGTCGTGTCTGACTCTTCATGACCCCATGGTCTGCAGCCCACCAGGCTCCTCCATCCGTGGAATCTTCTAGGCAAGAGTACTGGAGTGGGTTGCCATTTCCTTCTCCAGTGTTGAAGAGATTATTACTTGGCAATTCAATAAAATCACTCAGTAAATATTTATCAAGTGCCTGCTGGGAATAACTAAGTGAACAGAAGAGACCCAGTTCCTCGAGGAGTTGACAGTCCAGTGGGGAAGATGGATGTTAAAATAATAATAGAAGTTAGGTAAATAATGGCAAAGATGATACATATGTTTTTCTCATAAGACTGTGTGGTCTCCAGAGGGGAGGACTACTAGGTATTCATCTGTCTGTCTCAGCCCCTGGTGTGGGAGCAATTGCTAGGAAATGATGGCAAAGAAGTCCTTCATTGTGTGGCTGGCTGTTTTATGTTTGTTGAAGCCAAGGAAGGCTTAGGTTGGGAAGGGAGTGGCAATGCTCATTTAAAAAAAAAAATTCTTTTTCTTTGTTTTGGAGATGCTCATTGATTCATGGCAACAGCCGATGTCTTCAAGTGCTGATAAATAGCTGTGTGGCAGATATAGAAGGAACTCCCCCTGAGTAGGGGCTGGAGAATCTGATGCCCCAGGTGCTGAGTTCTGTTTTAGACTGTCTGTGATGAACTTGGACATCCTGTCCCAGCCATGACAGCTCTGGTCAACTCTCTGCAACCCTGCTGTCACTACCCTGTTAACAGACATAAGCTATAAATAAGATATAAATAAGAGTCGACAAACTGCAGGTCAGGAATTTGGAGGGGACACTGCCAGAGCAGCTCGTCTCACCACAATGTCTTGGTTGTCAACTGGGAAGACTCAAATGACTGGGGTTTGAAGTCTTCCTCACCTGAGTCTGGATGAGGATGACCTGCATGCTGGCTCAGCTGGGGTTACTGCCTGAACCTCCTCCCAGCCTGGGGCCTTGGGGGAGGGTCCCAGCTAACAAGGCGGAAGTCACACAGTGTCACTGCCAGGCTCCTCTGCTGGTAGATGCTATCAGAAACCTTCAAGTGGAAGGGGTATAGACCCCACCTCTCAATGGGAGAGACATCAAAGAATTTTCAGCCATCTTTTATTTATTTTTATTTTTTTTCTTTATCCAAAGCATACGTTAAAGAAAATTACTTTATTGAAGTATTTTCAAGGGTATAGCAAAGTGACTTGATTTTGTATATATAACATTTATATTCTTTCTCAGATTCTTTTCCATTATAGGTTATTACAAGATATACTTCTCTGTGCTATATGCTATGTCCTTATTGTTTATTTTATGTGTAGTATTGTGTATCTGTTAATCTAAAACTGTTCATTTATCCCACCCTCCACCTCCTTTCCCCTTTGGTAATCATAATATTAGATTGCTTTCTATATCTGTGAATCTGTTTTGTAAATAAGCTCACTTGTGTCGTATTTTAGATTCCATGTTTAAGTGATATCCTCTGATACTTGTCTTTTTCTGAGGTACATTACCTTCATGATAATCTCTAGGTCCATCCGTGTTGCTGCAAATGCTCTGTCATGTTTTACAATGGCCACCCTTGCCCCCAAATGTAACTTTTCATCTCATGCAAACTTTAAAAAAATAATTTACGATGCCATAAAATTCACTCATTTTTTAGTAAATTTACTGAGTCGTGCAGCCATTACCATAATCCGTTTTTAGAAGTTTTCCATTCCTCCCAATGAGATCCCTTGCCGCTGTGAGCAGTTAATACTATTCTCTGCCCCAGGCAACCACTCAGCTACTTCCTGTCTGTCTGGATTTACCCTTTCTTCCCACACAGACTTTAAAGGTGATAGGAGAGCTTGAGTTTTGGGAAGACCATTTTCTGCAATGGCTCATCTTCCAGTGATGATCAGCCCTCATCTCTCCCATCTGTGGAGTTTCCTTTGTTTGGGACCCCATAATCCGGGCTCTGGGGACCCGTCTGGAGAGGAGTGACAGGATTTCATATAAATTGATTTATTTCTGATAAAATAAACTCTAAGTGAACATTTTGCTAGATGGCATATTGCAGTTGAGTCATCTTGCTTTTCCTGGTGCTGTAATTCCCAGCACAGTCTGTACAGTCATGAACACTGAACTCTCATCAAGGGTGGGTGGTTAGGCCCTGCCCTGAGTGTCAGCTGGAGATGCTCACACACACCTTTCAATCAGGGCCTTTCTTTTGTGCCTTTGCAGTCAGATGCCCTGAAAAAGGGGCAGCGGCGAACCAAATCCCTCATTGCCCTCCACAGACTGACCTCCTCTGGGAAAGATCCTCTTTTCTTTTCAGGGCTAATGAACAAACACTTTTTTGAGAAATGGAAGCTGGCTGTGGAGAGGGAGAGTGAGAAGAAAAAAAGGATATTCACACATGATGTTACCTACATGTGGGATCTAACATGACACAATTGAACTTATCTACAGAATAGAAACAGGCTCACAGTCACAGACTGGTGGTTGCCAAAGGGCAGGGGTGTGGGAGAGGGATGGATTGGGGGCTTAGGATTAGGAGATACAAACTATTATCATAGAATGGATAAACAACAAAGTCCTACTGTATAGCACAGGGAACTATATTCAATATCCCATGATAAACCATAATGGAAAAGAATGTAAGAATAATGTATTTATATGTATAACTGAATCAAAACTTCTCTGTACTGCAGAAAAAAACACAACGTTGTAAATCAACTGTATTTCAATTTCAAAAAAGAGAAAAAGGAAAAAGAAAACAAAGAAAAGAAGTGTATTCAGTTTGGTTTGGGGAGCTGAATTTATACCACTCCACCCCGCCTTTGATACTGGGCTCCTGTATCAGATTTGCCAGTGATGGGGGCTTAAGATGTAACTTCTCAGCCTCTGGTACCCCACCTCTAAATGAAGACTATGAGGACTAGAGAGAAACATTCCCTGCATGAGGAGTTGCTGTTCCTGCGGCTACTATGCGTCCTGCACGAGCTGCTCCCCTCAGGCCTCGGCTCAGTCCCTGAGCACCCTGAGAAGGATGAGGCCAGGCCAGGCCCTCTTTGCCCACCTCCCCTTGGCCTGATTTGTTTTCTCCAGGTTCCTTATCACCATCTGTTAATAACAGTCATATTTCTTGCTGGTGACTGTTCACAGCTGTGTCCTCACTGCCAGATTAGTGCCTGGCACTTACGTTGGGCCTCATATATATTTGTTGAATGAATGAACAAGTGAACAGCAAAACACTTAGGCTGCATTCTAGCTGAGATCTAAGGAAAGCTATCTTGATATTAGTGAGTGAGCTGGACCTTATTTAAAGATCTCTTTCTCCCTTTTCCCAATGGCTTTATTGAGAAATAATTCACCTACCACACAATTTACTCATTTAAAACATGCGATTCAGTGTTTTTTTAGCATATTGGCTGAGTTGTGTAACCATCATCACAATCAATTTTAGTCATTTTCATCACCTAAAAAGATCATCTTGGTGGGGGGAATGATAAATTGGGATTAACATATAAACACTGTTATATGTAAAATAGATAATCAACAAGGATGTACTGTATAGCACAGGAAATGATATTCAATATTTTATAATAACTTATATGGGAAAAGAATCTGAAAAAGAATGAATATATGTATATGCATAATGGAATCACTTTGCTCTACACTTGAAACTAACACAACACTGTAAATCAAATATATTTCAATTAAGAAAATAAAACTATTTTATTTTCAGCCATCAACTTCTAACCTTCTCCTCATTCCCATTCCCTGGCAGCCAGTGTGTTTCTGTATCTGTGTATATTTATTTATTTGTTTTTGGCTGCACCGGGTCTTTGTCGCTTTTTTTTTTGCACAGGCTTTCTTTAGTTGTGGCGACCAAGGGCTAATCTTTGCTGTGGGCTTCTCGTTGCTGTGGCTTCTTTTGTTGCAGAGCATGGGCTCTAGGCCTGTGGGCTTCAGTAGTTGCAGCATGAGGACTCTAGAGCACGGGCTCAGTAATTGTGGCGCGTGGGCTTAGTTGCCCCGTGGCATGTGGGATCTTCCCGGACCAGATATTGAACCAGTGCCCCCTGCACTGACAGGCGGATTCTTATCTACCACCAGAGAAGTCCGTATCTGTAAATTTACCTATTCTGGACATTTCATATACATGAATCATATGATGTGTGCCTTTTGTGTCTTGCTTCTGTCAGCATAATGCTTTCAAGGTTCATCCATGTCATAATGTGTGGCAGAACTTCATCCCTTTTCGTGGTTAAATAATATCCTATTGTGTGGATAGACCACATTTTGTTTATTCGTTCATCATTTGCTGAGCATTTGAGCTCTTTCTGTTTTTGACTCATAGGAATAACTCTGTTGTGAACATTCAGTTATAAGTTTTTTGTGAATTTATGTTTTAACTTCCTTTGGGTGTATAACCTAGGAGTGAGATTGCTAGGTTCTATGATAACTGTGTATTTGACCTTCAGAGGTCCTGTCAGACTGCTTTTCAAAGTGCCATGCTTACTTAAGATCTCTTGTGACTGAACACTCTTTAAAGTCTGCTGCTGCTGCTGCTAAGTTGCTTCAGTCGTGTCCGGCTCTGTGCGACCCCATAGACGGCAGCCCATCAGGCTCCCACCATCCCTGGGATTCTCCAGGCAAGAACACCGGAGTGGGTTGCCATTTCCTTCTCCAATGCATTAAAGTGAAAAGTGAAAGTGAAGTCGCTCAGTTGTGTCCGACTCTAGCGACCCTATGGACTGCAGCCCACCAGGCTCCTCTGTCCATGGGATTTTCTAGGCAAAAGTACTGGAGTGGGGTGCCATTGCCTTCTCCGCTTTACCTTTTGCTAAATACATGATTTTCTAAGATTAATATAAGTTAGAGCAGTCTCAATTGATCCTCTAAGATTAGGACTTTTTGAAGGGAATTTCATCCAAGCAGTTGACTGGCCTACCCTTCAGTGCTGGTGCTCAGTCCCGTGGAATTAGTTCAGCCGCCAGGTGTATTGAGCCCACGTTCACTGGGAGGCTGAGTGGCGGCCTCAGTGAATCAGCCATATGTATACATGTGTCCACTGTCTTGTAGACTCCATTCCCACATAGCTCATTACAGAGCACCGAATAGAGTTCCCTGTGCTACACAGTAGGTTCTTATTAGTTATCTGTTATATGTAGTAGTGTGTATGTGTCAATCCCAATCTCCCAATTTATCCTACCCCCTTTTCCCCCTTGCAGCCTTCAGTTTTTTGATTCAAATTGACCATATGATAAAAACCACAAAAGCACCCCATGTTCACATATTTGTTGTAAATCTTATTTCAACATAAACATAGGATGAAGAATGGAAATTTCCTTCCTATTCCTTCCTGGGCCCATCTGTCTTCTCTGGTCCCCAATTGAGTGCCCTACTGTGACCACTGTTAGCAGAGGAGTGTGCTTCCTGTTACGCCCTTCCATGAACTTTTCCATCTGAAGGTCATTTTTTGTGCCTTGTGCCTGGAGAGTGTCAGTTTAGGTCAGTTTAGTTGCTCAGTCGTGTCCAACTCTTTGCAGCCCCATGAACTGCAGCATGCCAGGCTTCCCTGTCCATCACCAACTCCCAGAGCTTGCTCAAACTCATGTCCATTGAGTCAGTGATGCCATCCAACCAACTCATCCTCTGTCATCCTCTTCTCCTCCTGCCTTCAATCTTTCCTGGCATCAGGGTCTTTACCAATGAGTCAGTTCTTCCCATTAGGTGGCCAAAGTATTGGAGTTTCAGCTTCAACATCAGTCCTTCCAATGAATATTCAGGACTGATTTCCTTTAGGATTGACTGGTATGGTCTCCTTGCAGTCCAAGGGACTCTCAGAAGTTCTTCTCCAACACCACAGTTCAAAAGCATCAGTTCTTCAGTACTCAGCTTTTTTTATAGTCCAACTCTCACATCTGTACATGACTACTGGAAAAACCATAGCTTTGACTACTTGGACCTCTGTCAGCAAAACAATGTCTCTGCTTTTTAATAGTGCAGTCTAGGCTGCACTCACCATCTTCAGTGATTTTGGAGCCCGAGAAAATAAAGTCTGTCGCTGTTTCCATTGTTTCTCCATCTATTTGCCATGAAGTGATGGGACTGGATGCCATGATCTTAGTTTTTTGAATCTTGAGTTTTAAGCCAGCTTTTTCACTCTCCTCTTTCACTTTCATCAAGGGGCTCTTTAGTTCCTCTTTACTTTCTGCCATAAGGGTGGTATCATCTGCATATCTGAGGTTATTGGTATTTCTTTGGCAATCTTGATTTCGGCTTGTGCTTCATCCAGCCTGGCATTTCTCATTCTGTGCTTTGCATATAAGTTAAATAAGTAGGGTGACAATATACAGCTTTTATGTACTCCTTTCCCAATTTGGAATCAGTCTGTTGTTCCATGTCAGGTTCTAACTGTTGCTTCTTGACTTGCATGTAGGTTTCTCACGAAGCAGGTAAGGTGGTCTGGTGTTCCCATCTCTTTGAAAATTTTCCACAGTTTGTTGTGATCTACACAGTCAAAGGCTTTGGTGTAATCAATAAAGCAGAAGTAGATATTTTTCTAAAATTCTCTTGCTTTTTCTATGATCCAATGGATGTTGGCAACTTCATCTCTTGTTCCTCTGCCTTTTCTAAATCCAACTTGAATATCTGGAAGTTCACGGTTCATGTACTGTTGAAGCCTGGCTTGGAGAATTTTGAGCATTAGTTTGCTAGCATGTGAGTGCAACATGCTCTCACACGCCTGGAGGGTGTGCATGTAGGCTATTCCCTGAAGGACCAGAGGACTGCTGTTAGCTGATCCGTAGCTTTCAAGTACAGAGGTTGATGCAAAATATTTCCTTGTTGTTCTGATTCTGGTCTTTCAGCTCAGTGAGCGAGGAGTCCCCACCCATTGTGTCCCCTGCCCTCAGTCAGGATGTTCCTTTTCTGCTCCTCAGTCAGGGTGCTTCATCTACTTCCAACTCTAAGTCCAAACCTGAGAGACCTGTTCCTGTCTTCATCCTTGCCTGACAATGGTGGGTGATGTCCTTCTGTCCATCAGAGAAGAGTGCCTATATGTGAGGCAAATCTCTCCTGTGCTACCGATCATTTTTCATACAGAACTCTGATGTGTCTTTGAACTAAAAGACCTCTTTCACATTTGGAGTGAGGATGGGGTTGAGCAAAGGGGGTTGAGGGAGCAGAGAGCTTCTCTGTCTCACACGTTTACACACAGACACACACACATCTGTATACGTTTTTTAAAAACAGATAAAAGTAATTATGCTTGAAGTATTGTTTTGCAGCTAGCTTTTCTGCCACATAATAATACGTCTTGGAGATCTTTGTGTGAGTCCTCATTCTCTGTAAACACTGCTTAGTTGTCCATAGTTTGGTTGTTAATAATGTTTGTAATTGGTGTGCTGAACAAGGATGAATAGAGGCATATAACCAGGATGCAACTTCATCTTATTTTCATTTTATTACGAGGGCTTCCCTTGTAGCTCAGTCAGTAAAGAATCTACCTGCAATGCACGGGACCCAGGTTTGATTCCTGGCTTGGGAAGATCCCCTGGAGAAGGAAATGGCAACCCACTCCAGCAGTCATGCTTGGAGAATCCCATGGACAGAGGAGCCTGGCAGGCTACAGTCCATGGGTTTGCAAGAGTCAGACACAACTTAGTGACTAAAACCAAAACCACCTTAAATTGTTCTCACTGAGGAGTTCCTCTCTATGGCTTGGATAAGAACTCAGGTGGTCCCATGACTATCTAATTGTTTTGTAGGTGCCTCGAAGCAGCAGAGTACATCTTGATTCAGAAATGAGCATGTGTGGTCCAACATATTAACTCTTGTTTTTTAAAAAATTATTTTATTGAAGTATAGTTGATTTAAAACCTCGTGTTAATTCCTACTGTCTAGCAAAGTGATTCAGTTGTACATACATATACATTCTTTATTCATCTTTTCTGTTCTGTTTGATAACCAGATAGTGAATATAGTTCCCTGTGCTATACACTAGGACCTTATCCATTTTATATATTATAGTTAGCATCTTTCTTTCTAATCCTAAACTCCCGATTCATCCCTCTCCCATTCCCCTTCCCCTTGGGACAGAACAGGTCTGTTCTCTGTGTCTGTGAGTCTTTTTCTGTTTGGTGGACACAGTTTGTGCTGTGCTGTGCTTAGTTGCTCAGTTGTGTCCAACTCTTTGCGACTCCATGGACTGTAGCCTGCCAGGCTCCTCTGTCCATGGGGATTCTCCAGGCAAGAATACTGGAGTGGGTTTCCATGCCCTCTTCCAGGGGATCTTCCCAACCCAGTAATCAAACCCGGGTCTCCCGCATTGCAGGTGGGGACTCAGTTTATTTGTGTCCTATTTTAGATTCCACATGTAAGTGATATCATTTGGCATTTATCTTTCTCTTTCTGACTTACTTCCTTTAGTGTGATAATCTCTAGGTCCATCCATGTTGCTGCAAATGGCAGGATTTCATTCTTTTTTATGCCTGAGTGGTATTCCATTGTGGGCTTCCCAGGTGGCTCAGTGGTAAACAATCCACCTGCAATGTAGGAGATGCAGGTTTGAGCCCTGGGTAGGGCAGATCCCCTAAAGAAGCAAATGGCAACCTACTCAGTATTCTTGCCTGAGAAATCCCATGGACAGAGGAGCCTGGTGGGCTACAGTCCATGGGGTCACAGAAGAGTTGGACATGATTTAGCGACTAAACAACAAGTATTCCATTGTATATACATATACCATATCTTCTTTATCCATCCACTTGTCGATGGACGTTTACTTTGCTTCCAGGTCTTGGCTATTGTGAATAGTTCTGCTATATACATTCAGGTGCATGTATCTTTTTGAATTATGTTTTTTCCCAAATATATGCCTAGGAGTGGGATTTCAGGATGATATAGTAACTCTTTTTTTAGTTTTTAAAGAAATATCCATACTGTTCTCCACAGTGGTTGCACCAATTTGCATTCCTACCTGCAGTGTAGAAGGGAACCCATCTATTCTTGGTGTGTCATTCAAAAGAATCATACATCTGATAATCAGAAAATACTAAAGCAGTAAAACATACATCTATAATATGATCCAAGCATTCTATTTCTAGATATCTACCCAAGAGAAGTGAAAACACATGTCCACACAAAGAGCTGGACATGAATGTTCACAGCAGCTTTGTTCATAAAGGCTAAAATCTGGAAGCACTTCAAATGTTCATCAGTGAGTGAATGATATACAAAATGTGGTCTCTCCATAGAATGGAAAGGTTTCAAAATATCATGTGAATGATCTACTGATACACACATTGGCATGGATAAATCTCAGAGTGATTATGTTGAGTATAAGGAGCTGAAGAAAAGAATTCATTCTGGATTATTCCATTTATATAAAGTACAACCTAATTTATAGTGACAAGGAGCAGATCAGGGGTTGCCTGGGGATGGAGTTAGAGTGAGGAAAGTGCTAGTCACTCAGTCGTGTCCTCCACGGGTTCTTCCCTACTGAGGGCTTGAACCTGGGTCTCCTATACTGCAAGCAGATTCTTTACCATCTGAGGTGTGGACTACAAAAGGGCATGAAGACACTTTTAGGGCCTGACAGAATGTGCTGTATCTTGATGGATTCAGAGCTGTAGACAACTGTCACAACTTATAGAATTATACTCTGTAGATGGATGCAATGTATTGGTTGTACATAATTGCTCGATACACTTGATAAGGACAAAATAAGTAAGATCTTTTCTGAAGTCCCTTAGACTGACTATTCATCTACCTCGAAGTATAATTTAATTACATTTTAACTTGATATTAAAATTAAAGTTCACACCGTCATAGGGAATGACATATGGAGTTGTGGTGTTGGAGATCATACTTAGAGAGCCTCTAGAAAAGCATTTTTAACCTGTTGGACTGCTACCAATTAAGGTGTCATAAAATCTTATTTTTAAAGATCATAGGCTGAGTAGATCAGAAAGTATTATGGCATATATTGCCAATAAAAGCAAAAAGTAAAAGTAGCCATTGTTTCAAGACATATACACATTACTGTATTTATTTATTTATTCCTTTTTTAAAAAAAATTTCTATTTTATTTTATTTTTTATTTTTTAAACTTTACATAATTGTATTAGTTTTGCCAAATATCAAAATGAATCCGCCACAGGTATACATGTGTGCCCCATCCTGAACCCTCCTCCCTCCTCCCTCCCCATACCATCCCTCTGGGTCGTCCCAGTGCACTAGCCCCAAGCATCCAGTATCGTGCATCGAACCTGGACTGGCATCTCGTTTCATACATGATATTTTACATGTTTCAATGCCATTCTCCCAAATCTTACCACCCTCTCCCTCTCCCATAGAGTCCATAAGACTGTTCTATACATCAGTGTCTCTTTTGCTGTCTCGTACACAGGGTTATTGTTACCATCTTTCTAAATTCCATATATATGTGTTATTATACTGTATTGGTGTTTTTCCTTCTGGCTTACTTCACTCTGTATAATAGGCTCCAGTTTCATCCACCTCATTAGAACTGATTCAAATGTTTTCTTTTTAATGGCTGAGTAATACTCCATTGTGTATATGTACCACAGCTTTCTTATCTATTCATCTGCTGATGGGCATCTGGGTTGCTTCCATGTCCTGGCTATTATAAACAGTGCTGCGATGAACACTGGGGTACACGTGTCTCTTTCCCTTCTGGTTTCCTCAGTGTGTATGCCCAGCAGTGGGATTGCTGGATCATAAGGCAGTTCTATTTCCAGTTTTTTAAGGAATCTCCACACTGTTCTCCATAGTGGCTGTACTAGTAGTTTGCATTCCCACCAACAGTGTAAGAGGGTTCCCTTTTCTCCACACCCTCTCCAGCATTTATTGCTTGTAGACTTTTGGATCGCAGCCATTCTGACTGGTGTGAAATGGTACCTCATAGTGGTTTTGCTTTGCATTTCTCTGATAATGAGTGATGTTGAGCATCTTTTCATGTGTTTGTTAGCCCTCTGTGTGTCTTCTTTGGAGAAATGTCTGTTTAGTTCTTTGGCCCATTTTTTGATTGGGTCGTTTATTTTTCTGGAGTTGAGCTGTAGGAGTTGCTTGTATATTTTTGAGATTAGTTGTTTGTCGGTTGCTTCATTTGCTATTATTTTCTCCCATTCTGAAGGCTGTCTCTTCACCTTGCTAATAGTTTCCTTTGATGTGCAGAAGCTTTTAAGGTTAATTAGGTCCCATTTGTTTATTTTTGTTTTTATTTCCAATATTCTGGGAGGTGGATCATAGAGGATCCTGCTGTGATGTATGTCAGAGAGTGTTTTGCCTATATTCTCCTCTAGGAGTTTTATAGTTTCTGGTCTTACGTTTAGATCTTTAATCCATTTTGAGTTTATTTTTGTGTATGGTGTTAGAAAGTGATCTAGTTTCATTCTTTTACAAGTGGTTGACCAGATTTCCCAGCACCACTTGTTAAAGAGATTGTCTTTAATCCATTGTATATTCTTGCCTCCTTTGTCAAAGATAAGGTGTCCATATGTGCGTGGATTTATCTCTGGGCTTTCTATTTTGTTCCATTGATCTATATTTTTGTCTTTGTGCCAGTACCATACTGTCTTGATAACTGTGGCTTTGTAGTAGAGCCTGAAGTCAGGTAGGTTGATTCCTCCAGTTCCATTCTTCTTTCTCAAGATCGCTTTGGCTATTCGAGGTTTTTTGTATTTCCATACAAACTGTGAAATTATTTGTTCTAACTCTGTGAAGAATACTGTTGGTAGCTTGATAGGGATTGCATTGAATCTATAAATTGTTTTGGGTAGTATACTCATTTTCACTATATTGATTCTTCCAATCCATGAACATGGTATATTTCTCCATCTATTAGTGTCCTCTTTGATTTCTTTCACCAGTGTTTTATAGTTTTCTATATATAGGTCTTTAGTTTCTTTAGGTAGATATATTCCTAAGTATTTTATTCTTTCCGTTGCAATGGTGAATGGAATTGTTTCCTTAATTTCTCTTTCTGTTTTCTCATTATTAGTGTATAGGAATGCAAGGGATTTCTGTGTGTTGATTTTATATCCTGCAACTTTACTATAATCATTGATTAATTCTAGTAATTTTCTAGTGGAGTCTTTAGGGTTTTTTATGTAGAGGATCATGTCATCTGCAAATAGTGAGAGTTTTACTTCTTCTTTTCCAATTTGGATTCCTTTTATTTCTTTTTCTGCTCTGATTGCTGTGGCCAAAACTTCCAAAACTATGTTGAATAGTAATGGTGAAAGTGGGCACCCTTGTCTTGTTCCTGACTTTAGAGGAAATGCTTTCAATTTTTCACCATTGAGGATAATGTTTGCTGTGGGTTTGTCATATATAGCTTTTATTATGTTGAGGTATGTTCCTTCTATTCCTGCTTTCTGGAGAGTTTTTATCATAAATGGGTGTTGAATTTTGTCAAAGGCTTTCTCTGCATCTATTGAGATAATCATATGGTTTTTATTTTTCAATTTGTTAATGTGGTATATTACATTGATTGATTTGCGGATATTGAAGAATCCTTGCATCCCTGGGATAAAGCCCACTTGGTCATGGTGTATGATCTTTTTAATGTGTTGTTGGATTCTGATTGCTAGAATTTTGTTAAGGATTTTTGCATCTATGTTCATCAGTGATATTGGCCTGTAGTTTTCTTTTTTTTGTGGGATCTTTATCAGGTTTTGGTATTAGGGTGATGGTGGCTTCATAGAATGAGTTTGGAAGTTTACCTTCCTCTGCAATTTTCTGGAAGAGTTTGAGCAGGATAGGTGTTAGCTCTTCTCTAAATTTTTGGTAGAATTCATCTGTGAAGCCGTCTGGACCGGGGCTTTTGTTTGCTGGAAGATTTTTGATTACAGTTTCAATTTCCGTGCTTGTGATGGGTCTGTTAAGATTTTCTATTTCTTCCTGGTCGAGTTTTGGAAAGTTGTACTTTTCTAAGAATTTGTCCATTTCTTCCACGTTGTCCATTTTATTGGCATATAATTGCTGATAGTAGTCTCTTATGATCCTTTGTATTTCTCACACTACTGTATTTAAAATGGGCTTCCCAGATGGCACTAGTTGTAAAGGCTGTGGCGCTAGTGGTAAAGGCAGTGGCTGCCTACCGAAGCAGGAGACGTAAGAGACCGCAGGTTTGGTCGCTGGGTCAGGAAAATCCCCTGGAGGAAGGCATGGCAACCCACTCCAGTATTCTTGCCTGGAGAATCCCATGAACAGAGGACCTGGCAGGCTGCAGTCCATGGGTCACAAACAGTCAGTCACAACTGAAGCGACTTAGTATGCATGCATATTTAAATGGATAACCAACAAGGACCTGCTGTATAGCACAGGGAACTCTACTCAATAGTCTGTAATAACCTAAATGGGGAAAGAATTTGAGAAAGAATAGACATATGTATAACTGAAGCATTTTTGCTATACACCTGAAACTAACACAACATTGTAAATCAACTATAGACCAACACAAAATAAAAGTTAAAACAAAAATAGAAAGCAAAAAGCTTTGTCTATGATTTGTATATACATGGTCTCTGCATAAAAATGTGCAACACAATATGAGCTGCATTAAAAAAAAAATTAAGGACTTCCCCGGCAGTCCAGTGGTTAAGACTCCATGCTTCCAATGCAGGGGGCTTGGGTTCGATCCCTGGGAACTACGATCTCACATACTGCATGGTGAGGCCAAAAATAAGAAGTCACACCTGTAAAATGCCCACAACAATGACTGGTATGCAAAAGCTTAGAACATGAGAGATGACAGGTATACTCACAAACATATCTTGTATTCCCAGCACCTCTCTAGTTTTCTGGCACATTGTTCAGTAAGTGCTTTTTGATGAATGGGAGGGATTTTAGGTCCCATCAGCCAAAACTTCAGTTTACACCTTGGTTATGCCTGAAGTCTGGGAAGGAGGAGGTTCGGGGTGAAGACAGCCATGAACAGTGGAAAGCACTGAGAGCACTTCAAAGGCTGCCCTGATGTCCCTTGTGGAGGAGCATCTCTGCAGGTGCCTACATGCTCCAGCCTGTGATGCTTTGATTCCAGGGCTCATAGGAAGACCTGGAGCAGTGTGAGGGTCGGCCAGGTGCTCCAGAGCTGCCCAGAGGAGGGAAGAGCTTCTCTGTATGCTACCTGGGCAGAGATAATGTGTCTGTGTAGCAACTTCATCTCCCAGCCATAAAATATTGATGGTCCTGGTGCTGGACGGAGACCAGGAGATACTCCCTTGGAAGGTGCTGTTTGCTGGCTGCTGGTGAATGATTGATGACTGGGAAGTAAAATATTGATGTTTTGAGCAGCACACCAGGCCTCTTCCCACCCAGAGGGGCTTGTGTCTTATGTTATTAAAGGCAAAAATTCAGAGACTGGGTTACTGTGCTTCTGCTTAGGACCCAACAGCTTTTAGCCAACTATGGCTTGGAGATACTGTAGAATTTTAAGATAAGTGTGGGAGATGGATTCTTGGAATTAGTAAAAAGAAACCCTACTTTCCTTCGGTGTGAAAAACTTGTAATAATAGCTTTGTCAATGCATTCTTTTTCTTTAAAAAGTTATGTTTATTAAAGTTGTTCATGCATAGAACTTAAAGAAATGAAAAGATAAAAAAACAGCTCTCTTCTGAGACACCCTGAGTCCCCACTATTTTATCCTCTGCATATGTGAGTATGACTCATTGGAAAAGACCCTGATTTTGGGAAAGATTGAAGGCAAAAGGAGAAGAGGGCAGAAGAGGATAAGATGGTTAGATAGCATCACCAACTCACTGGACATGAATTTGAGCAAACTGGGAGACAGTGAAGAACAAGGAAGCCTGGAGTGCTGCAGTCCATGGGGTCGGACATGACTTAACGACTGAAAAACATATGTGAGTACTGTCAACCTCTTTTTTTTTTTTACCTTGCTGCATGGCATATGAGATCTTTATTCCCCAGCCAGGGATTGAACCTGTGCCCCCTGCATTGGAAGTGTGGAGTTTTAACCACTGAACTGCCAGGAAAGTCCCAACATCTTTTAACCAATTTTTTTGGATTACTTCCATTATCACCCAATCAGTTCAGTCCCTCGGTCATGTCTGACTTTTTGTGACCCCATAGACTGCAGCACGCCAGGTTTCCCTGTCCATCACTGGTTCCTGGAGCTTGTTCAAACTCATGTCCATCTATTCAGTGATGCCATCCAACCAGCTCATCCTCTGTTGTCCCCTTCTCCTCCTGCCTTCAATCTTTCCCAGCATCAGGGTCTTTACCAATAAGTCAGTTCTCATCAGGTGGCCAAAGTATTAGAGCTTCAGCTTTAGCATCAGTTCTTCCAAAGAATATTCAGGACTGATTTCTTTTATGATTGACTGGTTTGACCTCCTTGCAGTCCAAGGGACTCTCAAGAGTTCTTCTCCAACACCACAGTTCAAAAGCATCAATTCTTCAGTGCTCAGCTTTATTTATAGTGCAACTCTTACATCCATACATGACTGCTGGAAAAACCATAGTTTTGACTAGATGGACCGACCTTTTTGGCACAATAATGCCTCTGCTTTTTAATATGCTGTCTAAGTTGGTCATAGCTTTTCTTTCAAGGAGCAATTATCTTTTAATTTCATGGTTGCAGTCACCATCTGCAATATCACCCAATAACCAGCTATTATTGTTACTTCTTGATTTAAAACAAAGTTTCTACTGAACCTTCTTTGTAGAAGATAAAGATTTGACTATATCACCCCATCATATACACACCCCTTCTCATGTCCTCCATCTTTCCAACATGATTGTGTCAGAATTTGAATTACATCATTATTTGGCATTTCTACTATTATGGAAATGTAAAGATAGCCATGGTTGATCAAAAAATACAGCGAGATAACATTTACTTCCTGTATTAGTTTTGTTTTCCTTGTTAGGAAGGCTCTTGCTTTTGGTTGTTTGCCTAATTTTCTAACTCTTCATCGTTTGTTTAACCTCAAAATGCTTTGCCAATTATCTAAATATCTTCCCAATAGATTCAGATGCATTGGCTGTCTGAACTGGCTTGTTTTCTGGAAAGACTGTCTCCTGGGGGCTGCTCATCTGCTCCTGGTGCCCTGGTTGCCCTTGGCACCTGGCACCCAGCATCACTGTGCAGTCTTTCAGTATCATCAACTGAGGGATTCTCCCCTACCTCTTTCTTGTGCTGTGTCCCAAGCCTTTTCTGTATGTTTACTACCTTTATTTGATGGACTACAGCCTCCAACAGACACTTGAAATAGTACAAGGGAGGTACAGCTTTTTGGGAGGGACATGGTGGCTGCGACCGGCGCACTAAGTGCAGCCAAAAGGAGCTACCCCACGTCCGAGGTCAGGGGCAGAAGCCGGGAGGACCCCATGCCCAAAGGGCAGTGGCCAAGAGGAGTTACTCCACTTCCGAGGTCAGGGGCAGCGGCCAGGAGTTCCAGGCTGCCACAGGGCAGGAACAGCGGAGAAGAGCTACCCAAGTCTGAGGTCAGGGGCGGTGGCCGGGAGGAGCTACCCCACATCCGAGGTCAGAGGGGGCGGCCGAGAGGAGCTACCCGCCGTCTGAGGTCAGGGGCAGCGGCTGGGAGGACCAACCCCACGTCCAAGGAGCGGTGGTTGCACAGGCGCAGGAGGGCCTAGAGGTACTATCCCACGTTGAAGGTCAGGAAGGGCAGCAGTGAGGAAATACCCCTCATCTAAGATAAGGAGCAGCGGCTGCGCTTTGCTGGAGCACCGTGAAGAGATACCCCACATCCAAGGTAAGAGAAACCCAAGTAAGATGGTAGGTGTTGCAAGAGGACATCAGAGGGCAGACACACTGAAACCATACTCACAGAAAACTAGTCAATCTAATCACACTAGGACCACAGCCTTGTCTAACTCAATGAAACTAAGCCATGCCCGTGGGGCAACCCAAGACGGGCGGGTCATGGTAGAGAGATCTGACAGAATGTGGTCCACTGGAGAAGGGAATGGCAAACCACTTCAGTATTCTTGCCTTGAGAACCCCATGAACAGTATGAAAAGGCAAAATTATAGGATACTGAAAGAGAAACTCCCCAGGTCAGTAGGTGCCCAATATGCTACTGGAGATCAGTGGAGAAATAACTCCAGAAAGAATGAAGGGATGGAGCCAAAGCAAAAACAATATCCAGTTGTGGATGTGACTGGTGATAGAAGCAAGGTCCGATGCTGTAAAGAGCAATATTGCATAGGAACCTGGAATGTCAGGTCCATGAATCAAGGCAAATTGGAAGTGGTCAAACAAGAGATGGCAAGAGTGAATGTCGACATTCTAGGAATCAGCGAACTGAAATGGACTGGAATGGGTGAATTTAACTCAGATGACCTTTATATCTACTACTGTGGGCAGGAATCCCTCAGAAGAAATGGAGTAGCCATCATGGTCAACAAAAGAGTCTGAAATGCAGTACTTGGATGCAATCTCAAATACGACAGAATGATCTCTGTTCGTTTCCAAGGCAAACCATTCAATATCACAGTAATCCAAGTCTATGCCCCAACCAGTAATGCTGAAGAAGCTGAAGTTGAACGGGTCTATGAAGACCTACAGGACTTTTAAGAACTAACACCCAAAAAAGATGTCTTTTTCATTATAGGGGACTGGAATGCAAAAGTAGGAAGTCAAGAAACACCTGGAGCAACAGGCAAATTTGGCCTTGGAATATGGAATGAAGCAGGGCAAAGACTAATAGAGTTTTGCCAAGAAAATGCACTGGTCATAGCAAACACCCTTTTCCAACAACACAAGAGAAGACTCTACACATGGACATCACCAGATGGTCAACACCAAAATCAGATTGATTATGTTCTTTGCAGCCAAAGATGGATCAGCTCTATACAGTCAGCAAAAACAAGACCAGGAGCTGGCTGTGGCTCAGATCATGAACTCCTTATTACCAAATTTAGACTTAAATTGAAGAAAGTAGGGAAAACCACTAAACCATTCAGATATGACCTAAATCAAATCCCTTATGATTATACAGTGGAAGTGAAAAATAGATTTAAGGGACTAGATCTGATAGATAGAGTGCCTGATGAACTATGGAAGGAGGTTCGTGACATTGTACAGGAGACAGGGATCAAGACCATCCCCATGGAAAAGAAATGCAAAAAAGCAAAATGGCTGTCTGGGGAGGCCTTACAAATAGCTGTGAAAAGAAGAGAAGCGAAAAACAAAGGAGAAAAGGAAAGATATAAACAACTGAGTGCAGAGTTCCAAAGAATAGCAAGAAGAGATAAGAAAGCCTTCCTCAGCGATCAGTGCAAAGAAATAGAGGAAAACAACAGAATGGGAAAGACTAGAGATCTCTTCAAGAAAATTAGAGATACCAAGGGAATATTTCATGCAAAGATGGGCTCGATAAAGGACAGAAATGGTATGGACCTAACAGAAGCAGAAGATATTAAGAAGAGGTGGCAAGAATACACAGAAAAACTGTACAAAAAAGATCTTCACGACCCAGATAATCACGATGGTGTGATCACTCACCTAGAGCCAGACATCCTGGAATGTGAAGTCAAGTGGGCCTTAGAAAGCATCACTATGAACAAAGCTAGTGGAGGTGATGGAATTCCAGTTGAGCTATTTCAAATCCTGAAAGATGATGCTGTGAAAGTGCTGCACTCAATATGCCAGCAAATTTGGAAAACTCAGCAGTGGCCACAGGACTGGAAAAGGTCAGTTTTCATTCCAATCGCAAAGAAAGGCAATGCCAAAGAATGCTCAAACTACCGCACAGTGGCACTCATCTCACACGCTAGTAAAGTCATGCTCAAAATTCTTCAAGCCAGACTTCAGCAATATGTGAACCGTGAACTCCCAGATGTTCAAGCTGGTTTTAGAAAAGGCAGAGGAACCAGAGATCAAATTGCCAACATCCGCTGGATCATGGAAAAAGCAAGAGAGTTCCAGAAAAACATCTATTTCTGCTTTCTTGACTATGCCAAAGCCTTTGACTGTGTAGATCACAATCAACTGTGGAAAATTCTTCAAGAGATGGGAATACCAGACCACCTGACCTGCCTCTTGAGAAATCTGTATGCAGGTCAGGAAGCAAGAGTTAGAACTGGACATGGAACAACAGACTGGTTCCAAATAGGAAAAGGAGTACGTCAGCGTTGTATATTGTCACCCTGCTTATTTAACTTATATGCAGAGTACATCATGAGAAATGCTGGACTGGAAGAAACACAAGCTGAAATCAAGATTGCCAGGAGAAATATCAATAACTTCAGATATGCAGATGACACCACCCTTATGGCAGAAAGTGAAGAGGAACTAAAAAGCCTCTTGATGAAAGTGAAAGGGGAGAGTGAAAAAGTTGGCTTAAAGCTCAACATTCAGAAAACGAAGATCATGGCATCTGGTCCCATCACTTCATGGGAAATAAATGGGGAAACAGTGGAAACAGTGTCAGACTTTATTTTTCTGGGCTCCAAAATCACTACAGATGGTGACTGCAGCCATGAAATTAAAAGACGCTTACTCCTTGGAAGGAAAGTTATGACCAACCTAGAGAGCATATTCAAAAGCAGAGACATTACTTTGCCAACAAAGGTCCATCTAGTCAAGGCTATGGTTTTTCCAGTGGTCATGTATGGATGTGAGAGTTGGACTGTGAAGAAGGCTGAGCGCCGAAGAATTGATGCTTTTGAACTGTGATGTTGGAGAAGACTCTTGAGAGTCCTTTGGACTGCAAGGAGATCCAACCAGTCCATTCTGAAGGAGATCAGCCCTGGGATTTCTTTGGAGGGAATGATGCTAAAGCTGAAACTCCAGTACTTTGGCCACCTCATGGGAAGAACTGACTCATTGGAAAAGACTCTGATGCTGGGAGGGATTGGGGGCAGGAGGAGAAGGGGACAACAGAGGATGAGATGGCTGGATGGTATCACTGACTCGATGGATGTGAGTCTGAGTGAACTCTGGGAGTTTGTGATGGACAGGAAGGCCTGGCATGCTGTGATTCAGGGGGTTGCAAACAGTCAGTCGGACACCCCTGAGCAACTGAACTGAACTGAACTGATTGCACGTATTTATGGTAGCTGAGTGTGAAATTTCATTTTATTTTTGATTCTTTCATATTTCACTTATTTTTACTTTTTAAAATTAAAATTGATTTATAGTATTGTGTTAGTTTCTGGTTTACAACACAGTGATTCAGTTATACATATATATACATGTATTTGTCCTTTTCAGATTCTTTTCCCTTATAGGTTATTGTAAAATATTGACTATAGTTCCCTGTGCTGTACAGTAGGTTCATGTTGTTTGTCTCTCTCTATATAGCAGATATAAACTACTATATTTACACTATATATATATATATGTATCAGCTATATAAGCTACTCTTTCTATATAGCAGATACATATATCTACTGTTCTCTTGTGTGTTACTTGCTCAGACATGTCTGACTCTTTGCAACCCTGTGGACTGTAGCCTACCAGGCTCCTCTGTCCATGGGATTTTCCAGGCAAGAATACTGGAGTGGGTTGGCATTTCTTCCTCCAGGGGATCTTCTCTACCCAGGAATCGAACATGGGTTTTCTGCATTGGCAGGCAGATTCTTTTCTGTCTGAACCACCAAGCTACTACATATATACGGCACTTTATATCTACTAATCCTAGCACCTAATTTATCCCTCCCAGACCACCTTTCTGCTTTGGTAACTGTAAGTTTGTTTCCTATGTTTGTGAGTATCTTTCTTTTTGTAGATAAGTTCATTTGTATGTTTTCTTTTTTAGATTCCACATGTGAGTGATGTCGTATGATCTGTGGCTTTCTCTGTCTGTCTGGCTTGCTTCACTTAGTATGATAATCCCTAGGTCCATCCATGTTGCCACATGAGTCTGAAGTTTTAAATGGGAAAAAGTTTTCTTTTGTCATTTCGAGGACATTTCTTTATTATCTTCTAACTTTCAAAAAGTTTAAAACTATTTGTCTTAAGACCTTTTTTTTACTGTGATAAATGATTTTATTCTTTTTTCTTTTTAAGAATTTTATTTATTTATTTGGTTGTGCTAGGTCTTAGTTGCTGCATGAGTTTTTTTCTGGTTTCAGGGAGCAGGGGCTATTCTCTAGTTGCGGCGCTCAGCTTCTCATTGCAGTGGCTCTTCCTGTTGCAAAGCACAGGTTCTAGAGCTTCCACAACTACTAGGGCTTCAGTAGTTGTGGCACATAGGCTCAGTAGCCCTTGTGGTACAAGCGCTCAGTTGTCCCGCAGCATGTGGAATCTTCTCGCACCAAGGATCGAACCCAAATCTCCTGTGTTGGCAGGCAGATTCTTTACCACTGAGCTACCAGGGAAGCCCCTATTTGACTTTTAAAAATCTTTTGTAATTCAGGTTTTTATTCTAGGAAAGCTTGTAGAACCTTCTCTTTGTATCCAAAGATTTAAACTTTCATGGTAAATATCTTTGTGTGGGTCTTAGTTCATCCACTAAAATAGATAGGACTTGAGATCCCTTTTTAAAACACATCAACTTTATTGGGGTTTAATTTGCATACAACAAATGCAAACATTTTAAGTGAATAGTTTCAAGAGTTTAGGTAAGTTTCTTAAAAAAATGGGCCCTTTTTTCTTTTTAAAATTTTATCATTTTTAATTGGAGTATATAATTGATTTACAATGTGTTAATTTCTGCTGTACAGCAAAATGATTCAATTTTACATATATATACATTGTTTGTCATACTATTTTCTATTATGATTTATCACAGGATAGAGAATATAGTTCCCTGTGCTATACAGTAGGACCTTGTTTATCCGTTTGATATATAATAGTTTGCATCTACTAATCCCAAGCTCGCAATCCATCCCTCCTCCACCACTCCTCCCCCTTGGCAATCACAGTGTGTTCTTTATGTTTGTAAGTCTCTTTCTCTTTTGTAAATAAGTTCATTTGTGTCATATTTTAGATTCCACATGTAAGCGATATAGATTTCCCTGGTCACTCAGTCGGTAAAAAAAAAATATGCTTGCGATGCAGGAGACCACCTACAGTGCAGGAGACCCTGGTTCAATCCCTGGGTTGGGAAGATCCCCTAGGGAGGGAAATGGCAACCCACTTCAGTATTCTTGCCTGAAAAATCCCATGGACTGAAAAGCCTGGCGGGCTACAGTCCACGGGGTCGCAAGAGTCAGACATGACTTAGTGACTAAACTAGTACTATAAGTGATGTAACTTGGTATTTGTCTTTCTTTTTCTGATTTACTTCACTTAGTATAATAATATCTAGGCAAAAAATGAACCCTTTTAATCCTTTAGTTTTGGGATATTTTCCTGAATTATTTCTTTGATGATTTTCTCCTTAAGTTTTCTTTGTTTTCTTTTTCTAAGTTTACTATTAGTTGAACGCTGGACACTGGAAAGTTTTTCTAAATTTCTTATCTTTTCTCTCTGTGTAAGGAAAAAAGTGTACTGAGTATTCTATATAGTGCACTTTCTGGGTTATCTGATTCTAGAAAAGGTCTCTCTCTTTCATTTTCTTTGAGCCATTTTGCAACTTCTTAAGTTGTAGAAAACCCGTAATAATGCAAATGATCCTTTCTATAGAGATGCAAATAAATTTTGTCTGGTGTGTATGCAGAATCCTCCCTTTCCTCCAGAAACCAGTTTTACATCTATTAACACATTTTCAGTATTCCTGACTATATATTTATGTGTCTGCTCTTTGGTTTCTCCATTAAACCATTTGTAACATTTTAGTTTTCTCACTAATTGATGAATTAAATAAAATCTTTGATATGTGATTATTTCAACATCCTACGTTTTACATCTTTCATTTTCTATCCTGTTACTGTAATTTGGTATACATCCTTGATTTTGTATTCCACACCTTCTGTGGAGTTTCTCATATTTTTTTTCATATTTTTAATTTCCAAGAGCCTTTTTTTGTTATCTGAAAGATAAGTTAAAAAACCCCTCTGATTTCATGCATACATGGGTAATATCTGAGGATATTAATGATAGTTTGTTTTGATGTTATCTTCCCTTATATAGTCTTCTAATTTTGTTTTGGTGTCTGGTGTTCATGTTGGAAGCTTTCCTCTAATGTCTGATAATCATTGTTCACACAAAATCCATACTGAGGCTGTTAAGACTGATAGGCAGTTTGGACACTGTGGCTCGTTTTCAACGTATGCTAATCAGGCTGGGCTGTTCCACTGGGGTACCCCTCAAGGTCAGCATCTTTGGGAATTTTCCCAGAGATCTCTCCGGTCTCTGGTTTTGAATATTTTCATGTGGCTGATAGTGATCAGTGAGTGTCATAATTCCATGTGCAAATGTGCAGTTGAACCACTTCTTTTAAAAACTGTTTTTCCAGCTTGTACTGTGCCTGGCATCTCTGGTCCAGACACTGTTTTATCCTCTCCAAAGAACAAGCTTCTGGTTTTCTGCTGGGTGGAGGGGGAGCAGTCCAAGGCTGTGTGGAATTTGGCTTTTATATGGACTTTCTGGGCTTCTCTTGTGGCTCATCTGGTAAAGAATCTGTCTGCAATGTGGGAGACCTGAGTTTGATCCCTGGGTTGGGAAGATCCCCTGGAGAAGGGAAAGGCTACCCACTCCTGTATTCTGGCCTGCAGAATTTCATGGACTGTATAGTCCATGGGGTCGCAAAGAGTTGGACACGACTGAGCAACTTCCATGGACAACCAGTCCATCCTCAAGGAAATCAGTCCTGAATATTTGTTGGAAGAACTGATGTTGAAGCTGAAACTCCAATACTTTGGCCACCTAATGAGAAGAACTGAACCATCTGAAAAGACCCTGATGCTGGGAAAGATTGAAGGTGGGAGGAAAAGGGGACGACAGAGGATGAGATGGTTGGATGGCATCACTGACTCAATGGGCATGAGTTTGAATAAACTCTGGAAGTTGCTGATGGACAGGAAGGCCTGGCGTGCTGCAGTCCATGCGGTCACAAAGAGTCGGACACGACTGAGCGACTGAACTGAACTGAACTGAGTGACTTCCACTGTGGGCTTTCTATCAACCCTATTTATAGTCCAGAGGGATTGGATATCTCTAATTCCCGAATCTTGTAAGCCTTGTGTGGGGGAAGTTTGGATGCTTCTTATCTCTCCCTACTGCCAGCGAAGGATTCTGTGTTCTTAATCCTTCTAAATCAATTCTCCCTCATCCATCTGCTTTCCTGTTTCCAAAATTTTGATACAGAGACTTCATCCTTTGTTCTTTATCCCATGGTTTGATGTATTAAAAAAATTCGTTTTTTTTTGTTTTCAGTGGGTTTCAGAGGGACCAAAAATGAAAGTGTATGTTTACTTTTCTATCTTAGAATTTCAATGCATTTTTATTTCTATTTTCATTTATTCCATTTACCTGGATGTCAAAAGGTGGTTTTATGTTAAGAAAAGCCACAGTCAATGGCAGTAGCCAGTGATAAGGTAGACTTCTCCAGTCTCCCCTCATGAGCTGTACGACACCAGTCAAATTACTCCCTGTTCCTCACTTCAGTACCGCCATTTGTGAAGCTGTCTTTGGAAGGTAATAATACCTACTGCTTGGGGTTGTGACATGGATTAAAGATAAGGTGTGTAACTTGCCTGATCCTCTAATTATGCTGTTTTTGACATATCCTTTTCTAATATTCCTGAGAACATCAGACTTAAGACCAGCACTCCTCACATACTTTTATTACTATATTTCATCTAGAACAGACAACCGTGTATTTGGTGACTGGTAATAGAAACTCAGAAGACTCCATTAGCTAAGCAGATATGTTTATAGTCTGGTGGACATCTGTCAGCTAGCTACAGTGTTTCAATGTTGGAGGATTTTGGACTTTGACTCCCACTTTCCTGGTACTTCCTGGGGTGCATTTGTTTCCATTTGGACTCTGAAATCTGCAAGCATCCCTGGCTGCCATGTTGTTTTGCCTCTCATTTCTAAATTGAATGTCTTGTGGAGCAAAACCCATCCTTATTCTATCAAGAGGAGGCAAAATCATTCACATTTGCTTGAAGTTTTCATGGGTTTCTTGTTTCTTTTCTGATTTTTTTTCTCTTTGGCCAGATACCTCTGTTTTCTGGTGGAAGTTCCATCCAAGCACAAAACTTTTGTCTACAGGGGCAACACAGCCCAGAAATAAATGCAGTTACATGAAGCTGGGGTAAATCTTCCAAAGAGAGCAGATTCTCATGCTGGAGGGTTGAGAGAAATCAGATCTCTGGGAATCACAAAAGTCCAGGAAGTTTCCATCCTGGACTCAAATGAAGTTTTCTAACTCCAGTTAACCTATGTTCCATCTGTTTCCAAGACTATTCAGAGTTTCATCAGACATTGCTATGCCCTTTATTTTCTGGAACTGCCTTTACAGCCGGTCCCCCTCACCCCATCCCCCATGCACACACACATACCACACCCACACACCCACACACGTAGTCTCTCTCTCTCTTGCTGTATTCTCTTTGGGTGGATGCATGGGAAGATTTCTATCAGGTGTGAGCGCCAGGAAAAGATAAGCTTCCCCTGAATATTTGGCTGGTTTGTAATCTTATAGGTATTTATGGATTGGGTACTCTTGGTTTCCTTCTTTCATTGGCTTCCTGAAAGCTCAGAAAACATGTTTGACTTTATCGAAGCAAGTGCGTAGAACCCAGCAGTATGCAGTTTGTACAGTATCATTATCCTCAACTTCATCTCATTTTTCCCATCTTTATTTTTCTCAACCCCGATTTTTTCACAGATTGATTTTTAAAACTTATTTTCTAGGCATTTTTTTGATTATGCTGCAGCACATCTTTATAGAATGGGGTGAGATATAAACATACAAATAAAGAGACAAGCAGCATAAAACTTTTTGCCTGCAGGGGCAATGCAGCCCAGAAATAACTGCAGTTACATGAGGCTGGGGTAAATCTGCCAAAGAGAGCAAATTCTCATGCTGGAGGGTTGAGAGTAATCAGGTCTTTGGGACATCACAAAAATCCGTGATGGAGGACAGTAAGAACATTTATAGCTTCCTGCAGCCCTGGGTGCGCCTTCCAGACACTATGTCTTAATTGGAGGGATCCGTAAGTGATTCTGATGGACTTAAAGCAGTTATCTTTCAGGATTCCCCATGGGTCATGAACTTTGAAGAGACACAGACCAGTTTCAAGTCAGAGCTCTGTGGTTTAGTACAATATTCTTAACCTAATAGAGACCTGGAAGTGACGTTAATTACTCACCTAACATCCAAGTGCTCCTGCACACATCCCTGTCTACCTCCTTGCATTTTAGTGGAAGTTATTTCTTCTTTATGGAAGTATAGAAGAATAGATGTGAGTTCACTGTGCTTGACTTTTGCTGCTGAATTATGAGGAAGGCTGAGTTCTAGATGGTGTATCTGTAAAATGGCAAAATCTCCATTAATCTGGGTCATTGAGTAGGTATAGCAAAGTCCCTACTGATGCCTGTTAGACATTAGTATGAGGAGCAACATGGATTTTGTGAAGCTACTGAGGTTTTGGGTTGAACCTCACCCAAACTCACTAATACAATCCTCTCTATCCATAGCAGTAAAATGGAAATAGTAATTAACTCCCTGACAAGTTTCTGTTTTGAAGTATGACAATAATACAAGTGCAGCTTCTGGCATAGCATCTGGCCCAGAACAAAATCACTGGTGTTATAATAATGATCATATTTATTGATTTCTTCAGCTGCTGCTGCTGCTGCTGCTAAGTCACTTCAGTCGTGTCTGACTCTGAGTGACCCCAGAGACCGCAGCCCACCAGGATCCCCCGTCCCAGGGATTTTCCAGGCAAGAACACTGGAGTGGGTTGCCATTTCCTTCTCTAATGCATGAAAGTGAAAAGTGAAAGTGAAGTTGCTCAGTCGTGTCCGACTCCTAGCGACCCCATGGACTGCAGCCTACAAGGCTCCTCCGTCCATGACATTTTCCAGGCAAGAGTACTGGAGTGGGGTGCCATTGTCTTCAGCAGAGACAGAAAATAAGATCTGATGGGCTGTGACTTGAGGCAGGGCAGTGTAGTAAAATGGAAAGAGCAGGGTTCTGGTGATCAGACAGCCCCAGAGGCATAACCCAACTGGTGAAATATACTGTTTCTACCACTATATGCCAAAGCGTTTGACTGTGTGGATCACAATAAACTGTGGAAAATTCTTCAAGAGATGGGAATACCAGACCACCTGATCTGCCTCTTGAGAAATTTGTATGCAGGTCAGGAAGCAACAGTTAGAACTGGACATGGAACAACAGATTGGTTCCAAATAGGAAAAGAAGTACGTCAAGGCTGTATATTGTCATTATGCTTATTTAACTTATATGCAGAGTACATCATGAGAAATGCTGGACTGGAAGAAGCACAAGCTGGAATAAAGATTGCAGGGAGAAATATCAATAACCTCAGATATGCAGATGACACCACCCTTATGGCAGAAAGTGAAGAGGAACTAAAAAGCCTCTTGATGAAAGTGAAAGGGGAGAGTGAAAAAGTTGGCTTAAAGCTCAACATTCAGAAAACGAAGATCATGGCATCTGGTCCCAACACTTCATGGGAAATAGATGGGGAAACAGTGTCAGACTTTATTTTTCTGGGCTCCAAAATCACTGCAGATGGTGACTGCAGCCATGAAATTAAAAGACGCTTACTCCTTGGAAGGAAAGTTATGATCAACCTAGAGAGCATATTCAAAAGCAGAGACATTACTTTGCCAACAAAGGTTCGTCTAGTCAAGGCTATGATTTTTCCTGTGGTCATGTATGGATGTGAGAGTTGGACTGTGAAGAAGGCTGAGCGCCGAAGAATTGATGCTTTTGAACTGTGATGTTGGAGAAGACTCTTGAGAGTCCCTTGGACTGCAAGGAGATCCAACCAGTCCATTCTGAAGGAGATCAGCCCTGGGATTTCTTTGGAAGGAATGATGCTAAGGCTGAAACTCCAGTACTTTGGCCACCTAATGTGAAGAGTTGACTCATTGGAAAAGACTCTGATGCTGGGAGTGATTGGGGGCAGGAGGAGAAGGGGACGACAGAGGATGGGATGGCTGGATGGCATCACTGACTCGATGGACGTGAGTCTGAGTGAACTCCGGGAGTTGGTGATGGACAGGGAGGCCTGGCGTGCTGCGATTCATATGGTCGCAAAGAGTCGGACATGACTGAGCGACTGATCTGATCTGATCTGATCTGACCACTATAAAATGTGAATAATTTTACCTAACTTGAAGTCTTACCATGAAGATTAAAAAAGCATGTGCAGGTCCAAGCAGGTGGCTTGGGGCATAGATAATTCCTTTCCTTTGCTTCTCTGCATGTCTCCCTAATAGGCTGCCGCAGAGTCAGCCTCTGGCTCCCTGCCATGGGCGTGGCTTCCTAGGGGCAATGATGCTGGCTTTCTGCAATGGACTAAGATAGTAGCTTGGCCTTCTCAAGGTCACGGTGCATTTCTCATTGCATCTTTCAGTGGGAATGAGGCAGTAAGGCTAGGTTTTACCGATCTCATGAAGACTGATGGGAATTTTCTGATGCAAGTCCCTAGGAACTTGGGAAATACAGTGGGAGGTCAAAGGGATGCTAGTTTGGCCATCCTAAAGGGATGAGGATGGGGAGGCGGCAGCAAGCTTTAATGGGGGTGTGCTGGAACTCATATGAGTCCTTTTGCTCCCCATACCTTTCCCTCCCTGTCAAGAGGTGACCAGCTCACAGATGACCAGGGAATCCAGGCTGCAAAACAGACTCTGGGGTCTGTAAGAAGGAACTGAGACTGCAATGGGAAAGACAAGTTCAATTAAAAAGTATCAAACGGCAAAATATTTCTAGGCCAGTCTACTTTTTTTTTTAAAAAGCAATGTTCTTTTTAATTTTGTTATTCATTTTTCATGTTTCATAACATCTTTCTAAATGTTCCTCTTTCCCCCTTCTGCCTTCTTTTTTTTTAAAAACCTGTTTTTTAAAAATTGAAGTTATAGTTGATTTACAATGTTGTGTTAGCTTCAGGTGCATAGCAAAATGATTCAATTATACAAAGACACATATTCTTTGTCAGATTAGTTTCCATTGTAGATTATCTCAAGACATTGAATATATTTCTGCATGTCACACAGTAGGTTCTTGTTAATTATTTCACATATAGTAGTGTGTATATGTTAACCCTGTACTTCTAATTTATCACCCCCTCTCCCCCTTTGGTAACCATAAGTTTGTTTTCTGTGTTTGTAAATCTATTTCTGTTTTGCAAATAAGTTCATTTGTATCATTTATTAAGATTTCACATATAAGTGATATTGTATGATGTTTTTCTTTTTCTAGGCCAGTCTTCTTAAGGCCTCTTGCAATTTTCTTACTCAGATGGTCTTTTCTTTTTATGTAGGCTTCATCCTGCCCTATAATATCCTCTCCTGCCTCAGGACTCCACCAGCTCTATGCAGCCACACAGTTCATTCAGCGATTAATCATGTCCTGCCTGGTGGCTGTCTTCTGCTGCTCTCCTGAAGTCTTTTTCTCTTGAATTTCTATTTAAATTTTCTAGTGTTTGGGTCTCACATTACAGTTCAGGTTGCAAGTGCCCACACAGGGTGAACTGGCTTTCCAAGGGTCCTGCCGTGCCTTGAACAGTGCCTGGCCTTGGGGAGGATTCAGGAACATGGTTTTCTTACTGAACTGCATCTTGTTAAGGCTTGGTGCCCCTGGTTTCCAAGTTTCTGCTTCCCTCAATTTATATATTTCCATCAAAGAAGATGGCTGTCGTTTTGGACACTTATGTCCTGAGAACTTAACCCTTCCTTACAAGAAGGATCACTGTTAAAACATCTACTTAAAACAATTTTTTTTTTAACTGAAGGATAATTGATTTACAATGCTGTGTTAATTTCTGCTGTACAGCAGTGTCATTCGGTTATACACACATATATTCTTTTTCGTATTCTTTTCCATTATGGTTTATCACAGGATATTACATATAATTCCCTGTGCTATACATTAGGACCTTGTTGCTTATTCATCTTGTATATTAGTTTGCATCTGCTAATACCAAGCTACTAATCCATCCATCCCCCATCCTTCACTCCTTTGGCAACCAGAAGTCTGTTCTCTATGTCTGTGAGTCTGTTTCTGTTTGATATTTGTGTTGCGTTTTAGATTCCACATGTAAGTGATATCATATAGTATTTTTCCTTCTCTTTCAGACTTACTTTTCCATAGTATGATAACCTCTAGGTCCGTCCATGTATTGTTGTTCAGTTGCTCAGTTGTTTCTGAATCTTTGCACCCCATGGACTGCAGCATGCCAGGCTTCCCTGTCCATCACCAACTCTCGGAGCTTGCTCAAATTCATGTCCATTGAGTTGGTGATGCCATCAAACCATCTCATCCTCTGTCATCCTCTTCTTCTGCCTTCAAGATTTCCCAGCATCAGAGTCCTTTACAGTGAGTCAGTTCTTCTCATCAGGTGGCCAAAGTATTGGAGCTTTTGCTTCAGCATCAGTCCTTCCAATGAATATTAGGAACTGATTTCTTTTAGGATTGACTGATTTGAGCTCCTTACAGACCAGGGGACTCTGAAGAGTCTTCTCCAACACCACAACTCAAAAGCATCAATTCTTCGATGCTCAGCCTTCTTTATGGTCCAACTCACATCCATACATGACTATTGGAAAAACCATAGCTTTGACCGGATGGACCTTTGTCAGCAAAGTAATGTCTCTGCTTTTTAAAATGCTGTCTCTAGTGCACTGGGACGACCCAGAGGGATGGTATGGGGAGGGAGGAGGGAGGAGGGTTCAGGATGGGGAACACATGTATACCTGTGGTGGATTCATTTTGATATTTGGCAAAACTAATACAATTATGTAAAGTTTAAAAAAAAATGCTGTCTAGGTTGGTCATAGCTTTTCTTCCAAGGAGTAAGCATCTTTTAATTTCATGGCTGCAGTCACCATCTGCAGTGATTTTGGAGCCCAAGAAAATAAAGTCTGTCAATGTTTCTATTGTTTTCCTATCTATTTGCCATGAAGTGATGGGACTGGAAGCCATGATCTTTGGTTTTTGAATTTTGAGTTTTAAGCCATCTTTTTCACTCTCTTCTTTTATTTTCATCAAGAAGCTCTTTAGTTCTTCACTCTCTGCCATAAGGGTGGTGTCATCTGCATATCTGAAGTTATTGATATTTCCCTTGATGATCTTGATTACAGCCTGTGCTTCATCCAGCCCAGCGTTTCACATGATGTACTCTGCATATAAGTTAAATAAGCAGGGTGACAATATACAGCCTTGACATAACTCTTTCCCAATTTTGAACCAGGCCATTGTTCCATGTGCACTTCTAACTGTTGCTTCTTGACCTGCATACAGGTTTCTCAGGAGGCAGGTAAGGTGGTCTGGTATTCCCATCTCTTTAAGAATTTTCCACAGTTTGCTGTGATCCACACAGTGAAAGACTTTAGCATCGTCAATGAAGCAGAAGTAGAAGTATTTCTGGAATTCTATTGCTTTTTGTATGATCCAGTGGATGTTGGCAATTTGATCTCTTGTTCCTCTGCCTTTGCTAAATCCAGCTTGAACATCTGGGAGTTCTTGTTTCACGTACTGTTGAAGTCTAGTTTGGAGAATTTTGAGCATTACTTTGCTAGTATGTGAGATGAATGCAATTGTATGGTAGTTTGAACATTCTTTGGCATTGCCCTTCTTTGAGATTGGAATGAAAACTGACCTTTTCCAGTCCTGTGGCCATTGTTGAGTTTTCCAAATTTGCTGGCATGTTGAGTGGGGCACTTTCACAGCATCATCTTTTAGGACTTGAAACAGCTCAGTTGGAATTCCATCACCTTCACTAGCTTTGTTTGTAGTGAAGCTTTCTTAAGGCCCATTTGACTCACACTCCAAGATGTCTGGCTGTAGGTGATTGATCACAACATTGTGGTTATCTGGGTCGTTAAGATCTTTTTTGTATAGTTCTTCTGTGTATTCTTGCCACCTTTTCTTAATATCTTCTGGTTCTGTTAGATCCATACCATTTCTGTCCTTTATTGAGCCCATCTTTGCATGAAATGTTTCCTTGGTAGCTCTAATTTTTTTTTGAAGGGATCTTTAGTCTCTCCCATTCTATTGTTTTCCTCTATTTCTTTGCATTGTTCACTTAGGAAGACTTTCTTATCTCTCCTTGCCATTCTTTGGAACTCTGCATTCACATGGGTATATCTTTCCTTTTCTCCTTTGTCTTTCACTTCTCTTATTTTCTCAGCTATTTGTAAGGCCTCCTCCTCAGACAACCATTTTGCCTTTTTGCATTTCTTTTTCTTGGGGATAGTTTAGGATCTCTGTCTCCTATACAATGTTATAAACCTTCATCCACAGATCTTCAGGCACTCTATCAGATCTAAACCCTTGAATCTATTTGTCACTTCCACTGTATGATCATAAGGGATTTGATTTAGGTCATATCTGAATGGCCTAGTGGTTTTCCCTACTTTTGTCAATTTAAGTTTGGATTTTGCTATAAGGAGTTCATGATCTGAGCCACAGTATACATATATTAAAAACACTTTTTTTTTGGCTGCAATATTTGGGATCTTAATACCCCCACCATGAATTGAATCTGTGCCTTCTGCATTGGAAAATGTGGAATATTAATCACTGGACCACTGGAGAAGTCCCTGCATCTACTTTTTTATTAGCCCTTTTCACTTTTCTCTTCACTCTCCTCACCCACAGACGCAGTTGGCTGTCTTTTGGGTGTCATTTTTTGCAAAGAATCAAGTGTTCATCACTTATAAAAATGATTGTGTATGTTACAATGAAGGAAGAAGACAGGGTTATTTTGGAGGAGCAGATATGGGCGGTCTGCCATGCTCACAAGCCCAGCAACTTCCTCCCTCAAGACAGCCTTGAGGATATGATGTTGCAATTTGTGACTCTAGAAACTGGCAAGAGCTACTATGTCAAGTATCTGTAAGGAGCAAAACTGTAAAGGTAGGAGCCATGAAAGTCCAGAGTCTCTTATATGTTTTTAAGGGTTTTTGTTTTTTTTTTCCCTTTTGGCTGTGCTGCATGGCTTATGGGATCTTAGTTCCCTAAACATGGATGGAACCCAGGCCCTTGGCAGTGAGAGGGCAGAGTCCTAACCATGGGACTGCCAGAAAATTCCCTTTGTTTATAGTTTGCTTTAGCTAACTTGCTATAAAATACAGCTTCAAAACCATCTGCTTCTTCATTCTCTCTTTTTTATACCTCTTTTCCTATTTTCAACTACATTGTGTATATATGCTTGGTCGCTTCAGTCATGTCAGACTCTTTGCAACCCCATGCATTGTAGCCCGCCAGGCTTCTCTGTCCATGGGATTCTCCAGGTGAGAATACTGGAGTGGATTGCCATACACTCCTCCAGAGGATCTTCCAGACCCAGGGATCAAACCAGCAAGATGTCTCCTGCATTGCAGGCAGATTCTTTACTGCTGAACCACTGGGGAAGCCCTTCAACTACTTAACCTAAACATAATCCACCCATTTAAAATGTAGACTTCAGTGACTTCTAGTAGATTTACAGAGCTGTGCAGCCATCACCGCAATCAATTATAGGACAATTTCACTACAAAATAAACACTCCCCATTTTGGCCCAATTCTCTCAGCTTCAGGGAAACCACAGGTCTATTTTTGTCTCTATAGATTTGCCAGTTCTAACACTTCATGAAAATGGAATCATATAATATGTGGTCTTTTGTGACTGGCTTCTCAATACAGTGTTTTCAAGATTCATCCATGTTGTAGCACATATCAGTACTTCATTTTTGTGGCCAAGTAATATTCCATTGTATGGATCAAAATCATTATTTTATTTGTTCATTCATTAATTAATGGACAACTGGATGGGCTCCACTTTTAAAATTGGAGTATAATTAATTTACAGTGCTGCATTAGTTTCATGTGTACAGCAAGTGATTCAGTATATATATATATGTATAAATTCTATACATTTAGTTATACCTACACTCTTTTCCCTTATAGATTATTACAAAATGATGAGTATAGTTCCCTGTGCTATGCAGTAGGTCCTTGTGGTTTGTTTTATATACAGCAGTGTGTATCCATTAATCCCAAACTCCTAATTTATTTCTCCCCCTGCCCCAATCCCCTTTGGTAACCATAAGTATGTTTTCTACACATCTTTTGTCCATTGTGAATAACAGTGCTATGAATGCTCTTGTGCAGCTTTTCTTGGGACCTATGTTTTGCGTCTCTTAGGAATGCAATTGTTGGGTCATACAGTAACTCCATGCTTGGTATTTGAGAAGCTGCCACGGCAGTTTCCACAGCAGCTGCACCATTTTACAGTCTATCATTTCTCTGCATCCTCCCAACACCTATTCTTGGTCTCTCTGCTTGGATACAGTTGCCTATGTCTCAGGATTCTCTGATGTTCTGCTTCCTTCCTGGCTTCTCCCTGAGATGGAGTGGATGATCAGGGAATTGTCTCCTGGGTTCCTGGGTGAGGTGTCCTCTGGCTGTTTCAGGGATGTTTATGGGGGCACTCCTTCCAGAGCTCAACCCGGGGAGTCACATGGAGCTCCTCATGCCCTCAGGGCTCTCCTTGTTGGCTGACCACCCCAGCCTGGAAAGGCAAGTCAAGAAGAATGCCCTCAGTTTTGCTCTAGTCCTCGCTGTTTGATTCTTAGACTTTCAGACTGGAAAGGGGATGCGGCTTAATGCTGCTCCTCTCCCAAGGCTGCGACCTCCCTGACCTGCCTGTCATGTTACAGGGACTATCTTCCCTCATCTGGTGGACTGTGGCAGAGATTCCGAGTCACAGACCCCGTAGGCTTTGCCCTTGATACACCACGTCAGAGCTAAAGGAATTGGAAACTCTCGCCTCTCTGACACACCCGTCTTTCAAGCATATTGCTTTGCTACAAATCATGTTTTGCACGCTAGGAAGAGAATAATTACCTCATTCATTTCCTTTGCATTTTTTCTGTAACAAATAAGTACGAGTGAATGCATCTGACTAACTAGAATGAAGACTATATAATCAGGAAGGCAAAAGAGAAAATAATTTTCAAAAATATTTGCAAAATATTATTGTTGTTACATTGCTATCATTTCAGTGTTTGCCAAATGAGTATAGTTCCCTGTGCTGTACAATAGATCCTTGTTGTTTATTTTGTGTACAGTAGTGTGTATCCATTAATGCCAAACTCCTAATTATCTCTCCCCATTCCCCCTTGACCCATTACCTTAAAAGATTTTTTTTTAGCCCATGACCCATTGCTTTAAAAACTGTCTAGCTTCAATATATTTATTTATTATTAAATTTAAGAAATTAAATTTTAATTGCAGTAATAGTCTAATTGACTCACAATGCTATGCTAGTTTCAGGTGTACAGCAAAGTGATTCAGTTATATATATATATGTATGTATATATATTCTCTTTCTCTTATAGGTTATTACAGAATATTGAGCAGAGTTCCCTGTGCTATACAATAGGTCCTGTTGGTTATCTATTTTATATATATAGTGTGTATTTGTTAATCCCAATGTCCAGCTTTAATATTGTACTTGTCTTATGATTATAAACAGTTTTTTCCAAACATAGGATTATGTGATACTACCAAAAATACCTTGAACTATGCAAATATTTCCTGAATATGTTATCATTGTAGGTAAAATTCTGATAAAGCTAAAGACCCTCTTAAACACCACCTTCAATTCTAAGACCCTCCAAGAGGTAAATGTGCTTATCTCAGAGGTGTATCTTTCCAGATCTTTTCCTTGTGCCTTTATATACTGTCACAACTCTCTATAGAAATAAGTTGGTCTGCTTTCTTTCTACATGAATACTATTATTGTTTGTGCATTGTTTTGCAGCTTGCTTGTTTTTGCTTCTAAAATGTCTTGAAGGTCATACTACGCCAGTGGTGGTAGCTTCACCTTATTTGCTTGTAAACACTACATAGTATTCTATAGCACAGAAATCTATAGGTTATTAAGACAAGTACTTATTAATAAGCATGTAAATTGATTCTTATTTTTTTTATTGTTACAAATTATGATTCAGGGAACGTTCTGGTACCTACTGCTTCCCACACGCACAATAGTGTCTCTAGGGAGAGACTGAGAAGAGGAATTGTTGGGTCAAAGGGCATCTATATTTAACATTTTGATAGGCGCCACCCAACTGCCCTCTTGAAGTTCTGAACCTAGGTTAGGCTATGGAAGAGGACTTTAAAGAATTGCAGCTGTCCTAAATCCTCTGCCTCAGGAGAAGGACACACACCTCTGTTCCCTTGAGAATCATTGATTTATACTTCAGTATGAGTGCAATCATTGTGTTTTTTCGACCAGAGAAATCTACATTTAAAGGCTTACTTCTAATTGTGGAATAAAGCATGTTGTTTTCTGTGGAAGTAATTTCAGGCATCAGTGAGCAGGTAAGGGAGGAATTTCGGGGTGTGTAAGCTTTTCTGTGCCCCTGATATTATTCTATCTTGATTGCTGGCTACCCTGTGAGGTACACAGAAAACCCTGCTCTTCTTTTTTTCCCACTTGCTGGGGGGAGTTGGGTCCACACTCAAAGCTTGATCCAGAATGGGAATATCTCAGAGAGAAGCCTTTAGCTCCAGATTCTGTTTCCTTTTTGCAGGAGGCCATAATGGATCTGGCAGAACAAAGCCCCCAAGACCTGCAGGGGACACAGTAGAGGAGGAGGGGCGGGGTCTGCCACCCCCAGGAGGGAGGGGCAACATCAGGTGGAGGCCAGGAGACTGACCAAGGGATAGAGGCTCAGGCCTCCTGGAGGGGAGGGAAAGCAGAGTAAGAGGCTGGCCGAGAAGGAAACCAGTCATGACCAAGATGGCAGCTTGGGCAGCATTATTCTTGTGGGGGCCTGGACATGAACTTCAGCTGGAGCTGACTAGCTCAGAGGGCTCTGGAATTGTGTGTAGGTGTGAGCAGAGGGGGTGGATCAGGGTTGTAGGATACACCAGGATGCATAGAAATCTCAGCAACTCTGGGATGGGTGTTAACATTGTTCTTTTTAGCAGATGAGAAAACATGCTCAGAGACACTGCAGAAGTCCAGCAGATGGAGGCATGGTTTGCATCTAGATTGATCTAACCTAGAGACTGAGCATGCTCAGCCCCAGGGAAAGAACCTGTCCACATCTGTCCTACTGGACTGAGCGGGGTCTCTGGGGGTATGCCGTGGATACTCAGCATGTGTTTGGTGAGTGGACGACCCAGTAAATGAATGACCTGAAGAGCTTCCCAGCCACAAGATGCAGCCTGCAAAGGTGACAATGAAAAAGTTCATCTTCACATTATTCTCTCAGGGACAGTACTACTCAAGGGAAGCCCACTCAGGAAGCCCCTCCGTCTCCTGTCAAGAGTGAGGAGAGGAAGGGAGGAGTCTGTACCCCCCACCCCCACCAGGAAGAGAAGCTGGGTGGGAGAGACAGTGCAGGAGGTTCTGAGAACCCAGGATCTCATGTCTCGGGTTCTGAGAGGAAAGGGAGCCCTTCTGGGGAGCAGCCATCCTTAACTGATGGCGACGATGAAATATATCACCTGCGAGCATCTTGGCTGGACCTTGGCTCTGAATCAAATGTCAGCCTCATGCCCAGTAACCCCAGGAATAATTGACAGCAGCAAAATGTCCATTATAAATTCCATAATGCATGCATTTGCTCCTGGAGAAGATAACTTGCTACTGGCTCAGGATGGGGTCTCAAAGATCAAAACTGGGAAATTCCCTGCAAGAGATGATGACTCAGAGCGCACCAGAACCATTCCAGAAGGGCAAGACACTGGTTTTCAGCTGGTGGTTTGCTCCATCCTTTTCAGGCCTGAAGAGACAACACTTTCATTTTATAGATGGTTTCTTCTAGGCTGGGTCTGATACACACATATTTTACCTTACCTTGACCAAACTCTGGTGGGGTATATACAATACTATTCATTTATACTATATATGCAGGTCAGGAAGCAACAGTTAGAACTGGACATGGAACAACAGACTGGTTCCAAATAGGAAAAGGAGTACGTCAAGGCTGTATATTGTCACCCTGCTTATTTAACTTATATGCAGAGTACATCATTAGAAATGCTGGACTGGAAGAAGCACAAGCTGGAATCAAGATTGCTGGGAGAAATATCAATAACCTCAGATATGCAGAAGACAGCACCCTTATGGCAGAAAGTGAAGGGGAACTAAAAAGCCTCTTGAAAGTGAAAGAGGAGAGTGAAAAAGTTGACTTAAAGCCCAACATTCAGAAAACAAAGATCATGGCATCTGGTCCCATCACTTCATGGGAAATAGATGGGGAAACAGTGGAAACAGTGTCAGACTTTATTTTTCTGGGCTCCAAAATCACTGCAGATGGTGATTGCAGCCATGAAATTAAAAGACGCTTACTCTTTGGAAGGAAAGTTATGACCAACCTAGATAGCATATTGAAAAGCAGAGACATTAGTTTGCCAACAAAGTCTGTCTAGTCAAGGCTATGGTTTTTCCAGTAGTCGTGTACAGATGTGAGAGTTTGACTGTGAAGAATTGATGCTTTTGAACTGTGGTATTGGAGACGACTCTTGAGAGCCCCTTGGACTGCAAGGAGATCCAACCAGTCCATTCTAAAGGAGATCAGTCCTGGGTGTTCTTTGGAAGGAATGATGCTAAAGCTGAAACTCCAGCACTTTGGCCACCTCATGCGAAGAGTTGACTCCTTGGAAAAGACTGATGCTGGGAGGGATTGGGGGCAGGAGGAGAAGGGGATGACAGAGGATGAGATGGCTGGATGGCATCACCGACTTGATGGACGTGAGTTTGAGTGAATTCCGGGAGTTGGTGATGGACAGGGAGGCCTGGCGTGCTGCAATTCATGGGTTGCAAAGACACGACTGAGTGACTGAACTGAACTGAACTGATACATACTATTCATACCTTCATTTTATACATGAGAACACTGAGCTTTAGAGAGGTATTATACAGTAATTGGAGCAGAAGCCAGGATTTCACCAGGTCTGTTTGGCTCTGAAATCTGAATTTTACATATCAACCTTTGAAGTTTCTGAAAGTGCTGCTGCTGCTTTAGCCTTTAAGATAAGTTCAGACTCTTTGTACAGGTCAGATATGTGGAACGAAGAGACTTCACATTTATGAGTGTCCATTGTGTATTTTCCATATATTCTTAATTTTTCCTAACAGCATCTATGAAATAGATGATAGACTCACTTCATTATAAACCTGCTTGCTTCAACCGGAAAAAGGGTTAGAAATCAGGAAACTTCAGACTTTCAATCACAAAGTTATTTTTAAAAATGTTTCTTTCATGATGAAGGCTAGTTTTTAGAAATGATTTTATTGAAGTATAGTTGACTTATAACATGTTAATTACTGCAGTATAGCAAAGTAACTCAGTTATACATATATACATTCTTTTTCATGTTCTTTTCCATTATGGTTTTTTGCAGGATATTGAATATAGTTCCCTGTGCTGTACAGGAGGATCTTGTTCATTCATTGTATAATAGTCTGCATCTGCTAACTCTGAACTCCCAATCCATCCCTGCCCCCCACCCCTTGGCAACCTCAGTTCTGTTCTTTATATCTTTGTGTTTGTTTCTGTTTTATAGATAGGTTCATTTATGTCATACTTGAGGTTCCACATATAAGTGATATCATATAGTATTTGTCTTTTCCTGATTTAATGAAACTGAGGTTTTTTTTTTCTTTCAGATTTATTGAGATATATTTGACAAACAACACTGTATAAATTTAAGATGTGCAACAGAATGTCTTGACTTATATGCATCATGAAATGATTATTACAATAAGTTTAGTGGACCCATCATTTCACATAGGTACAAATATTTTTTATAAAAAGAAAAAGTTTTTCCTTGTGGTAAGAACCCTTAGGATTTACTCTTTAACAATTTGAATATATAATGTACAACAGTGTTAATTATGTGCATTGTGTTGTACATTGTATCCCTGTATTCATTTATCTTTTCTTTTGTTTTTTTTTTTTGTTTTATTTTATTTTTTAACTTTACAATATTGTATTGGTTTTGCTATGTTGGCTTCTGCCATACAACAATGTGAATCAGCCATAAGTAAGCATAAGTCTCCTCTTGAACCTCCCTCCAAGGTTTTTTTTTTAAAATCATGAGCATCATTTATTATTTTAGTCTTTATAGCATGTGGAACCATAGTAGGCAATTATTTGACATATGTGGAAATGTGGAGGTTGCTAAGTCGTGTCTGACTCTTTTGTGACCCCGTGGACTATAGCCTGCTAGTCTTCCCTGTCCATGGGATTTCCTAGGCAAGAATGCTGGAGTTGGTTGCCATTTCCTTCTCCAGGGGATCTTCCTGACCCAGGGATCAAACCCGTGTCTTCTGCATTGACAGGCAGATTCTTTACCATTGAACCACCAGGGAAGCCATATATTATATATACGGTGTATATATATATATATATATATATATATATATATGTGTGTGTGTGTGTGTGTGTGTGTGTGTGTGTGTGTATATGGTATATATATATATGTGTGTGTATATATATATATATGGTGTATATATATATATATGCAGGCTGTGCCACAAGGCACATGGGATCTTAGTTCCCTGACCAGGAATCGAACCTGTGCCCTGCTTCAGTGGGAGTGTGGAGTCTTAACCACTGGACCACCAGAGAAGTCCGTGAAAGTGAGTTTTAATCTTAAGTATAAAAGCTATGAGTTGAAAGAAGCATTGCTAGGTCAATCCTGAGTGGCTTAAAACCAAATCTAAATGAAAGGGTTTCTAGAACATCAAAATGCAGCTTAGTTCACAACCTTTAACAGTAACAGAAACTCTTGACATCGGGTGGGCCACTGGCTGCTTGGTGAACAATTCACTAGCTCGTAAACTGCACCCACAATTGATTTTCTCTTTTGTCATAATGTTGCTTCAACCGTGAAGAATGATGACAATAGTCCTCAGTATGCAAACTATGCTTCCTAATCAGTGCATTTCCCATTATCCAGTCTCCTTGGGGAAAAATGGGACATCACATTGCTCTGGGGGGTTCCTTTGGATGGCTTGATCTGAGGCTGGCCACGGGTTTTTCCTGTAGGAACTTGCCAGAAAGCTCTGTCTCCCCAGAGCAAAGGGTCAGGAAAGCTCAGAAGGTAGCCTGCCCTTTCCTTTCCAGCCATAGACATGTGGTTAATTCCATTCCATTACCCTTTGTCTGAGTTGCAATTGAAAAAAAAAAAAAAAAAACAAACACCAAAGAAAAAAACCCCAAACTCTCTTGGCCTCTCTGCCCTCAAGATAATGTGATGAAATGGGGCAGAACTGCCCACCAGCTACACCAATAACATCTTGAAATTTCACTCTTAACCGATTAGGAAACACAATGTCTCCGCCAAGAATGGCCTCATTTATCACAGCTCCCAGAATGTTCTCGCTGGACTGCGTGGATGAGCAAGGCTCCCTGCGAGGAAGGACAGGATGAGGGAAGACCCAGTGCACCTGTGGAAACACAGATTCTTTTTCCACGCAGCAATTAATCTTCTGCTCTGCTAAATTACAGCAGAGGCGGGCTGTCTCCGGAGTGAAAATCTGAGGTGGATGTGGGCCCTGGAACAGAACAGAGAACCTGCCTGATGACAGCTAAACACCAGCAGCTCAGGGGTGGCAGTGAGCAGGGGCATTTGAAGGACGGGAGGAGATCCTATTTCCTGTCGACCATTTTTTCCTTCTTCCTTCTGGGTAAAGAAAATACACTGTAAGCTTATGGCCAGGGGTCCTTTTCTTCTTTGCTTTAGTCTCTGTATGTCTCCCCCATTTGCTACTTTTGCACCAACATGGCACATATACCCCAAGCTGGTTCCAACCCCAGGGCCTTTGTCCCTCCTGTTGCCTCTGCCTGAAAATCTCCATACCCAGGTCATCCTTGTCATCCTGGTTGCAACTCAAGTCATCTTCACAGAGACACCTCCTGGTCTTTTTCTTTTTTTTTTCATTTCAGCCTTATTGAGGTATAATTGATGAATAAAAATTGTATATATTTAAGGTGCAACTCACTGTTTTGATATCTGTCTACACTGTGAAATAATCACCACAATCAAAGTAATTCACAAAGCCATCACTTCACATAGTTGTCTTTTTCTTTTTTCTTTTTTTTGGTGATAAGAATGTGTAAGATCAACTCTCTTAGCAAATTTCAAGTCTGAGGTACAGTATTGTTCTTTTTCCCCTAGTCAAAAACTTAAAAAATTGAAGTATATTTGATTTATGATATTGTGTTAACTTCAGGTATACAGTAAAGTGATTCAGTTATACGTGTGTGTGTGTGTGTGTGTGTGTGTGTGTGTGTATACACATGAATGCATGTATCTATGTTCCTTTTCAAATCTTTCTCCCTCATAGGTTATTAATGATAGTCACATTGCGGAAAATTAGGTCTCCAGAACTGATTCATCTTACATAACTGAACATTTGTACCCTGTGACCAACATCTCCGTTTTCCCGGCCAGCTTCTGGCAATCACCATTTTCAATTCTCTGCTTCTTTGAGTATGACTATTTTCAATTCTATGTAGAAGTGAATTAAGGAAGTATTTGTTCTTCTGTGACTGGATTGTTTAACTCAGCACAAAGTTCTCCTGGTTTATCCATGCTGTTGCAAATGGTAGCATCTCCTTCTTTTTAAAGGCTGAATAATATTCTATTGTATACATGTACCACATTGTCTTTATCCATCATCTATCAGTGGGCATCTAGGTTGTTGTCTTATTCACACTTCTGCCCAGGCCAGTCACAACCATTGGCCTCCTGCTTGCCTGGGAGGGAGTGTAGACTTCTGCTGTCTGGGAGCTCATGGTCTAGAGAGGAGGGGAGAGAAGTAAATTGAAAATTACCACTTAGAGGGCCAATTGTGACAACAGATCTAAGCTGGGGATCAGAATAGAGGGGCTCTTAAACTGAATCATGTGAGGAAGAGTCAGGAGGACTGCCTGGAGGAAGTGGCATTGGAGAAGAATTGCAAGGGATGGAAGACACTTCAAGGCAAAGAAAGTTGAGAATTTGTGTTTCAGGCAAAGGAGATAAAATGTGGGAAGAAATGGAAGTGAGAGAAAATGAAGCCCAGAGAAATTCTTCAGTATGACTGGAATTAAAGGAAAGAGCAAAGCTGAGAGGGGCAGGATTTTGCTCTGAATGGGTTAGATAGCACAATGATTACAAGAAGACAATACAAAATAAGTCAATTATCAGAGACTATTTGGGGGGTTTGCTGGTAAACAAGGCTGGAGAGCTTGGCAGGCATGAACTTGGAGGCACTGAGTGCCCTGCTAAGAGGCAAGTAGCTCATTATGAAGGGCCTGGGGGGAGGGGTGTGGTCCCTGAAGGGTTCCTAACAGTGAAATGATCCATCAGGAGCAGCCCACAGGAACTGTGTCTCCAGGTGTCAGCAGATGTTATAGCAAAACGGGGTTTTGAGGTTATATAAGTTTGGAAAAGGTAGACTAAAGAAGGTAAATTTTTTTTAATGGTTGAGTAATACTCCATTGTGTATATGTACCACAGCTTTCTTATCCATTCATCTGCTGATGGACATCTAGGTTTCTTCCATGCCCTGGCTATTATAAACAGTGCTGCGATGAACATTGAACAGTCTTTTGGACTCTGTGGGAGAGGGAGCGGGGGGATGATTTGGGAGAATGGCACTGAAACATGTATAATATCATATAAGAAACGGATCGCCAATCCAGGTTTGATGCAGGATACAGGATGATTGGGGCTGGTGCACTGGGATGACCCAGAGGGATGGTATGGGGAGGGAGATGGGAGGGGGGTTCAGGATTGGGAACACGTGTATACCCGTGGCAGATTCATGTTGATGTATGGCAAAACCAATACAATATTGTAAAGTAAAAAAAAAAAAAAAAAGTGGTATAGACTCTCAAAAAAAAAGAAGGTAAATTTTTTTTTGGTAGGACTTTTCAGAGCCTTTAATATGCTGATGAGTCTTTCGAGGTCCAAGAACAGGATAGAATGAACAGGGCTTCTTAACTTGGCCATGCGGAATATTGTTCCTCTTTGACATAATTAATCTAGGTCCAGGGATCTGCACTCATTTAAAGGTGTTGCTTGCTTTCTTTTTTATTTGTTAATTCACTGTGTTAGTTTTCTACAACTGCTGTGAAAAATCACCACAAATGTAGTGGTGCCAGTCAACACAGATGTATTAAGATCTTTGGAAGGAGGACATGGTGATTCACTCCAGTATTCTTGCCTGGAGAATTCAATGGAGAGAGGAGCCTGGTAGGCTATAGTCCATGGGGTTGCAAAGAGTTGAACATGACTGAAGCGACTTAACATGCATATATTATCTCAAGGTCTGTGAATCAGAAGTCTGACATAGCGATAAAGAGAAATATCATATGACATTCTTTATATTGGGACTCTATAAAGAAATGTTACAAATGAACTTATTTACAAAAAACAGACTCATAGACTTAGAGAACAGACTTATGGTCACTAGTGGGGAGGGATGAGGGGAAGGGATATTTAGGGAGTTTGAGGTTGTACATACTCATGCACACACTGCTGTATTTAAAATGGATAACCAACAAGGACCCTCTGTATATCTCAGGGAACTCTGCTTGATGTTAGGTGGCAGCCCGGATGGGAGCCGAGTTTGGGGGAGAATGGATACCTGTATATATGTGGCTGAGTCAGTTTGCTCTGCACCTGAAACCATCACAACATTGTTAACTGGCTTTACTTCAATATAAAAAAGTTAAAAAAAAGAAGTCTGATACAGATCTAAAATCAAGAGTCTGCAGGACTGTCTTCCTTTCTGGTGGCTCTAGGGAGGACCTGTTTCCTTGTTGTTTTGTGCCGTTGGCAGAATTTAGTTCCGTTGCTTGTAGAACTCAGATCTCTATTTCTTTGTTGGCTGACAGCTGAGGGCAGGTCCTAGCTTCTGAGGTTCCTAAATTCTTGGGGTCAGTGTCTTTTCCCTCCATCTTCAAAACCAGGAATGGCAGTCAAGTCCTTTTGACACTTTGAATATCTTCTTCCTCTCCTCTCTCTGACAACAGCTGGGAAGTGTTCTCCATTTTTAAGGACAAATGTGATTATATTGCTCCCACCAGGTGATCCAGATTAATCTCCCCAACCATAGGTGTATTTGCAAAGTCTCTTTTGCTGAAAGGTAATATTCATAGATGCTGGAGATTGGGATGTGAGCATCTTTGCCTGTCTCCCACCTTGCCCTTGATTTTCAGTATAATCAAGTTTCAAAGTTAAAGACCATTTTCCCAGGGAGGGAAAATGAAAGCAAGGCTAAGTGTGTAGAATTCTGCTTCTTTTCATCATATAAATCTAATAACATCACTAAGCACCGGGACTTCCCTTTTACTGTTCATCTTTTTGCTCTAAACATAGGCAAGTGGGCCAACCTTGTTTCCTCTTGGGTCATGGAGCCCAGTTGTTACCTGGGCCTCTGCCTCTTAGAGGTGTGGCTGAACCTAACTGAATCTACCTTCTTTGATCTGTGATGATCCAGAGCTCTCTCTGGGACATCAGCAGGGTCCTATGACTTCTGTCTGTCTTAGCAACCCTGCATCTACAGAACACCCTTCTATCTGGCCCCCAGCTCCCTGGATGTAGAACGCTGTTTCTTCTTGAGAAAGCCACTTACATCAAGCCCTTCATGACTTTTTGCAGATTTTTACCTACAGTTTGGGTCTTTCCTTGTGGCTCAGACAATAAAGAATCTGCCTGTACTGATTCATGTTGATGTATGGCAAAAACCACAGCAATATTGCCTCCAACTAAAATTAAAAAAAAAAAAAAAAAGGATCTGCCTGTAATGTGGGAGACCTGGGTTCGATCCCTGGGTCAGGAAGATCCCTTGAAAAAGGGAATGGCAGCCCACTCCAGTAAGTACTCTTGCCTGGAGAATTCCCTGGACAGAGGAGCCTGGCAAGTTATATAGTTCATGGGGTCACAAAGAGTTAGACATGACTGAGTGGCTAACACAAACACACACACACACACACACACAGTTTGGGAGGGGGCAAGGACTTGTTGCGGGTACATTACATTACCCGCTCTGCCTGCTTCCTTCTTGCATGGTTACACGCAGATACTTTTGGCTAACTTGGGAGGTCTCTTTTTGGATATGTGCTAATTGGCTAAAAATCAGTTTCTGGATAATCCAAGTTCAGAATTATAAAGGAGCACGCAGGGTTTCTGCATAGAATTGGTGCAAGTATATGGGTGTGAAGTGTTGTATGTTTCATGTCCCAGACCTGACTCTCTTTTAAAAATAATTTTATTGAAGTGCAGTTGATTTACAATGTTGTGTTAATTTCTGTTGTATAGCAAAGTAATTCAGTTTTACATATATATTCTTGTTCATGTGCTTTTCCATTATGGTTTGTCACGGGATACCACTGTACTCTACAGGAGAACCTTGTTGCTTATCCATTCTATATATAATAGTTTGCACCTGCTAATCCCACAGTCCCAGCCCATCTCTCCCCCTTTCCCACTCCCCCTTGGCAATCACAGGTCTGTATTTTCTATGTCTGTGAGTCTGTTTCATAGGTAAGTTCATTTGTGTTGTATTTTAGATTCCACATACAGAGCTGATCTCAAGTCTAGTGGCTAACAGGTCAAATGGATGGGGTGGCTGACCCTTGGGGGCAGGGCACTGTCCTTTCTGGTTTTGCGTATGTCTAAATCAGCCTATACAGACAGTGTCTGCACTTACACAGCATCCTCACTTCTGTGGGCAGGCTGAAATCACAGTTCATGAAATAGAGAAGCCCTGAACCAGCATAAAATGGTAAAAAAGCAGGGGCATCCTTTCGTGTCTGGAGTGATAAGCAGTGCTGCCAAGCATGTGAACCGTGCTTAAAATATTCATTTGATGTAGCTGCTCTCTGATTTAAGTGATATGGAGAAGGCAGTGGAGTGAGTGAAAATAAACTGGAAGACAGAAACCCAGTCCCTTGGACACAGGAGGAGGTGCTGCACAATTGCTGAAATCAGAGTACACAAATTAGTCTCATCCTGAAAGGTCCTGAAGCCAAACTGTGGAAAGAGCCACAATACACTTACCTGCGGCAGGATGTGTGGTGAAGCAGGATGTGTAGCAAACTGATAAGGACCCATCTTACCATGTTTGTTGACAGTGTTTGTCAAAGTGGTCATTCAGTGAATTAAACATTCAACCACATGTGTTTTGGAGAATTGACTTTCTCCGAAATGGCTTTCGGCAAATTTGCTACAGTCCACAGCTTCTGTCCCAAGTGACTTATTAAGAAATTTCTTCTAAACAAGTATGGTGCAATCCCTGGAAAGAATTCTTGTGAAAACAAGTTTTATCTTTCTTTAAAAAGCCAACTTTATTGCCCTAATTTATTTTGGCAGTTCCTGGATCATCCTGGGTTTCAGTCTTCCTGATGAAATTATTTTGATGTCATCCCCTGGGGACATTTGCCTCCTGATCTCTGGGGATGCTCCTTGATGTTGATAAACCAGCATTCTCTTCTCTTCTCTAAAAGGAGGCTTGAATTTTTAGAGGACTTACTTTGTTTTTTTAAGAAAAATATGAAGCTGGATTGCTACCTTACTCTTTTTTTAAAATTTAGTTTTTACTGAAGCATTATTGGCTTAAGTGTTGCGTGAGTTTCAGGCACACAGCAAAGTGATTCAGTTATATATATATATATGTATGTGTTCTTTTTCATATCCTTTTCCATTATGGTTTATCATGGGATATTGAATGTTGTTCTTCCCTGTGCAATACAGCAGGACCTTGTTGGTTATCCAGTCTCTATATAATAGTTGCTTTCCACTTGTTCTGAGCCGCAGGATCATCCTGATCTTTTCATGGAATAAAAATATCTCTTAAAGTTTCAGCAGTGCTGTCCTGGACCCGTTTTCCTGTCCTCCCCTATCAGGGGCTCCAGGACCATACAGTCACTTAAGGCTGCCATCAGTTGAATCACAGTCTGCTCTTCCTTGTTGGCAGGAATTGGTTGCCTCACCCCTTGTGGGTTCCTGTCTTCATCAATACGGCTTCTATGGCCTTCCCAGGACAGTGTCAGCTCATCTTGGTCCCCTCCTGCCCTATCTGACCCTGAGCAGCTTAGAGAACTGTGTTGGGAAAGCCTTTGTCGAGGGTTCAACCCAGAGGCCCTCCAAAAAGGAGGCAGCTTTGTCCTCCACCTTGGGTTGTCACCCCACATTTCCATCCAGCTGCCTGTCTTTCAGAGTGCAGAGCTACTCTGTCCCCACTTAACACTGGATCCTTTATGACAGCGTCCAGGCTTCTGCTGTGGCCCTCCCATTGGCAGCAGTGTGCCACTGAGTTTTACTGATGAATGGAGTGTCTTAAAAAAATTTTATTGACTGTTTATTGTGTGCCCAGCACCATGCTCCATGCTGTGAGACAGACAGAAGAGGCTAAGCTGGATTCAGTGGAGGTGGGATAGTGACCTTGGTGGGGACTTGAGATTAGTGCATGGGGGACTCTGAGGTGCTTAGAAAGGGAATTGATTAAAAGCTCCAGGCACAGGTAGAATTCATATTGAGGGGCTCAGAGAAAATACGGCAGGGCTGGTTGCTGGGGGCCTGGAGGCCTGGTTTGGGGACTTAAACTCAGGGTTGGGTTTAATGTATACACACACTGTATATAAAATAACCATGTAGGACCTACTATTAATATATAGCACAGGGAACTACAGTCAATATTCTATGATAAAGAATTATTAAAGAAAAGAATCTTAAAAAGAATAGGTATGTGTATATGTATAGCTGAATCACATTGCTGTATACTTGAAACTAACATGACATTGTAAATTAACTATACTTAAAAAAAAAATCCCCAAAGCAGAAAGATGACACTGGCCTTTAATGGTGGGAAGGATTGGAATAAACTGAAGAGGGTGAAGGGGATTCAGTGGCGGAGAGGAGGATGGCATGAGTCTTGAGAGGCAGGAATGAGGGCAGGGTACCCCCCAGACTAAAAACTCTCATTTGGCTAAATTGGTCAGGTTGCTCCTCACAGTGATGGTTTCATGAAAAATCCATGTCATTTGAGGGGGGACATTTTTGGTAATACTTGAACATAATTGGAGTGGTTTGCAAAAATGTGTGCATCCTTGAGGAGTTTTGGATAGTTTTTCAGAATTTCATTTTTTCTTACGTTTATCTTTTACAAAGTTAATTTTTGGCCATTTAGTCCTCCTTCTATGCTTCTTATAAAAGGGACACTTTGGATGGATTTGGATGGCTGTAAATGCCTAATGGGATTAGTTGGAAAGATCTATTAGACAAAAATGGATGCACACATCTGCATGAGAAAGGATCTAAAAAGATACTCTCTAAGGTGTTTATTTATTGTCTTTGTTTGTGTGGATTACAGATATTCTTTATCTTTTTCTTTTTGCTTGTGTATATTTTCCCATTTCTTTAATAGGAATGGATTGCTTTTGTAAAAGGAAATCAACAACAAAAACACTAAATCAGCAAAGGAAGTTGCAAAAGAAAATTATCAGGAAGTTTTCAGGGTTTTGGAGTTCCTTGAAAGTTCTGAATTCATTTAAAGCCAATTATGTCTGCTCTGCTGCATTGGCCATGCTTTCAGCTTTGTCCACTGTTTGAAGGATTTAAAATGTGCATTCTGGCTAGCATGCTTTCAGCCAAATTGTTTTCTGCCCAGTCACCAAGGTTTGTGATGGACAGCCTGAGCAGGCAGCCAGGCATGGACCAAACTGGCGGTCACCTCTGTGATGCCATTTGAAAGGTGCCAGCCTTTTCTGTTCAGTCATAGCAATATTCAACCTGGCCGTACATCAAAATCCGCAGGGGAGCTTTTAAAATCTACAGCTGCCCAGAGATCCTGATCCATGAGGATTTTTAGGCATTAGTGTTTTTAAAATGCTTCCCAGAGGATTCCAATATGCAGCCAGGGATGAGACCCCCTGAGCCGAAATATTCCTTCCTGACCCACTGGTCACCGTCTCCATGGGATAAAGCCATTCTGCCTTCTCTAGGGTATAGTCTTGAGGTGTGGCACAGAGACCTCTGTGCAAAATCATCTGGAAGATGCTCTGCAAGCAGATTGCTGGGCCTCACTCCAGAACCATTGACAATGTCTCTGGGCATTAGATCCAAAAATCCAAATTTTAATAAGCTCCTTGGCAATTCTCTGGTTCTGTATTTGAAAATTTGGGAGCTGCTATTGTGTCTCTGATGAGCTCTTCTTACTTTCCTTTCCATTCTTATTTTTTATATAATATATATATATATTATTTAAGTATAATGACTTACAGTATTAGTTTCAGAAATACAACATAGTGATTTGTATTTGTATACATTTTGAAACAGTCACCTTGATAAGTCTAGTTACCACCTGTCACTATACAAAGATATTACATCATTATTGATTATATTCCCCACACTCTACATTTCATACCCGTGACTCATTTAGTTTGAAACTGGAAGTTCATACTTCTTAATCTCCCTCACCAATTTCTCTCCTCCTCTCCCCTCCTCCTGCTGGCAGCCACCAGATTTTTCTCTGTCTCTATGAGTCGGTTTCTGTTTTGTTTTTCAGATTCCACATATAAATAAAATCACATGGTATTTGTCTTTCTCTGTCTGACTTCATTTAACATGGTGGTGGTTTAGTCATTAAGTCATGTCAAACTCTTACGACCGCATGGACTGTGGCCTGCCAGGCTCCTCTGTTCATGGGGTTCTCTAGTTAAGAATACTGGAGTGGGTTGCCATTTCCTTCTCCAGGGGATCTTCCTGATCCAGGGATCAAGTTCGGGTCTCCTGCATTGAGGCAGGTTCTTTACCAACTGAGCTACAGGGGAAACCCAAGGTCTATCCGTGTTGCTGCAAATGAAAAGATTTTATTCTTTCTTTTAAATAGCTGAATAACATTCTGTTGTGTATATACACTGCATCTTTATCCATTCATTTATCCATGGTCACTTAGGTTCCTCCCTTGTCAAAGACAGAGGGGATCTTTCTCATCTCTTTCCTGTGAGAACCTGGTGGGGTTCCTGGAGGTAAAATCCACATGACTATGGGTTTCTGCTAAAACTATGGCCCCAGGAGTCTCACTTCTAACCTCACTCACACTCCACCTTCAGCCATTCATCAAAGTCACCATGAAAGTTCTCCTAGCACTTGAAGACTGCAGCAGCCTGTGCTCAAGGGAAGGTGATCTCAGCTGAGATGGTTTGGATTCACCTGTCTCTCCAGATTTAGGGGTGGTGATTTGCCCTATGACCTTAATTCTCTGATAGGTCTAAGAAAAGTCATTGGTTTTCAGTTTGTTAACTTTCTTCATTTTGTAAGGATGGGAGTGGCAACTTCCAAGCTCTTTACATGTTGAGGTGGATACCAGAAGTCTCTGAAATACAATCTTCAGTATAAAAACAGAAAATGAAAAAGTTGCAGAAAGATGTGGCAATACTTTTTTTTTTAAATTATTTATTTATTTGGCTGTGTTGGGTCTTAGTTGTGGCTTGCAGGCTTCTCTAATTGTGGTTCGAGGGCTTAGTTGCCCTATGGCATGTGGGATCTTAATTGCTTAACCAGGAATCAAATCTTTGTCCCCGGCCTTACAAGGCAGAATCTTAACCACCAGACCACTAGAAAAGTCCCAGCACTACTTTATTTTTGGAGAAAAAAATATATAGAACACATATATGTATTTATATGTTTATACATTTGTGGATAAAGGTCGGAAAGGATGGACTCCACACTGTTAGCAGAAGTTACCTCTGAGGACTGGGGGAGACGAGGGATGGGCTTTCTCTTTTCATACTTCAGGATGAATGACTTAAAACAATAAACAGATATGACCTCAATAAAGCCATGGACAAACAAACACATTTGGCAGCATGGAAAAAGAAAAGGCACATAAGCAACAGAGACCAAATGGGATAGATTGGATTACTGACTGGAAGAATGGATGGTTGCAAGTAAGACTGGGCAGTGAATAATGAGCAGCATTCACTGACTGCTCCAGTAGGAATTTTTGTGTTCATTTTCAATTTAATCACAGCACTGATGTCCATTAGCCAATAGAGATCCTGAAACTCAAGCTGGTGGAGGAACTTGTCCTGGGTCCTATAGCTGGAAGTTGGCTAAGGCAAGATGGGAACACATTTCTTAGCCCTCTGGAATCCCCTCCAAGGATAGCTGCCTGGTGATGAGCATGGGAGAGGGAGGAGAAGGGAATGAAGGAAGATCAAGGCATCCAGTGATCTGGAGCAATTTGTTCTTTTACCGCAGGGACTGAGATTTGCTGCCCTTAAAGAAAAGGAGAGTGTGCTGTGAGGAATGAGGTGGGTTCCATCTGAGCACTAGTGGTAATATTAAGTCCTGGGATCAGGTGTAAGTACTTCTGTGTCCCTGCTGAGATGGTGTGGCTTGTTGACTGATTTAGAGCTGTATCAGATGCAAAGAGTTATATTATGTAGAGACTGGATAAACAACAAGATCCTACTGTATATCACAGGGAACTATATTCAATGTCCTGTGATAAACCATAATGGAAAAGAATATGAAAAAGAATGTGTATATATGTATAACAATCATTTTGCTGTATCAGTTCAGCTCAGTTCAGTCACTCAGTCATGTCTGACTCTCTAAGACCCCATGGACTGCAGCATGCTAGGCCTCCCTGTCCCTCACCAACTCCTGGAGCCTGCTCATAATCATGTCCATTGAGTCAGTGATGCCATCCAGCCACCTCATCTGTCATCCCCTTTTCCTGCTGCCTTCAATCTTTCCCAGCATCAGGGTCTTTTCTAATGAGTCAGTTCTTCACATCAGGTGGCCAAAGTTCTGGTGAGTCAGCTTCAGCATCAGTCCTTCCAATGAATATTCAGAACTGATTTCCTTTAGGATGGACTGGTTTGATCTCCTTGCAGTCCAAGGGACTCTAAAGGGTCTTCTCCAACACCACAGTTCAAAAGCATCAATTCTTTGGTGCTCAGCTTTCTTTGTGGTCCAACTCTCACATCCGTACACGACTACTGGAAAAATCATAGCTTTGACTAAACAGACCTTTGTCAGCAAGGTAATGTCTCTGCTTTTTAATATGTTGTCTAGGTTGGTCATAGCTTTTCTTCTAAGGAGCAAGCGTCTTTTAATTTCATGGCTGCAGTCACCATCTGCAGTGATTTTGGAGCCCAAGAAAATAAAGTCTGTCAGTGTTCCTATTGTTTCCCCATCTATTTGCCATGAAGTGATGGTACTGGATGCCATGATCTTAGTTTTTTGAATGTTGAGTTTTAAGCCAGCTTTTTCATTCTCCTCTTTCACTTTCATCAAGAGTCTCTTTAGTTCTTCTTTGCTTTCTACCATAAGGGTAGTGTCATCTGCATGTCTGAAGTTATTGATACTTCTCCCGGCAATCTTGATTCCAGCTTGTGATTCATCCAGCCTGGCATTTCACATGATGTACTCTGCATATAAGTTAAATAAGCAGGGTGACAACAGATAGCCTTGATGTACTCCTTTCCCAGTATGGAATCAGTTTGTTGTTCCATGTCTGGTTCTAACTATTGCTTCTTGACCTGCATACAGATTTCTAGAAGGCAGGTCAGGTGGTCTGGTATTCTCATCTCTTTAAGAATTTTCCACAGTTTGTTGTGATCCACACAGTCTAAGGCTTTGGCATAGTCAATAAAGAAGAAGTGAAAATAGCTCAGTCATGTCTGACTCTTTGCAACTGTACAGTCCATGGAATTCTCCAGGCCAGAATATTGGAGTGGGTAGCCATTCCCTTCTCCAGGGGGTCTTCTCAACCCAGGGATAGAACCCAGGTCTCCTGCATTACAGGTGAATTCTTTACCAGCTGAGCCACCTGGGAAGCCCAATAAAACAGAAGTAGATGTTTTACTGGAACTCTCTTGCATTTTCTGTGATCCCGTGGATGTTGGCAATTTGATCTCTGGTTCCTCTGCCTTTTCTAAATCCAGCTTGAACATCTGGAAGTTCTCAGTTCACGTACTGTTGAAACCTCGCTTGGAGAATTTTGAGCATTACTTTGCTAGCATGTGAGATGAGTGCAATTATGTGGTAGTTTGAACATTGTTTGGCATTGCCCTTCTTTGGCATTGGAATGAAAACTGACCTTTTTCAGTCCTGTGGCCACTGCTGAGTTTTCCAAATTTGCTGGCATATTGAGTGTAGCACTTTCACAGAATCATCTTTTAGGACTTGAAATAGCTCAGCTGGAATTCCATCACCTCCACTAGCTTTGTTCATAGTGATGCTTCCTAAGGCTCACTTGACTTCGCACTCCAGGAATTCTGGCTGTAGGTGAGTGAGCACAACATTGTGGTTATCTGGGTCGTGAAGATCTTTTTTGTATTCTTGCCACCTTTTCTTAATGTCTTCTGCTTCTGTTAGATCCACACCATTTCTGCCCTTTATTGTGCCCATCTTTGCATGAAGTGCTCCCCTGGTATCTCTAATTTTCTTGAAGAGATCTCTAGTCTTTCCCATGCTATTGTTTTCCTCTATTTATTTGCATTGGTCACTGAGAAAGGCTTTTTAATCTCTCCTTGCTATTCTTTGGAACTTTGTGTTCAGATGAGTATATTTTTCTTTTCCTCCTTTGCCTTTCACTTCTCTTCTTTTCTCAGCTATTTGTAAGGCCTCCTCAGACAACCATTTAGCAGTAATTAACACGACATTGTAAATCAATTATACTTCAATAAAATAAAAAAAATTACAGCTATATAACACTGTTCTGCCAGTGAAAGCAAGGGTAGACATTAGTTAGATGCATTCAACTGTAACTTGTTTAATAAATAATAAACTGTTACTGCCTTCACTGATCAAGCGTGCATTAATTGTTTTTACAAAACCTTGTGTGTCCTCCAAGTGCCATGTAGCCTAAACAATATGTTACAGTACCCCTTCACAACCCCTATAGAGAGCATCTCTGAGGTAGGAATTGTAAGATGTTTGCCCAAGTTGTTTTTCAGGAACTTGGAGTCAGCCATGTTCAGGTCAAGCTCCGGAAGGTTAAGACAGGTTAGGGCTACTGTCCCTCCAGCTGGGCACGTGCACTCAAAAGTCGCCTCGAGTCTCTGTTCGGTTGGCTGTATGTTGAGCAAATAAACCTGGTTCAGTAACAACAGTTGAGGAGTGAGGAGGCTGCTCTGGTGGGAAACCCAGAAGGATACATGGTGTGCAGGTTGGTACTTTTCAAAATGTGATCCAGGGAATAGCAGCATGCCTGGAGACTTCTGAGATGAACATTTTAGGGTCCCACCACAGACCTGTCAGAGCAGAAACTCTGGGGGTGGGGCCCAGTGATCTGTATTTTGATCGGCTTTCCAGGATATACTGATGCAGGCTCACATGTGAGAGTCACTGATGAAGATGATGGTCATGGGAAAGAACCAGTGTGACGGCATCTTCAGGCTTGGCAAGGGACACAGAAAGAGAAGAAGCCAGATGCTGCTTCTGGTAGAAGATATGAGTATCAGTTTAATTGGTGTGGCAGAGAAAAGCCTTTGTCTTTGGTCTTTTCTCCATTTGAACTTCTTTCTTTGGCTTTGGCAGGATGTGAATCTTTCATGATATACATTAATATGCACATCTGTACATTTTATATAGTCTGGTATTAATACATTATGTATAGTATCAGTCATGTCCTCAGTTGTGTCTGACACTTTGTGACCCTATGGGCTGTAACCTGCCAGGCCCCTCTGTCCATAGGATTCTCCAGGCAAGAATATTGGAGTGGTTTGCCATTTCACATGCCAAAATATAGTATAGTTCTATAGATATATATTATGTATTATAATACATTACATAATATATACATATACTCATAACAGATTCATATCATACCAAAGCTAAAGAAAAGGCAAAAGGTATACATGCACACACACATACATGTCTCCACTTCTTTCCAAGACAGATTAGTTTACGCTTTTGCCAGGAATGCAGTTTATTGCTCATCTCACCACATCTTCATCAACAACAGGCATTTTTTGCTAAGTGTTTATGTCCTAAAGAAGTTTTCTTCTGTTGTTTTAATTCATATTTATTTGATTCTCAATGAAGTTGAATATTTGCTCCTATGTTTACAGTTTACTATAGTTTCTCTTTCTAAATGGTTTGTGCTTTGTGCTTTTATCAGTTTGTATTAATATTAGACATTAAAATTTAACCATGTGTATCTCACTTATGTGATGTGTTTATTTTCCTTTGTGGGTTCTATTTTTTTAAGTTTAGACATTTTTTTCTCTTTTATGTGTTTAAAATATACTCAGTTCTGTTTTCTTTTAGCTTATTACTATTTAAATTTTTTAGTATTTACCATTTTAATCTGCTAATTTAATTTTCAGTTTCTCTACTTTTCTGGTTTTTATTTTGATGAGAAAGTAATATCTTGGAAACATGCAACTAAAAAGTATAAGAAGTATTTATTACTTAAGAAAATCCTCCAAAAATTAAATATTTTTATAATGCAAATAATTTCTCCTAATTTGTGATTTTTCCAAGCTTGGCTATTTCTTAATGTGTTTTCATACATAGAATAGATGTGAATGAACAGGTAGCCTTAACAGCCTCCTGGTCTCAAATGAGATGCTGGTGCTTTTGGCTTTGACCTTGGAGAGTTAAGATCTAAGACTGTGAATGTGACGGCCCCTTAGTCTGTCTGCCCAACCAGGTATAGTCAACTGTGGGGTGAATGCCTAACTCCAAAACAGGAAGGTCCTGCCCTGAAGATATCATAGTTATTCTGTCTCTGGCCCCCAACCCCAATCTACACACTGGTTAGGAAGCAACACCAATTTGGGAAAAATTTGGTTTATGACTGTGCTGCTTTGGACACAGTTGAGTACAGAGAACAAGTGTTGTGGGAATGGAGGTGGTGGCTGAAGTCTCCATTGTCACATATCAGAGAGCTGATAGAGAATCTCTGCCTTTCCCACCCTCATCTGCCCTAATACACACTCACAAAACCAGACTCCATCTTCAGGAAGAGGTCATGGTTTTTCTCCTTTGAACCAATTGTTCTGAATGGAGCAAATTTTCTGAATTCTCAAAGAGAATTTTATACCATGCACTCATCCTCAGATGCTTGCAGCCAAGGGAGTATCCTCTTAGTGATGGTGGAGAGAGGACCTCAACTGACATTTTCTCCTTGGCCAATGCCTGGCCCTGGGCCTCTCTGTGGGAGAAAAGGGCAGGCTCCACGCCATGAGAGGGGGGGTTGCCCCTGCAGCCCCTTCCCAGCTGGAGATTCCTGGAAGAAGCTCAGTTGTTTAAATGCTTTTGGACTCCCCGTGGGGACCATAGAAGAACAATTCTGGGAAGACTGTGAACATTTCAGATGGGTATGGCCAGGACTGTGGGGGAGCCAACCCGGGCTGGGACTGGGAGGGTAGCTGTCAGAATAATGGGGCACGGGTCTCTTCTTGGTGGTTTATGACTTCATCAGGGGAACCAAGTAACATAGGGGAGACTGGGAGACAGTACAAATGAGAAGATGCACAATGTGGAGAGAGCAGACTTCAAGGATTTGGAGATTCAGAGATAATTAAGGAAGATTTCATCTTTATTCACTGTAGTTTATTTCTTTCTGGTAATTCTTTTAATTCCCTTAATGTGTCTTCTTGATATAGGATGCCACTGGTGGTACAATCCAAAGTAGAGAGAGAGAGTGAGCACATGAGAGTGTGAGAAAGAGAGAGTGTATCTTAGCAAAAGGGTTCTAAAATCCATGACAAGAGGAAGCTGATCCCTGCAGCATGAAGCTTTGATGGTTTTGGGTAAACACCACTGGGGAGAGGACCAGTGAGGTCAGTTTTCTATTTCCTCCCATCCAGTGGCAAAATTGGCATCTCCTCTGCCCCTCCATTCATGACCTACCTTGAATGGAACTCAATGGAACCAAAGGACTGATACCCAAACAAAAGCTAGGGTGGTGGTCAGGGGAGCAAAAAGAGTAAAGGAGATTTAGGGCCATGGGGAGAGCCACTTGCACTTCCTACACCCATGAATTCTGGGTTGGAGCACAAGGCTTGAATGTGAAGCCAAGAACAAGGCTCGGCCTCTGGCTCTGGTGGTGATGCATGACCAGCTAACTGCGTGACAGATTGGCAAAAGATGGAGAAAGAGACCAGCAGTGCCCGGACGGCTGGAAGCTGGCCTGTACCACAGCTGGCCTGGTGCTCTCCTAAGGAGCAAGATCAGTGTCATGACAATGACACTGACCTCAGAGAAGCCCTCTCTGTGACCACAATGAGTCAAGGTGAAAACCAGACCCTCCGTCATCACGTTTGCACTCAAACACAAGGATGCTGTCCAAGCCACAGGAGTGGCATGCACTCTACACTCTGGCTGATAAAAGTGACTGCTCCTTCCACCTCATGTAATACTAAATTTTTAGACAAGATTTAGTAAAGTACCCAGTCAGACCATCAGCCCTGCTTCCTGACAGCTTCCAGTCCAGAGTGAAGCCCTTCCCCCGGTCACCGAACATAAACCTCAGTTCTGGAAGGCCTTTCTAACACCCTGTGGGTGAGATACCCCTCGTTCCCCATGGCCTGAGTTCTCCCCTGTTGCAGTCAGTCAACAAACCCAACCTAGTCCCACTGCAAGGGCACTCTTGGTGGCTTAGGCTGGAGGCACTGGCAGGATGCAGCAGATCTTTCTTGCAGCATTGAGGGCTCAGCACTGGAGAAGGGGTGTGGTGCAGAGGGGTAGGGAGTGGGGAAGGGGTTTGCACCCACCAGGCACTCTCAGGGGACTGGACATGATGATCAGTAAGACATGATCCCTACTCTCAGTAATGAGGCTTGTCTGCAGAAACAAGCAAGCAGAGAGCAGTTTCTATATAGGACCACAGGGGCCTTGATAGGGTGAGCAAGGGGCCGTGGGAGCCCAGGGGAGGCTCCTTTGACTCAGTCTGGGTGAGTCCGAGTGGAGCAGTTTGAGCAATTGTGAGCTCAGGATGGGGTGGAGGGGAGGAGGAGGCTGGTTGAGGGAGAAGGATCTGTACAGGCTGAGCTGTGTGGCACAAGAGAGCTTTGCAATTTCAGGGTCTGTGGCCAACAGTGAGAATGGGGACTGGAGTGGGAGTAGGGCCAGACTGGGAAGGGCCTGGGAAACCCATGTGCAGCAGGGGCTTTGCGCCACCCTGAGAGCCATGGGAAGCCATTCGTGCCATGAAAGGGAAGGGTCCAGGTCAATCTTGCATCTTGGGAGGTGCATTCTGGCTGAGGGATGGAGGAGCTATTGGAGGAACAGCTGTGCCATCCAGGTGATGGGGACACTGGCCTGCACTGGTGGCGGCATTTGGGCTGCAGGAACGTGGCAATGAACTGAATGGAGCAGGTGTGAGAGAGAGAGGGATGAGCGAAGGGAGCAAGGGCCCAGGAGGCCACCTGACTTCGGACTGTTAGGACTGGGTGAAGGCCGAGTTTTCATGGAGGAGCCCATGATGATGGGTGAACACTTTCAGAAAGAAGGAAGGGCGTATATTGGAGTGATTGGGACCGGGGTGTCTCTCTAAAGGCAGCCACCCAGAACAGGGGACTGGTGGCCTCAAGCACAAGGCAATGGACTGAAAGGAGCAAAGCTGTTCAGAGAAGAACCGGCCCAGCAGTAGCCAGCATGCAACTTCCCCCAGATATCTCAGTGGGCCTCAGTGTTCTCATCTTCAAGGTGGGAGTAATCATTTCTATGCTACAGGATGTGGTGAGTATTAAACAAGATCTTCTATGGAAATCATCTAGTGCAAGATGAGGCACCTACTAAGTGTTTATACACAGTCATTGCTATTTTCTCATTCTGTTATTACACAAATGTAGGCTTATTATTCAGAGAAGGCAATGGCAACCCGCTCCAGTACTCTTGCCTGGAAAGTCCCATGGATGGAGGAGCCTGGTGGGCTGCAGTCCATGGGGTCGCACAGAGTCGGACACGACTGAAGCGACTTAGCAGCAGCAGTAGCAGCTTATTATTATAGTTATTACTCACTGCTGGTCCACTATTTTTTGAATATTTGATGGCTTCCTTCCGTATTCCCCGATTCTCTGTTCGCCTTTTGGGGATGAGAACAAAATCTCCTGTTTCCTTCACACCTGAGACACTACTGTCTCTCTTCACTAGATTTGTCCAGCACTATTTGGGACCAGCAGAGCCCTGCCCTACTGTCTTGATGCAGCTGATCCAGAGCTTCTGCGGCCTCCAGGGGCAGGTCCATCTGAGGCTGAGCCTCTACCCGTTGGAGCAACCTGTTTGCTTTGTTTTGATCCTGTTGACATTTCTGTACAGAGACCCTCCCAGAGCAGAAGCAGGACATGGTTTAAATCTCCCCCCTCCTCCACCCCGGGGACCCCGACTCTGGTTCAGTTGTGAGTCTGCTCCTGAGACACTGTGAGCAGGTGGACCTAGGAATTCTCTCTCAATGACAAGCCCTGCAGACTTGGTACTTGTCATTTTGCTTTTCCTCCAAGCCCCTGGCCCCATTATGTTCAGATGCTGGGACCCACATTCTTCCAGGTGGGTGTACCAGCAGGGTAAGGGTGATGGCCAAAAGCAGACAGTCTACCCTGCTGGGCGGTGTTGGCTGTATTTATTTTTTATTTATTTTTAAGTTCAAGTAGTATATTTGGGAAGTTCAGAAAACATACTGCTAGGAGACTAACTCAGTAAGCAAGAGAAGGAACAGTTGGTGAAGAGGGTCCTGTTAAACCAGCGGACACAGTGGGCACCTGGAAAATCATCTTTGAGGGAGATTCTGAGAATTGTTGCAAAATCTATTCTGAATTGCCCTATCACAGGGGCAAGGAGAGAGCCAGGGCATTTATACACCACTTCCTAAGTTGAAAGGCTGCTCCTGGCAGCTGTTAAGTTCCTGCTATTTCTGCTTGCCTCATGGGCAGGGTGGCCCTCTATATTTCTGGGGAAGCAATCCCTCAGGCCTAGAGATGCAGGTCGTGGCCATGTTTAAAGGGGCTGGAGACTGTTCACACCCGTGATCTTTGAGCTCAGTACTTTCCCACCTGCTTAAACTCTCAGTGTCTTCCTCTACGCTTGCTTCTCTCCTCCTGATCTTAGAACCGCTCTCCACAAGGCCAGGCTCCGGGGAGGCAGCGTGCACTTCCTTGGTCCTCTCTCAGCTCTTTCTGGTCAGCCTGGTGAATGTTCTGGTTGTATCAGTTTTATCAACACACAGGGAGTTTTTCTACTAATTCTCAATTCACACTTAAAAATAAATGACCCATTATTGATTAAGCATGGATTCCTTCTGAGAAAGCTGCATTGCTGCCAAAATCTAAAGCTTCGTAGGTAAAACTTGCTTCCTGGGGCACAAATTCCATCTGTGTGGGCTGTCTGTATAATGGTGGGAACTGTGTGTGCAAGCTGGAGTTAGAAAGGGACTGTTAGGAAACCATGGAGTGCTGTGACCCAGCTCGAGGCTGGGGATGCATCAAAGGAGAGGAAGTCAGTCTTTGTATGTGTAGAACAATCTCTTCCCCAAAAGGGCTTGAATGACAGGGAGTGATGAGGCTGAGGGGAGAGCCTGGGTTTGGTGGTAGAAAAAGTCCTGTGGGCCTGAGCTGGACCCAGAAGAGACTAAGTCTCCAGGGAAGGAAGGGAGAGACCCACCCCACAGAGAGCTGAATGGGGAGGAGCAAAGGGGAGCGCAGCGCTGGGCAGGCTTCCTGAGTGCCAGGCCCCCAGGGTCTCCTCTAGTCCAGTGACTTCCACCAGGTCATGGCCTGGAGCCCCGCATCCTTGGATGTGGGACCAGGATCAGAGCAGTTATTCAGAAGGTTATGTTGAGGGGCTGCTCAGAGAATGCCTGTGAAAGCCCCTGGTACCTAGAAAATCTGTGGTTCCCAAACTGTAGGGAGCGGGCATCAGAATCACCTGGAGGGCTGTGAGACACACAGGGCTGGGCCCCACCCACTTTCTGACTGGGCAGGTCTAGGGAGAAAGTTGTGTTCCTTTTTTGTTTTGTTTTTTCAATTTATCTTAATTTTGTTAATTGAAGTATAGTTGATTTACAATATTGTTCTCTTTTACAGTGGACAACAAAGTGATTCAATTCAATGATATGTATATATCTATATGTATCCTTTTTCATATTCTTTCCCACTGTAGTTTATTGCAGGATATTCAATATAGTTTCCTGTGCTATGCAGTAGGGCTTTGCAGGTGGCACAGTGGCAAAGAGTCCACCTACCAATGCAGGAAACTCAGGTTCAGTCCCTTGGTCAGGAAGATCCCCCAGAGTAGGAAATGGCAACCCACTCCAATATTCTTACCTGGAAAATTCCATGGACAGAGAAGCCTGGCAGGCTATAGTCCATGAGGTTGCAGAGTCAAACATGACTGAGTGACCAAGTGAGCACGCACGTACGCTATACAGCAGGGCCTTGTTGTTTATCCACTCTCTGTATGATTGTTTGCATCTGCTGACCTCAAATTCCTAATTTATCCCTCCCTCTTTCTCCTTTGGTGACCAGAAGTTTTTCTTCTATGTCTCTGTTTTGTAAATAAGTTCGTTTGTATAATATTTTAGCTTGTTTTTTGCTTTCCTGGCCACACTGTGCAGTTTTACAAGATCTTTGTCCACTGACCAGACATCGAACTTGTGCCCCCTGCATTGGAAGCACAGAGTCTTAACCACTGGGCCACCAGGGAAGTCTTATATTTTATTAATAGATTCCATGTATAAGTGATATCCTATGATATTTGTCTTTGTCTGACTTACATCACTTAGTATGATAATCTAGGTCCATCCATGTTGCTGCAAATGACATCATTTCAGTCTTTTATGACTGAGTAGTATTCCATTTCAGGGGAGGATAACTCCCTGGTGGTCCAGTGATTAGAACTCTGCTCTTCTACAGTGGGGGGCACAAGTTTGATTCCTGGTTGAGAACTAAGATCCCACAAATCCACGTGGTGCAGCCAAAAAAATCTCTTAAAAAAATAAAGTAATACAGAAGGGAAGATTGGGAAGTTGGCAGGAGGAAGGCCAGTCTGGCCTTGAGATTAGGGAAGTCACACATTGTAAAAGCGTCTTTCCATCTCCCTTCTATCCTCCTGCTCTGAAGAGCAACTTTTCCTACTTTCCTCCCAGGTTATATCATGGCTTCCGACTCCTATCAGCTGCCTGCTTTACATCCTTTTGAGAGGCTAGAATCTGTTAATTCCAAATTTCTGGAAGAGAGATTCTGATTGGCTTAGCTTTGGTCAATTGTCCAATCTTGGCCCAGTCACCTGTTACCATGAGTGACATCACAGCATCACTCACGGGGCTCTCACAGCAAGGAGTCCCGGGGGCAAATAGAGGAATAAGAAGACTTGACAGATGCAGATGAAGAAATCTCTGGATTCCTATACAGTACAGAACTAGGAGCTGGTGCTTTGTTAAATGTTAAGTAGATCGAATGAAGTTATTTCTCAAAAACTCCTGGAGCTATGTGTTGTGCACATATTCAGGGAAAGAACAGTGATTTAGCAACTATCCTGAACAGATGCATGGATAGAAAGCTCAGAGAGACAGGCTTTTGATATCCTGCTTTTTTGCTTTCTCTTGCGTCAATTAAGTGAATAGAAAGTCCGTTTTAAAAAAGTATTTTGTTCTATACATCAGTGGGAGAGGGAGAGGGTGGGAAGATATGGGAGAATGGCATTGAAACATGTAAAATATCATGTATGAAACGAGATGCCAGTCCAGGTTCGATGCACGATACTGGATGCTTGGGGCTAGTGCACTGGGATGACCCAGAGGGATGGTATGGTGAGGGAGGAGGGAGGAGGGTTCAGGATGGGGAACACATGTATACCTGTGGTGGATTCATTTTGATATTTGGCAAAACTAATACAATTATGTAAAGTTTAAAAATAAAATAAAATTAAAAAAAGTATTTTGCCATATATCAACATGAATCAAAAAAATAAATAAATAAAAAAGTATCTTGTTTTATTCTTCATAGCTGTTTGATTGATCAGTCAGCTTAGCCAGGCACAGGGTTAGTACCTATGGGTCTAGAACCCACATGTGCATTTATAAATGGGCTGCAGCCAGAGCCATACCAATCTTTATGAAACCTTCACCCTGATCCTTCCAAGCAGAAGGAAGTTGTGCGTGCAGCTTTGACTGGGGCAACTTACAATTCCCAAAGGATGCTTTTGGGATGCTTTTGAGAAGGCAATGGCACCCCACTCCAGTACTCTTGCCTGGAAAATCCCACGGACGGAGGAGCCTGGAAGGCTGCGGTCCATGGGACTTCTGAGGGTCATACACGACTGAGTGACTTCACTTTCACTTTTCACTTTCATGCATTGGAGAAGGAAATGGCAACCCACTCCAGTGTTCTTGCCTGGAGAATCCCAGAGACGGGGGAGCCTGGTGGGCTGCCATCTATGGGGTCGCACACAGTCAAACACGACTGAAGTGACTTAGCAGCAGCAGCACAAATTGTGATTTAAAAGTGCATAGCAAGGTCCCTTGCTAAAAGTGGCCTGAGAGCCCTATGTAATTATTTCTGTCTGAAAATAATTTCTTGCATTATGAAACTACCATATGTGTTTGGGTAAAAATGAAATGGGAACTGTAATCACCAACTTTTTATTCAAAGTATTTTTTGGCTATTTAATAATTTGGCATTTTCATCATAATTAAATAAGCCATGTGGATTGCTAATGTGTTCGTCCCCAAGGGGCCTTCTTTTCAAAGGTGGCTGGCAGATTGAGGTCATGTGTTTTCTTCTTTTGGTGCTGAAAGGGAAAATAAGGAAGAGAAATAGAGAATTCCCAAGAAGTCTTTTTAAAATACTAACACATTAGTTCAGACCAGCAGAGGTTTGCTATACCTGAAGCTATAGGAAATCTATTAACGTCTTAAAGGATGAGGGTGAGGACAGGAGGGCCGGGGACTGGGTCAGCTGAGGCAGTGCCTGCAGAGAGGGACAGCGCTCAGGATTAATAGCTGGACTGTCACAGGGACATTGCTGGATGGGCCCGGCCTGGAATCGGGCTCGCCTTTAACCCAAGATCAGTGCTTCATTTTCCCTGGATTTCTTTGGTCCAAGGAAACTCCCTGGAGGTGACACCTCCCCAAGAACCCAAGCTGACTGGTGCAGAGGGAAGTGCCTGGGTTTAGGTTCCAGCAGGGTTGGGTTCTGCTCCTGGTATTGCCACTTGTCACAGTTGTGACACTTTGGGCAAATCACTCAGCTTCTCTGAGCCTCCCTTTCCTCATCCATACACTGGAAACAGTCATGTCTCTCATTTGTTGTGAAATTGAATGAAAACATAGAGCATGGAGGAGATGCGAAAGGCATGGCAGCTGTAGCAGGATGATTACTGGCAAGCCCATCCATCCGTCCTCATGAACACAGATCTTTAGGCACCACTTGTACGGCAGCTGGACCTTTCCAAAAAGCTTTCCCATTTGCTCCCTCTTATCTTTCCCTTGATGTTCCATGAGGGGTTGAGGTCTCCAGTTTGCAGCTGAGGAAGCTGAGAGGTCACCCTGCTCACAGTGGCAGAGGGGCTAGACCTAGGACCCTCTATGGAATTTGCAAGGCCCAGTACAGAATGAAAATGTGGGCTCCTGGTCAAAAATAATTATTAAGAATTTCATGGTGGTGACAGCAGAGCATGAAACCAATAGCCAGGTCCTTCTGAGCATGGGGTCTGGGATCTGCATGGGTCACTCCTCATATAGCTGGCTTGGTCAAACCAAGGGCATTGAGCCACATGCCTCATCTTGACACCAAGTCCGCTGCTTCTGCCTGCTCCCAGAGCTGTGGGGAGCCTGGTCACCATGATCACCATGGACTGACGGATGCTCTGGGTGGGAGGGTACAGGGTTGCTCCCAGCCCCTTAGGCTGAGGAAAGCAGCATGCTGCCCGGAGGCCTTCTTCAGGGAGCTCTGATCACCATGGAAATGACTTGCTCCTAACTTGCCCTGAAATCTCCACCTTCAGGGGCCAGCTCCCGGTGACTTGGAGAAAGCCATGCTCTGGTCCTTTCTGCAGCCGCTTGGGTATTTGAACGTAACCCCCTGTCTCCCACTAGTATTTCTCCTGCAGGCCAATGAGCTCCAGATCTCTTTAGCCATATGGTGTCTGAGGCTGAATCTGGGCCTCTCAATGTGGTCAGAGGGGAAAGAGAATTATTTCAGGACTCTTTCAAGTAACAACCTGCACTTACTGTGCTCAGAATCTATTCCAAGTGACAGGAACACAGAAGTGAATACCAAACACAATTCTTGTCCTGAAGTCTGGGGCCTTGGGGAGACCTGGATCCGTGATGCTTGTTGCCCAGTGCAGGTGGGACAGAACGTGGGCAGGGAACTTGAGGGGTTGGGAGAAGTGGGGCCCAGATGGCTTGGGGGCTGGCTTCTCCCAATGGGTGCTTGAGTGAGATCCCCAGGGAGGACAGTGAGGAGTTCATGGGGGCAGAGCCTTCCAGGCAGTGAGCAGAGGGCATAAACTCAGAGCCATCCCTGGGCACGGAGGGTGCTGAAACAGTGGGATGTGAGGAGCTGGCCTGTGTGAGCTCCTAGAGGCGGGCTGAGTGCTAGGACCCGGCTGAGGGGGCCATCGCTCTAGAGCCTGATGTTAGCTGGGACTGCCCGGGAAAACTGAGGAATTTCCAGTGCCCATGCCCTGTCCCAGACCGTTGAGACCAGAATCTTTGGGTGTATCATGCCAGGGATGGGGTTTGGAAAACTCCCCAGGTGTCTCTGATCTATGGCTAAGGTGAGAAGGATGGGTGGAAGACAGGGGTTTTCAATGTGGCTGCCTAGACCAGCAGCACCAGCGTGCCTGGAACCTGGCCATAGTGGAAGTTCTCGGGCCCCACCTCAGACTGGGGAGCAGAGACTCTGGGTTGGGTATCAGATCAGCCCTCTGGGTGGTTCTGATACCCTGTGGGGTTTAAGGACCACTGTCCTAAGAGCTTAGACTTTTGGGACAAAGATCCACAAAGACCCGCTCTTTCCTCTTCTCTGCCCTGGGGTGTCCCTTCCCTGAGGCACCAAAGGACTTAATCAGCTACCTGCTCTGGGGGTAGCAAGGAAAGGGGGAAAGGCAGGGAGAAGGTACTTCCATCCACGATTATCTCGAAATGTTACCCAGCCACACACAAGCCTGAAGACCAGGAAAAAGTGGGCAAAGGAGCCCCTGAGGCCCTGAAGGGGTTGAGGTCCCTGCCAGACCCTTGATGGGAAGGCCTGTGGCTGCCAGTCTGACAGGGGCTGGAGTGGGGGTGAGGATGGTTGCCCTCCAGCCCATCAGCCTCTTGGTGGTCTGCCCACTCCTTGTGAGAGCTGCTGGGCTGGGCCCTGGACTCCCCCGTCACTACCCACAGTGTCTGTGGGGCAGGTGTCGCCAGGTTGGGCAGCCTCACTGTCCTTGGAGGCTGGGACTCTGAGGGCAGGTCACACTTCTCAAAGGTTCCGGGGCCACAGGAAGGGAAGGGCACTATCCCTGAGATGGCCGGGGAGTGGGCACCATGGGCAGGTCGGGACCCCCTGCATGGGGACTGGTTACATCAAACCCCTTCAGCCTGTCTGCCCATCCAACGCTAACTGGTACTGCTGAGAGATGGGCTGAGAGAGCTCCAGGCTTTGGGCCAGTGACCTACGGTTCCCTCAGTGCCTGTCTGTAAGTAGGGCCTGGGACAGTGACTGCCTTTCAGGGTCAAGAAGCTTCGTAGAGAGAAAGTGAGAGAGTGTGCTGTAAACTCAAGTGGTAAATCCAGGCACATCAGCCCTCCTGCAAACCCTCGCTGACCCCACGGGCTGGGTTAGATGTCAACTCTGGGCCTCCATGGCCCTTGGGTGCCCTCCGAGAGGGCAGTGGTTACATGTACAGCCACTCTGCATTTAGTGCTGGTTTTCTCTGGACCCAGAGCTCTTGACACCAGAGATATCCTCTGTCTTTTTTTTTATTCTTTTGTTTTTTGGCTACTCATGCCTGGTAACAGGCAGGGCAGAGGGCACATTTTCGTTCCCTGATGGTCCTCAGGCCTCTCTTAGGGTGAACTTGCTGAGCCTGAATGTCCCTCAGACCCCTCTGCTGTCTGTTCATGCAGATTGGTTAGGAAGGGAGTGTTTTCAGGCTTCGGCAACAGCCTGTTCATGACTCGTCAGCAGACTCCGTAAAGACGGGAACTTTGCTTGTGTTGCTAGCCTGGTGTGATGCAAGGATGAGAGCCAGCTTGTTTTGGAGGTTGTGTGAGAAGCTGTAATCAGGGGCCTGAAGAATGCAGTATCTGGGACATCAGAGTTCAGGATGAGTCATTAAGATTGCAGGGTGAGGGTCAGGGAAGTCTTCCTGGAGGAGGAGATGAAGATAGAGACTGTCAAGGGTGGGAGGACTTGAGGACAAGCTCCAAGTGTAATTATGCTGGAGAAAGGTATAAATCCCTCAAGTAAAACGAAGCTAATTGAAATGTCAGCATCATCACCTCTGATTTCACACGAAGCTGGGATACTCCACGCCTCATAAGAGCCCCATCAGAAACTATTGCCAAGAAATGTTTTCTTTAATTGGACAAGGCACTGATTTAGACAATGCCTCTCTGGCAGGGATTTAAAAAAAAAAAGACTTAATCTTGGTTTCCTTGATGAAGCTAAGGTTTCTGAGGGGGCTGTTGGAAGAGATAGAATTTCTCTTCACCTCATTGGGCTCATCTAATAAAAAATCAAACTTCATCAAGCCTTAACCTACTGTAGCTGAGGTTGCTGCAAGCTCCCAGGAGCTCCATGTGGCCAGAAGACTTTGCTGACCTTCTAGAGAGGTCAGGGGAGAGGGCTGGAGAAATTGTTAGTCCTTTGGGGGAGCTGGGGCTGACTCTAAGTTCTGGGTCCCCCCTGCTGATTGCCTGGACTTAGAGGCAGTGCTGAGACTCTGGGACCCTGGCCCGCATCTGAGCAGAGCACGGACCTCTGAGCATCTCTAATAGGCTCATGCTGGCTCAGCATCTTGCCTTGGGGCCTGTTTCCTCACCTGGAAAATAATAACCATCATCCACTGGGCATCTGCTCTCTGAGTGACATTTAACCTGTGTTATCACTTCTCACCACCACCCCCATGAAGTAGCAAGGAATTATCCCCATGAATGGATGAGTAACTTGAGGTCTGGAAAAGTGATGTCTTGACCGAGGTGAGGCCACCAGTAAGCAGTGCAGGCAGTGTGCCCTCAGGATCATTTGTCTTCCCAAAGGTAAGCTTCTTTCTGTTTGTGGGTTGAACTGAATGATGTGTAAAGGCCCCTGGCAGATCGGCTGTCTGCCCCTACATAGCTCTGGGGGCTTCTGTGTACCCAGGCACCCACAATAACATGTCAAAATAACATAATAATAACATGTCAAAAGGAATGCGCATTTTCACTCCCCCAGTGGTTCATCAGCTAACATACCATGACAGCCCACCACGTGCCAAGAAGGGCATTGACTTCCATTATCAGTGAACTTTAAAATCCACCTCTGAGACATACTGATTGTACTTTAGGATTGACTGAATCCTAGGATCCCAGACCTAGGCAATAGGGTTTGTATGGCAGGAATTACTTAAAAGTCTTGATAACAATAATTAGACAATATTATAAATCAAGCCCCCATTTCCTACATTATTTTAGTACCATCAAGTTGGCTAAGAAACCTGTTGGAGGTGGAATATGCCTCTAAGACAGATGAGAATCATTTCAAAGTAGAGTCCCCTGGACCTGGTTGGCTTGGCTGGGTGTGACCTGTAAGGAGGCAGGCAGTAAATGGGATTGGACACTTGCTCTGGATGTGCCCTGGGCTGGATCTTACAGAGTTCATGGAGGGAGGGAACAAGGGGTCGCTCAGGAAGAACTGGCTGTGCTCCCCAGCCAGCAGCCCTGGGTTGTGGTGTCCTGGCCTGGGGGATGCTTCTCAGAGGCATCCATTCAACCACCTTTGACTTAGCAGCACCACGCCCAAGGCCGTTTGCCCGGCACATGGTGTCCCCACATCTCCCTTGAGGGCTCGCTCATCATGTCCGTTCAGTCATCAGTCCACTCGTACATTCAGCAGAGGTGATTGATATTTACTGCGCACTAAGTGACTTAGCAGCATCATCATCAGCAGCAGCAGCAGCAGGCACTGCTCTAAGGTGGGGAGAGTGCAGTGACGAAGACCAACAGTCCCTTCTCTTATGGAACTGGCATCTCAAGAGGAGTCCTCCCCGAATTAGAAAGTTCTGATTTCTGGAATGTTATTTCTTAGGACAAGCAACCCAGCCTCCCTACGGCTCCCCCACAGGCCACCCTCTCTTCTCTGGTGGTGGACCACCATCCTCACCTCCTTTCTGGTCCAGGCTTCTGCAGCATGACTCTGAGCCCCAGCCACCCCTCCCTCCATCATCATTCCTGGGTCCCCCCAGAAACTATTCATGACTCTTCTGAGGGGAGCTGGCTGGGCAAGAGCAACCCCTGTGGATGCCACAACTGCCCTAGGTTGACACGCCACCTTTGGAAATGGTTCTCCCTGAAATGGTCAGAGTTTGAACCCACTGTAAAAATTTCATTTAGAAACAGCACTATAGGATGGGGAAGATGGAGGGAAGATGGAGGGAAGATGGAAGACGAGGTTATGGGGCAACAGGGAGACAGGAAGGGGTCAGATGCTCTGCTGTGAGCCTGGTGCAGGATACAGCCAGCCTCTCCACCCACGTGAATATGTCACATTGGGAGACGATCAAGCTTTTACGGAGGGATTGCGGATGTAAAGTCCTCCACTGAATTTTCTATAAATGCTTTTTATTAGCCAGTGCTTTACAATGTGAGCACTATTGAATTAAGCATCCATTAGCTTCCACTCCCTGGGGAAGCGTGGATGGTTCCCTGAGTCCTACAAGCAGGTAGAGCCAGAGGAATGTGAAATCAGGTCCACAGGGAGGCCTGGTTATCAGGAGGGCATTGACAGCCCTCAGGACATCTTTCTCAGGAAGCAGGATAATATAAGACACCAGCCCTGAGAGCAGAGCAGCTTCCCTCCTAAACATTAGTGCATTTAAAGCGGCGTCCAAACAGACTTGTGGTTGCCAAGGGGGAGGGGCATGGGGGGAGGGATGGATTGGGAGTTTGGGGTTAGCAGATGCAAACTATTATATATAGGATAGATAAACAATAAGGTCCTACTGTAGAGCACAGGGAACTGTATTCAATATCCTGTGATAAACCGTAATGGAAAAGAATATGAAAAATAATATATACATGCATAACTGAATCCCTGCTATACTGCAGAAATTAACACACCATTGTAAATCAACTATACTTCAACAAAATAAATTGGAAAAAAAAAAAAAAGCAGTCTCCGCTCTTTCTGCACACCCACCTCCTCTGCAATTGAGGGTCCTGCTTCCCCTGACCTGGACTCAATGTTCACAACCCCAAGAAGGTATAAAGCAAGACCAGCTTTCTTGTGGTTGGACAAGGCATCCCTGCTGTGGCCAGCTCAGCAGCACTAGGTGTGACCCTGAAACTATGAGGAGGGATGAGGGACAGGTCCGTCTTTAAGGAGCCTGCCATCTGATGGGGGCAACAGACAGGAGCAGGACATGGAGGCGAAAGCTGGTAAAGGAAGTGGTCGAGGTGTATGGAGGGTTGGGGGATGTGATCTGAAGGAGGGGCTTTGAGCACTGAGGGATGCTGGGGCTTGTGTCCTTCCTGGGGGTGGAAGGTGGTCCAGATGGCGAGTGAGGACACTGGTCCCCAGGGCTTTCCCTGTCAGCAGGAGGGGACTGTCGGAAGTGTAAGGTGGATCAGCTGCCTCTAGTGTGGTTGGGTTGGAAGTAAGATGTCCAAGTAGCAACTGGTTCTGGAACTCAGGTGGACAGCTGGCTCATACATCTTTGTGTGTGTGTAAGAGAGGTTCTTTCAATGACTGAAAGAAGAGGGAAGGGGCCAGGCTTCAGGGTGTAACCTTGGCATTAGCAGGTGCAAAGCTAAGCAGGGGCTCTATGTGCAGTTGTGTGGGTTGTGCACTGCCCAAGGATGCCACATCTAAGTGAGTACCATTCACATAATAGAAACCCTAGATTTATATGTCTGGTGTGCTAATTCTCAAAAATGGGAGTAAAATGCCTCATTTTAATAAATATCAGAAAATGATGATGATTTTTTCTATGAATGGCAAAGAACTATCTTAAGAAGGAGCATTTTTTTTAACCTTAGGTTTTTTCAGAAGGGGCATCTTTTTTGATTTGCACAAAGGTATCACGTAGGCTCCCATCATCCCTGAGGTTGGTCGTGTGGACTAGACCAACCCATGGTGGGCAGGAGAAAGAGGGGTGCCCTGGGCTCCTCTCTGGCACACCCATGTCTGGTCTACAGCCCAGCCCCACAAATCTGGCCTCCTTTAGAAATAATCTTCCTGAATTTTTCATTGGGTATTTGGGTGCCTCCATCATGAGGACCTGCAGGCAACTAGGATGAGAAACAAAAGGGGGAGACTATTGAAACAAATACCTTGTTGGAGGTACTGGAAATCGTTTAGGTGAGAGGTAGGAGCGGGGCAGCAGGATGGAGGTGGGGCAGCAGGATGGAGGTGGGGCAGCAGGGTAGCATGGAGTCCAGAGCGTGGAAAGATGACTGGGGACTGGGGAAGACAGGGGCTGGGCCGTGCGACTCTGTTGCATTGTGCTAGGTTGCTTCAGCTGGTCTGACTCTTTGCGACCCCATGGACTGTAGCCCACCAAGCTCCTCTGTCCATGGCCTTCTCCAGGCGAGAATACTAGAGTGGGTTGCCATTTCCTTCTCTAGGGAATCTTCTCGACCCAGGAGTTAAACCCTTGTCTCTTACGTCTCTTGCATAGGCAGGCAGGTTCTTTCCCACTAGCGCCACCTGAGAAGCTAGTCTGTTGTATTGAGCAGGTTTTAAAGCCCAGCCTGGGTCGAGAAAGCTGCCAGTTCCTTACTTTGAGGCGTGTTGCAACTTCCAAACAGTTTTTGCTGGAACACTGGTCCTGAAATACCTGTTGTGGATTTCTGGCATCACTTGAACTGTCTTTCTTTTTCTTCCTCAGATACAACATGTTATGAGGCTGGGCTGTGGGAGGTTTAGAGAACTAGCTGCAAGACTGGGCACAGAATTACTTCTTCCAATGAAAGACCAGGAGCTCTTATGTTCTTAGGGTGACACTCTTTCCAGGAAGCTCCTCAGTTTCCCAGGACACAACTGTCTCCTGTTGTGTCAGCCCTTCGGCTTGGCCAACAAGCTGGTTCTACATCCAGCTTGACTTCTATCTCAGGAATGGCCTTTGTCTTCTAGGATAACACACTGGGTTTGGCAGCTTCTGGTCAATTCACTGAATGTGCATGCCCAAACAACCACCATGGCCCCAGCCAGCCCTGTGATGAGCTTCTGCTTCAGAGGCTAAGAAAAAAGCTCACATTGGGGACACCTGAGACACTTCTTTAATTCTTTTCAAAAATTTTGTTTTATTAGAGCATGGTTGATTAAAAACGTTGTGTTAGTCTTGGATGTACAGCAAAGTGACTCAGTTACACATGGATATACATTCTTTTTCATATTCTTTTCCAATATGGTTTATCACAAGATATTGAATATAGTTCCCTGTGCTCTACACTAGGACCTTTTGGCTATCTATTCTCTATATAATATTTTATATCTGCTAATCCCAATCCTCCAGTCCATCCCTTCCCCTTGGCAGCCACCAGTCTGGTCTCTATGTCCAACCTTGTCCTTCTTAAGTTTGGGCCACACTCCTTCCGCTCATTCTTTTCCTCCCAACACAGCACCCATATCCTGTCCACAGCCATCCCTGAATGCATAGAGCCGCTCCATGGGCAATATTCCTGCATTCTTATGTACTTATTTGTAGCACCTGAATCCCAGAATAGACATTTCCCCATTAAGGAACACAAATAATGGAAGAAGAAAAAAGACACCCGCTTCCTGGAGCAGATTGCTTTGCCCAAAATAGCCCTAGAACAAACGGGCTGCTGAACTACCTCGTGATGAAACCTATGAACATTTGTAGTATTTTACATTGAGCTGAATAATTTATTAATGTTTAATATTTCACAACAGTAAAGCAGAAAACCTGATGAAATTTTCATATCTGCTATTATAAGCTAAATGGATTGAGATGCAGCTGGGTGGTGCTGAGTGCCTGCGAGCAGGTGTAGGCTCCCCCATGTGGCAGACCCATGTGGCCAGAGTAACTCTCCCCTGCCTGTTACCCCACAGGTCCTGTGCACTTGGGAGAACCGGGTGCTTGAGGGTGTCTTCAGTTTGGCTGAACAGCAGGCCCTATTTAGGAAGTGATTTCACTAGGGCCAGGCCTCTTCCTTATTCCTTTAATTTTCCTCACTGCTCTGTTTTGGATGCCTGAATTGTCCATCATTGGTACAGACTGCATTCTTTGTGAGATAATCAACATCCAAGGAAAACGTGACTGGTGATTAACAATAGCCATTAAGTAATAATATGATTAATAATCTGAAAAAGAGTATATATAGTGATAGTGAAAGTCCCTTGGTCATGTCCGACTCTTTGTGACCCCATGAACTATACAGTCCATGGAATTTTCCAGGCCAGAATACTGGAGTGGGTAGCCTATCCCTTCTCCAGGGGATCGTCCCAATCCAGGGATCGAACCCAGGTCTCCTGCATTGCAGGCAGATATTTTTTACCATCTGAGCCACCAGGGAAGCCTGATCAATAATCTGAAAAAGAATATATATATTCTTGAAATAATATGAAATATAATACTATGAAATATATGAAATAACTGAAATAATATGGTGGCCTCACCTTGGGGAGAGTTGAAAGTACTTTTGGTGTCTTAAAGGATAATTGTATTATGTTAAAGCCTCCTTTAGGAGATTTAAATACGAGAAGAATAACATGAGGGAATTTTGGGGAGCCAAAGGGATGCCATGGAATGGACAGATTATTTTTGACCTACTACTATCCAAATAGTCCACTTCAGAAAATGGAGGGAGGCAGGTGCCATCTCTCCTGGCTTCCTGGCAACCAGGGTGCAGGCAGGAACCCAGCCTGAGTCAGCTGGATGTTCCTGCCCAGGACCCTGAAAGTTGCACCACAGGGTTGCTCAGGATAGGAAGACACGGTTCTCTGTAGCTGCGACAGACAGGAGTCCAGTGACAGGGCCACCAGTGGTGGTGGGCCCAGAAGGCTGTTTTCAGGGTCTGAGCTTCTCAAAGTCTTATTCCCCTTCATTTTCTTCTCTATTCCGAACCCGATTCTCCAGGCTTCATCGATTCTGTGAGCTAGCCAAGGCACTGCAATTAAACTTCTTTTTTGCTTCACTTCGCTGGTGGTGTTTTCTGTTATTTGCCTGGCACAACACAGATTATTAGAGCTTTCAATACACTATAAATCACTTTTTTTGTGTGTATGTCTGTGTTTTAGAACTTAACTCAGTGCGTTAGAGAATTAGCAACTGGGGCTTTCAAAAGCCTTCATAGGGAGAGAAACAATTCACTCACAGACCTCATCCTAAGAAGGCTTGGAGCAGAAATCGTTAGTGGGATGAATGAGGTGATTCAGATCTGGGCTAACCCTTAACCTGAACTAGGATGTGGGAGAATTTTGCTTGACATGGTTTCTACCTTTCACACCCTACATTTGGTCCCCGGTATTTATAGAGAGAGGAGGCTGGAGGAATCTTCATAGAAGTGACTTGAAAGATTTTTAAACTAATTGAGAAGATGAATGATTTTGAATAGTGTTTCATTTATTGATTTCCCATTTACTGATGTATACAAATACCAAGTTCCTAGAATAGCAGCTGGCCCATAGGAAGAGAACAGAGTAACAGATACCAGGGGCAGTAGACTATCGGGTAAAATATATACCATCAATGACCTCATTTAACCTCCCTTTATAACCTGGTCTAAATCCCAGCTTGGAGGTTCAAAAAACCACTGAAATGAGTGTGTCAGCATGAACGTGGGTTGAGGACAATTTTTCTTGGCATTTTAGCCATAGGGATGCAGAGAAGCTGAGAGAGAAACTATGTCTTATTTGGTGTGGTTTCAGGCTTCATGAAAGCCAAATCAAAACCAAACTTAAAAGTGGAAAACAGCCCATCACTCTCAACCAAATACAGAAAACTTTTTTTTCTCATAAAACAACTCCTCTTTGGATTCCTGTTCCTTTTGCTCACTGAGTGACATCTTGTGACCTGACCGGGATGGCTACAGGCTGGGAATTCTTGACCACAGTGTGAGTAACTACTGGCCCTTCACTCTCCCCGCTTCTTTAAAGTGCTATCGCCCTCACTCCCCAAAGCCAGACCAGTGAGAACGCCGCACGCAGGCCTGTTCTCTGCCAGTGCTCCTCCTTCAAGGCCATGATGCTGAGGGCTGACCCCCAGATCTCACATCACGTTCCTCCTGAGTCAGGCAGCTCTCTTCCAAGGAGTGTTGCAGGGACCCAAGTTGCTTCCATCTTATGACTTTGCCATCTTGTGCTGCTTGTGCTACAAAAAGGCCAGCCTGGTGTCACTCAGTGGGCAGGTAGGGGGAGAATGTGAAGACTTATGCACCTCATATTCAACCAGATCAGTCTGAAGTGACATGTATCACTTCTGCCCACATTCCATTGGCAAGATATATGGTGCCATCCAAATACAAGGGGAGCTGGGAAATGTAGTCCTGTACCACCCAAATGCAGGGGAAGCGAGGGAATGTTGGCTGGCTCCCAAGCAACAGTGTCATGCTGTGGGCCCATGTTGGTCTGCCACCATCTCTACTCTTCTATCTAATACTGAAACCTTCCCCAACAACCAGCCTTTGATTCACCACCTTGGGGAGAGAAACTACATGAATGAATTTACTCTCTGCCATTAATATATGCTAACATTTTATTATTCCCAGAATACTTAAAATTTTAAAAAGAATAGGAAGATAAAGCAGTGAATCTAAAGGTAGAGGAGGTATTTTGGAATGGGGGATATTCCTGCTATGATATCTTCTGTTAATTTGTAGAGGGACACACATTCATCTATGTGCTAGGGGGATTCACCTCCAAGTCTCCAAGCCTGCCCATATCAGAGAAGGGACAGAAAACATCCCTTTCATAGGTTTTCAAACAAATTCCAGCATAGCTGTGCCCTCAGTGGCTCTGTAAGTCCAGAGGCAGAGCTGCTGGCATCTACTTGGCAAACAGCTTGGTTGATGCTGCCCAGCTCCATTGGAGTGGGCGGGAGATTGATCAGAGCCTCATCCATTTTCCAATGCTGATAGATTTCCTGATTCACTCACTTGGGCCAGACATGCATCTCCTGTAGGCAGTAAAAATGTCAATAACCGCTTTCTTTTTACTCTTCTTTCCAAGCTGGAGACAAGTTTCCATTAAATCCTTAACCCATGCTTTCTTGATTAAATCAAATTTACAGCCAGTGTAGAGGGACAGAATTTCAGCCACATTCACCTTGCCCTCTGTAAAGTACTCTGGACTTGGCTTTTCAACAACTCTCGTATTTTATGCCTCACATATCAGTTTCCAGGCAAGGCCAAGGGCAGGCTCTTGGCTAAGCTTTGGATACGGTGAAGCTTTTTCACCTTCTTTGTGAGCCTTGTGTCCCCAAGACACAGGAAGGGGAGGTGGCAATGCAGTGAGGATGGCTCATGGGGAGGGTGGTGGCATCTGCCTGAGAGTGGGTGACATTGGAGAGAAAGTGGTGACAACTGGGAGAAGCCAGGTTCACTAACTTTTTGGTCATTTAATTAAAGCCAACCATGTCTGTGTTTCTGTCATCTTCTAAGAAACTGAGCTGATAGAGAAATTTATACTTGAGTATTAAAGACTCTGATGCTGGGAGGGATTGGGGGCAAGAGGAGAAGGGGACGACAGAGGATGAGATGGCTGGATGGCATCACCGACTTGATGGACATGGGTTTGGGTGAACTCCGGGAGTTGGTGATGGACAGGGAGGCCTGATGTGCTGCAATTCATGGGGTCGCAAAGAGTCGGACACGACTGAGTGACTGAACTGAACTGAACTGACTAAGGACTAATCAGAGTTAATGTTACCGATTACTCAACTCCATGTCAGTCACTACGCTAACCAGTTTATACATGACCTCAGCTAATAGTTCCTGTAAGCCTACAAAGAAAGTACTATGACTATCTTCATCTTACAGATGAGGAAATGGGACTCAAGAAGAGGATAAATAACCTTCCCAAGGCCACACATCAGTGAGTGCTGGAGCTAGGAGGGGACTCCCTAAGCCTGGCTCCAGAGCCCATTCTTTTGCCTGCTGTCCTACTGTGCAATTGCAAGAGTTTCTTTGGAAAAGAATCTGTATCTCTCTCTCTATCTATATATATGTATATACACACACACACATATGTATATATGTGCATATATATATGTTTATCTCCAGGGTATCTTCCTTACCCAGGGATTGAACCCGCATCTCCTGCATTGCAGGCAGATTCTTTACCATCTGAGCCACCAAGGAAGCCAAATATATATAAATAACTTAGCTCTATACCTGAAATAACACAACACTGTAAATCAACTGTACTTCAATAAAAAAATGAACTGAAAAAAGGAAGAGCTTCTATGTCATTGCTCCCAGAAATGGTTGCATTTTAAAAGGGTCAAGAATGAAGATAATGGAATAAAGCAATGCTGGTGGCCACTTGACAGGGAGGTGAGGGAGACCTTTTGGGCTGGAAAGTCTTTACAACATGTCTTTCAAATCATGCCAAGCCTTTGGTGCAGTTTGTTGTCTATTGATAAGCCCAGTCTGTGATCATGTCCAAGATGGAGAGTGTTACACTCATTCTTTTTTTTTTTTTTAATTGAAGGAGAGTTGATTTACAATTTCATATTAGTTTCAAGTGTACATCGAAGTATTACATTTATCACACACACACACACACACACACACATGGGCTTCCCAGGTGGCTCAGAGGTAAGAATCCGCCTGCCAATGCAGGAAACACAAGAGATGTGGGTTTAATTCCTAGGTCAGGAAGATACTCTAGAATAGGAAATGGCAATCTGCTCCAGTATTATTGCTTGGAAAATCCCATGGACAGAGGAGCCTGGCTGGCTACAGTCAATGAGGTTGCAAAATGTAGGACATGACTGAGTGAGCACACACATATACATACATACATTCTTTTTCATTATAGGTTATTACAAGATATTGGGTATAGTTCTCTGTGCTATACAGTTGGTCCTTATTGGTTATTTATTTTGTATATAGTAGTGTGTATATGTTACATTTGGAGAAGGCAATGGCACCCCACTCCAGTACTCTTGGCTGGAAAATCCCATGGGTGGAGGAGCCTGTTAGGCTGCAGTCCATGGTGTCGAGAAGAATTGGACACGACTGAGCGACTTCACTTTTACTTTTCACTTTCATACATTGGAGAAGGAAATGGCAACCCACTTCAGTGTTCTTGCCTGGAGAATCCCAAGGACGGTGGAGCCTGGTGGGCTGCTGTCTATGGGGTCCCACAGAGTCAGACATGACTGAAGCGACTTAGCAGCAGCAGAAGCATATGTTACATTACAAAGGTCTGTCTAGTCAAAGCTATAGTTTTTCCAGCAGTCATGTATGGATGTGAGGGTTAGACTATAAAGAAACCTGAGCACTGAAGGATTGATGCTTTTGAACTATGGTGTTGGAGAAGACTCTTGAGAGTCCCTTGGACTGCAAGGAGATCCAACCAGTCCATCCTAAAGGAAATTACTCCTGAATATTCATTGGAAGGACTGATGCTGAAGCTGAAACTTCAATACTTTGGTCACCTGATGTGAAGAACTGACTCATTTGGAAAGACCCTGATGTGGGACAGATTGAAGGTGGGAGGAGAAGGGGACAACAGAGGATGAGATGGTTGGATGGCATCACTAGTGCAATGGACATGACTTTGAGTAGGCTCTGGGAGTTGGTGATTGACAGGGAAGCCTGGCATGCTGCAGTCCATGGGGCTGCAAAGAGTTGGACATGACTGAGTGACTGAACTGAACTGAACTGAACTGAGTGTGTATATGTTAATCCCAAACTCGTAATTTATCCCTCCACTTTCCCTTCGGTAACTATAAGATTGTTCTGTATGTCTGTTAAGTCTGTTTCTGTTCTGTAATAAGTTCATTTATATCATTTAAAAAAGATTACTATGTAAGTGATATCATATGATATTTGTCTTTTTCTGACCTACTTCACTTAGTGTGATAATCTCTATGTTCATCCATGTTGCTGCAAATGATATTATTTAATGTTTTTTATGGCTGAGTAGTATTCCATTGCATATATGTACCACATTTTTTTTACCCATTTGTTAATGGACATTTAGTTTGCTTTTGTGTCTTGGCTATTGTGAGTAGTGCTGCAGTGAATATCAGAGTGCATGTATTTTTTGAATTATGGTTTTCTCTGGATACATGACCAGAAGTAGGATTGTTGGATCATATGAGAACTTAATTTTTAGTTTTCTGAAGACCCTCTTTACTGTTCTCCACAGTGGCTGCACCAATTCACATTCCCACCAACAGTGTAGGAGGGTTCTTTTTTTCCACACTCTCTCCAGCATTGGTTATTTGCATACTTTTGGATGATGAGGCAGGCCATCCTCATTCTTTTTATTTTATTTTACTTTTAACTGGAGGATAATTACTTCACAATACTGTGTGTGGCTTATGCCATACATCAATATGAATCAGCCATAGGCATACCCATGTCCCCAACCTCTTAAACCTCTTACCACCTCCTTCCCCATCCCACCCCTCTAGGTTGTTACAGAGCACTGACTTTGGGTTCCCTGTGTCACACAGCAAATTCCCACTGGAATCTACTTTACATATGGTAATGTGTATGTTTCAATGCTACTCTCTCAAATAATTCCACCTTCTCCTTCCCCCACTGTGTCCATAAGTCTGCTCTCCATGTCTGCATCTCCATTGCTTCCCTGTAGGCAGGTTCACCAGCACCATCTTTCTAGATTTCATATATAGCATCATCCTCATTCTTAATTCTCAGGTGTGGAGTTGGAAGAGTCCAGATCAGTTTTGAGCTGGTCATGAATGGGTTGGAAGGAACGCAGAGAGACATAGAGGAGCCCAGTCACCACCTTTCAGTCTCTGAATTTGTGTTTTCCTCACACTAGTGTTGGTGCATTTTCACACTTTAAAAAAAATCAGCCTTGAGTCAGATTCTTCAACCTATGATTATATGAGCGTCCTTCCAAATGGATGTGACTACTAGAGTAAGAGTAGGATATTAGTTTTGCATGGGTGGCCATTCTGGAAAAGCATTTAGAGCCCTCACTTGTGCAGAGAGCTTTGGGGGTGGGGGCCACTGGGGTGCGAGGGTCAGTGGCCCCGCCCCTACCCAAACACCCTGGTGGCTTCTTAGGGAGAGCCTCTACCACTAATAGTTAGCAAACAGATAATATAAGAAGCTCCCTCCTAGGTGCTTCTGGGGACATTCAGTCATTTGCCCCTGAAGCCTTGTAGGGATAACAAAGGCCCAGGGAGTTAAAGTGGTCAGGGAAGGAGGTTAGGGGAAGACCCGGACTTAGCCTGGGCTGCTTTGCCGGGCGGGTAGTGGGTGTGGAATGTTGCTGCCTATGGGACCAGGGCTGCGGCTGGTGGCAGCGTCTGAGGGGAAGGAACCCAGGTGTTACTGTCCCTGTGTCTCTGTGTGCTGCCACCTCCCCCTTGAAGTAACCCCGGGCTGAGGTGAACAGCCTCAAGGAACAGGATGGGTCGAGGGTTTGGATTGGACCTTGCAGACAGCCATCTTTCTGAGTCTTGCCATGACCTTTCCTCTGTGGAGTACATTCATGGTATCTTCCTCTTCTGTAAGGACATGAGTCCTCTTGGATTAGGACACCACACTTATGACCTGCATAGCGTTGTGCACAAGGACATCAGGCCAAGTAGCAAGGTGACGGGGCCCTGCTGACTTAGCTTTGCACCTGGTATGGAGCAGAGCCTACACAGAGAAAAGGGCACAGTTTTTCCAGTTTTCCTATAAGTCGTGTGTCCTCACCTTACTGTGCTCCTCCCACCCCTGCTGCAGCCTTGACTCAGAGGAGGGCCTTGATGTAATTTCCCCAAAGGTTCTACCTAGCCTGGATCTGCTCTGGGTTTGGGTATCCTAGACACCCTACATTTGGGATGGGATCCTGAGAAGTGGTGAAGGACAGCCAAGAGGAGTGTCCACTGCTACTGTTGTTCCCTAGGTAGAATGGCCATTCCTGAAAGGAAGATGTGTGGAAGTGAGTAAAGGTGACTTGCCTGGGTCATAGTCTGATAGGCCTGTCATAACAGTTTAGCACTCACTGGGGTGCTTCACTGGCAGAAATTAATTTTCTTAGAGTTCTGGAAGCTGGAAGTCCAAGCTCTGGGTGCTACAGGGTTGGTTTCTGGGGAGAGCTGTCTCCTTGCCTGGCAGATGGCTGTCTCTCTCTGTGTCCTGACATGACCTTCCCTCTGTGTATGCACATTCTGGCATCTCTTCTTGTAAGGACATGGGTCCTATTGGATTAGGACCTCACTCTTATGACCTCATTAACCTTGATGACCCTCTTAAAAGCCTGATCTCCAAATACAGTCAAAGTGGGGCTGAGGCTACAACATATGATTTGGGTGGGTGGGTGTGTGCATGCTAAGTCACTTCAATCATGTCCTACTCTTTGTGACCCTATGGACTATATAGCCTGCCAGGCTGCTCTGTCCGTGGGATTCTCCAGGCAAGAATACTGAAACGGGTTGCCATTTCCTACTCCAGGGATCCTCCCGACTCAGGGATTGAACCTGCGTCTCTTATATCTTTTGCACTGGCAGGCATTATCTTTACCACTAACGCCACCTGGGAAGCCCCTAGGTGGGTGGGTGGAGGAGACAGTTCAGTCCGTAACAGCAGGGAATGCTTGCAATTTTGTTCGTGCTTTTGTAGTATCAGCCAAGTGTGTGTGTGTGTGTGTGTGTGTGTGTGTGTGATTCCAACTACTTTGCAATCTTCCAAAGCAAGGCTGTGTTTGAAAAGCCTTTTCTTAGCTGCTGTCCTCATAGCCCCCCAACCTTCCACCAGCGGGCCAAACACAGGAGGCACTGAATAAATGTGTGTGAACCAACCCCCCAGTGAAGCTTTCTGGTGGATACTGTTGCCAAAGATGACTCTCGACCACTCATCCATGGCTTTCTGTAGATGGGATCTGGGAGAACCCGGCTGGAGAGAATGCTCTGATTGGTTCACTCTTTGAAGGAAGGTAATGAAATTTTCAGAAGGGAAATGAACTCTCATTTCGGTCAGTTCACACTTCAATCTCACTTTGTTAAGCAACATTATTTATTCAGTAGCCTTTGGAACTCACATGCTTTGTATTTAATGGGTCCAATTATGCTCTTTATGGCATGTCTGTGAAAGGTGCCATTTTTACTATTTGAAAGTTGATTTGATGTGATCTTGGATGTTATCTTACTCCATGCGGGAGAGGCCCTTGTAGCCCCCAGACTCCAGTAGTAAGAATGAGCAGAGAAAGAAGCTTTTTTCTATCTGCATAATTCTAGAATTGCCATTGACAAAGGTCCTGAAGGATGCAGATCTTTCACTTATTCAAAGACTGTTCATTTTTCATTTTATTAAATACTAGAGTAGCTTATTTTTCTGAATGGCAAAAAAACTGATACACCTTAAAAATGTAAACAAAGAAGAATAGTATAAAAATTAGTGATGACTCATAACTCTGCCACTTAGGGACAACCTTAGAGGTTCGAATGTGTTACCATTTGATTTTCTTCCTAAGATCATGCACATGTATATGTATGTTCATCCCCTGCCTTTTTCATAAGAAAGCATAATATATATGATCTAAATGTTTCCTTCCCCTAATTTAAAAATATTTTAATCAAGAAAAATTCCAAATATGTACTAAAGCAGATTGTATAATATATTGCTTCTCTGTGACTAATCTTAAAAAATTTTTTAGATTTATTACAAAACATTGGCTATATTTCCCTGTGCTGTACAATCTATCATTTTTTAAATTTTGATTGATTTATTTATGTACGTCTGCACTGAGTCTCCATCATTGTGTGAGGGCTTTTCTCTAGTTACGGTGCGTGGGCTTCTCATTGTGGTGACTTCTCTTGCTGTAGAACATGGGCTCTAGGGTGGATGGGCTGCAGTAGTTTCGGCACATGGGCTCAGTAGTTGTGGCTCCTGGGTTCTAGAGCACAGGCTCGGTAGCTGTGGTCAGGGGCTTAGTTGTGCAGTGGCATGTGGGATCTTCCTGGACCAGGGATTGAACCCATGTCTCCTGCATTGGCAGGCAGATTCTTTACCTCTGAGCCACTAGGGGAGCCCCTGTACAATGTATTCTTGTTTCTTATCTGTTCTACACATAGTAGTTTGTATCTTTTAATCCTATACTCCTATCTTGCCCGCCCCCTTCTCTGTCCCCACTGGTAACCACTAGTTTGTTTTCTATATCTGTAAGTCTGTTTTGCATATACATTTATTTGTATTATTCTTTAGATTTCACATAAAAATGATACCATATGGTATTTGTCTTCCTCTGTCTGACTTATTTTTCACTCACTTATATATCACTAAGCATAATATTCTCTAGGTCCATCCTTGTGGCTGCAAATGGCAGAATTTCATTCATTTTTATGGTTGCATAATGTTCATTTGTGGCTAATCTTGTTTTGTCTGTATTTTAATTTACCCCCTCCCCAGATTATTTTGAAGCAAATCCTAGCCATCATATAATTTATTCAGTAACTTTCTCCCTAAAAGATAGAGATACTTCAGAAATAACAATATTTTTCTCATGCTTAAATAATTAACAGCAATATCTTAGAAATTCTCAAATATCAGTCACTGTTAAAATGTCTTTGTCTTACAGTGATTTGTCTGAATCAGGATCAAGTTTTCTACTTGTAACTGGCTGTTTTGGTTATGTCTCTTCAATCTTTTTCATCCATAGTTTCCACCTTGATTTTTTTTCTCCTTGCAGTTTACTTGTTGAAGAAACTTGTCATCTGTTCTATAGAATTTCTGTCTGAATTTTGCTGATTTCTTCCCTATGGCATCATTTATAATGTTCCCTTAAATTGCTAGTTCAATCTCAAACCTTGATCAGATTCAGATTCCATCCTTATTAGTCAAGTCTACTTCATAAATGGTATTGTGAACACACCCAGGAGGCACATAAAGTCTGCTGCTATCTCACTTTGAAATGTTACCTAGATCTATTATTTGTAGCTGAATTCTTTTCCCCCTCCTATTCATATGTTCTAGTCCCAACCCACAGTACCTCAGAATGTAACTGTATTTGGAGGCAAGGTGGCTAAGTTGAAATGAAGTCATTAGGTGTTCTTATACAAACAGGGGGCTTCCCTGGTGTTCACAAGTAAAGAATCCACCTGCCAATGCAGCAGATGTGGGTTCGATCCCTGGGTTGGGAAGATCCCCTGGAGTAGGCAATGGCAACCCACACCAGTATTCTTGCCTGGGAAATTACATGGACAGAGGAGCCTGAAGGGCTGCAGTCCATGGGGTTGCAAAAGAGTCAGACACAACTTGACAAATGTACAACAACAGATACAAAGAGGCAGTATGGACACAGACGCACACAGAGGGATGACCATGTGGGGACACAAGGAGAAGATGGCTCCACAAGCCAAGAAAGGACGCTTCAGACACACTAGCACTGCCGACGCCTTGATCATACTTCCAGCCACCAGAGCTGTGAAAAAATAAATTCCTGTCATTTTAAGCACCCCTGACCCCTGGTCTGTGGTACATTGTCAGGGCAGCTGTAGAAAACTGATACATCTATAAATTCATTAGACAATATATAATATATAAAATTGTTATATATTATAATCCTACCATATCTATTGTTTATCAGCTAAATAAATAAAACTGTAAAGATAAATTTTCCTCCAGTCACTATTTGGTCACCCATGGGGAAAATTAGCACAGGAAGAACAAGATAGATGCTTTATTCTTTTCCTTTATGTCCTAGTTTTCAAAATAATGGTTTGGTCTCTTATTATCCCCCCAAAATGAGTGACAGTTTTTTTTTCTTTTTTGTTTTTAGTATCAAATAGATTTTAAAATATTTGATGTGTTTCAATATACCTTTAATATATCATAAACATCTTTGTATGTCAATATAATTCTAAATGATTAGCTTTAATGACTACATGATTTTCCCATATATGAATGCATTAGAATTTATATAACCATTTCTTACTGTTAGACATTTACATTACAACCCTTTTGATTTAGTGTTTCCACTCAAGTTCAGTCTTGCTCTCGCAAATAAATACATTTTTCCCTGAAGCAAGGTAGTACTTTCCCTAATTTATTTGAAAAGGTGAAATTAGTAGATTAATTTTTAATGACGACTATGGTATGAAAGGCAGTCTGGTTAGTTGAGTGGCCTTTTTATTGAAGCTTGAAAGATCTTTTCTAGTCTGTCTATTTAAAATATTCATACCATGGGTGAGGGGAAAATCTCTTTTTTTCTCTCAAGATTTGAAGTTCTTCATCAAGGACAGAAGATAAAATAAGACTGGCAATTAAGCTCAAATAGTCATTAAGAGTGAAAAAATGATGGTGGCAAGTTACTTTTTGATATTTCTACATTTGCTTGAATGTTTTCATTTTTGAAAATCAGTGTTCTTGCTTTGAAAGAAACCATTGCTACCTTCGCTAATCCTTCTTAGTGGTAGGAACCAAGTCCACGGCCAACTTTGTCCATCACTGTGAGGACCAGAGCAGCTCTGGGTCAGGTGGCTGTCCATCCTGATATGCCTGGATTGTTATAGTTTGTGCCTATTCTGAAGCAGCTCCTCATAATGTCCCCTTTCACTCTCAAAAGAGTCCTGGTATGGTCAAGAAATTATATAATCATCCTAGATATTAACAGTCTTGTTTCCTTCTACCTGTTCAGATTTCTTCATGTCACAGTTTCCTCTAAGACAAGAGGTGCTAGTGAAGAACAAACTTCTTCCTGTCCACCCAGATGTCCCCTCTCCCCACAATCATGTGGCTATAATTAGTTTCCCCCAACTTTTGCTTATTTTTCGTTTAAGCAAATTTCTACCATCTCCCTCCTCATCCACTATTTTTTTTTTTTTTTATCATAGTCCCTTCAACAGGGCACAAAGCTGTCAGAGTAGGGAGGAAATTGCTGTGTAACAGATCTGAGTAGGATTGGGTCCACGCGGAAAACTGAGGCTGGAAGGGTGATTGTCTGCGCCAAGGCAGCACAACTAGGGAGTGAGAGCAGGACAAGGACCAGGGTCTCCCAATTTCTCTGCCAACTTATCTTGGCTATGTCATCCTTTTAATAATTGCTGGCAAATTTGATGTTTTGAAGAAGATGGGACCCTACCTCCCTTCCCCTCACTTTTGCCATCAGGTGATGAATTAGAATGAAAATATGTTTCACATCTAGTTCTGCTATAGGTGCTTTATTTACTACCAAATTCGTGTTTACTAGAAGCAGGCACAGAAGAGTTCTACAACTTCTCTCTGTAAACTTTGTCAAGTCCACACCAAATTCTTAGGCTCTTTGACAAGCACCTTGCAAAAAATGTTCACTTAGAAGCAGAGGCAACAGTATTCTGATGGCAGAATCAGAAATTTCTGGTTGGGTCGGGTGACAGCATCTTATGTTGAGGGCGATGAGAGAATGCAGTCTAGACCTGGAGCCATGGACGAAATCTGCTGGGTTTGACAGATTATTTCTTGTAAGGATGTGAACTCCCATCTGCCTTTCTAGCCAATTGCAGTCCTTGAGTACCATGTACTGAACCAGTGAAGGTATATTTCTCACAGTGGGGAAAGGATGGTTCACAGCAGCCCTTCAGCCTGGTCCTTTCCTTTGGGCAGGGTGCTGGAATGCCTCTGGGAAAGGAAGAAGGAAGGTAAAAGTTCTTGTAAACATGCTAATTTCAAGCCATGCAGATAACATTAATGGTAACTAACAGGGGAGTCCTTACCTGTGGAATGTTGTTAGCAGGATGTACCTGGTCTGTGTAAGGTTGCTTATGATAAGGAAACTTGGAATCTAGGGATTTTTTTTATCAGAAGTTTTTATCTGTATGGATACCAGAGGATGCACTGTTTAGCCTAAGGAATGAGAGAGAGCACAGTGTCAAATAAGGCTCTCAAGAATCAGAGATCTCACCCAGTATCAAAAATTTTGACTCCCTGGAAACTGTCCAGTAGGCTATATGACAATTTGAGTGTGAAAACAGACATATTTCCTAATCTAAGCGTATCCCTTTTGCATGAGAGATGTGGCTACATGCCATACCCCAGAGTCTTGTTAATGTAACAAAAAAGAATCTAGGAAGCTTATATCGGGGACAGGGGTGGGTCTAGACCCTTCCTTGCATCACTTCTGCTTCACAATTGCTTGTATTTTTGAAAGACAAAGTATCAAAATTTTTGATACTGGGTAAGATCTCTGATTCTTGAGAGCCTTATTTGACACTGTGCTCTCTCTCATTCCTTAGGCTAAACAGTGCATCCTCTGGTATCCATACAGATAAAAACTTCTGAGAGGCAACATCTTATTCTATTCTGGAGTGTGGATTTTTTATTTACTCATTTATTTTATTGTGTATTTTTATTTTTTAAAATTTATTTATTTTTTATTTGAAGGATAATTGCTTTACATAATTTTGTCATTTTCTGTCAAACATCAGCATAAATCAGCCTTTTAAAATAGTGATATCTGTTTACTAAAGTAAAGGAGAAGCAAAGGGGGAAAAGTATCATTTCACATTCCCTATGAACCATTAATGGGAGAAGGCAATGGCACCCCACTCCAGTACTCTTGCCTGGCAAATTCCATGGATGGAGGAGCCTGGTAGGCTGCAGTCCATGGGGTCGCTGAGTTGGACATGACTGAGTGACTTCACTTTCACTTTTCACTTTTATGCACTGGAGAAGGAAATGGCAACCCACTCCAGTGTTCTTGCCTGGAGAATCCCAGGGACGGGGCAGCCTGGTGGGCTGCCGTCTATGGGGTCACACAGAGTCAGACACGACTGAAGCGACTTAGCAGCAGCAGGAGCAGCAGCATGAGCCATTAATATTACCCAGTGAAAGTGAAAGTGTTAGTCACTCAGTCATGTCTGACACTTTGTGAATCCGAGGACTGTAGCCCACCAGGCTTCTCTATCCATGGCATTCTCCAGGCAAGAATACTACAGTGGATAGCCATTCCCTTCTCCAGGGGATCTTACCGACCCAGGGATCAAACCTGAGACTCCTGCTTGAAGGCAGGTTCTTTACCATCTGAGCCACTAGGGAATATCAGTGATTCAATAAGACTCTTTCCACTTTAAGTAAATGAAAAAAATTAACCCCTGTAAATAGCCCCACTTCTAATTTTTGAAATTTTAAAAACCTTTTTATTTTATATTGGAGTATAGCAGATTAACAATATTGTGATAGTTTCAGGTAGACAGCAAAGGGGCTTAGCCATACACATATATGTATCCATTCTCCCCCAAACTCCCCTCCCATCCAGGCTGCCACATAACATTGAGCAGTTTCCTGTGCTATACAGTAGGTGCTATATAGTAGGTCCTTGTTTGTTATCCATTAAAAATTTTATTTTTTTAAATTGAAGGATAATTGCTTTACAGAATTTTGTTGTTTTCTGTCAAACCTCAACATGAATCAGCCATCAGTTCAGTTCAGTTCAGTTCAGTCACTCAGTAATGTCTGACTCTTTGTGATCCTATGGACTGCAACATGCCAGGCTTCCCTGTCCATTACCAACTCCTGGAGTTTACTCAAACTCATGTCCATTGAGTTGATGATGCCATCCAGCCATCTCATCCTCTGTCGCCCCCTTTGCCTCCCGCCTTCAATCTTTCCCAGCATCAGGGTCTTTTCAAATGAGTCAGTTCTTTGCATCAGGTGGCCAAAGTATTGGAGTTTCAGCTTCAGCATCAGTCCTTCCAAAGAATATTCAGGACTGATTTCCTTTAGGATGAACTGGTTGGATCTCCTTGCAGTCCAAGGGACTCTCAAGAGTCTTCTCCAACACCATAGTTCAGAAGCATCAGTCTTCGGTACTCAGCTTTCTTTATAGTCCAACATTCATATCCATACATGACTACTGGAAAAACCATAGTCTTGACTAGATGGACCTTTGTCAGCAAAGTAATGTCTCTGCTTTTTAAAATGCTGTCTAGGTTAGTCCTAGTTCTTCTCCCAAGGAGCAAGTGTCTTTTAATTTCATGGCTGCAGTTACCATCTGCAGTGATTTGGGAGCTCCCCAAAATAAAGTCTGTCACTTCCACTGTTTCCCCATCTATTTCCCATGAAGTGATGGGACCAGATGCCATGATCTTCGTTTTCTGAATGTTGAGTTTTAAGTCAACTTTTTCACTCTCCTCTTTCACTTTTCATCAAGAGGCTCTTTAGTTCTTCTTCACTTTCTGCCCATAAAAGTGGTGAGTGAAAGTGAAGTCGCTCAGTTGTGTCAGACTCTTTGTGACCCCATGGACTGTAGCCTACCAGGCTCCTCCCTCCATGGGATTCTCTAGGCGAGAGTACTGGAGTGGGTTGCCATTTTCTTCTCCAGGGGATCTTCCCGACCCAGGGATCGAACCCGGGTCTCCCGCATTCCAGGCAGACGCTTTAACCTCTGAGCCACCAGGGAAGCATAAAGGTGGTGCCATCTGCATATCTGAGGTTATTGATATTTCTCCCAGCAATCTTGAATCAGCTATAGGTATACATATATCCCCTCCCTTTTGAGGCTCCCTTCTATCTCCCTCCCCATCCCACCCCTCTAGGTTGATACAGAGCCCTTGTTTGAGTTTCCTGAGCCATACAGCAAATTCCTGTTGGCTGTCTATTTTACATATGGTAATGTAAATTTCCATGTTATTCTTTTCATATGTCTCACCCTCTCCGCTCCTCTCCCCATGTCTGTAAGTCTGTTCTCTATGTCTGTTTCTCCTTTGCTGCCCTGTAAATAAATTCTTCAGTATCATTTTTTCTAGATTGCATATATGTACATTAGAAAACCATATTTATCTTTCTCTTTCTGAATTACTTCACTCTGTATGATAGGTTCTAGGTTCATCCACCTCATTAGAATTGACTCAAATGCATTCCTTTTTATGGCTAATATTCCATCGTGTATATGTACCACAACTTCCTTATTCATTCACTTATTGATGGGCATCTGGGTTGCTTCCATGTTCTAGCTATTGTAAATAGTGCTGCAATGAACGATGGGATACATGTGTTTTTTTCAATTTTGGTTTCCTCAGGGTATATGCCTAAGAGTGGGATTGCTGGGTCATATGGTGGTTTTATTCCTAGTTTTTAAATGAATCTCCATATCATCTTCCATAGTGGCTATATCAATTTACATTCCCACCAACAGTGCAAGAGCATTCCCCCTTTTTCCATATCTTCTCCAGCATTTATTGTTTGTAGACTTTTTGATGAGGGCCATTTTGACTGGTGTGAGGTGATATCTCATTGTAGTTTTGATTTGCCTTTCTCTAATAATGAGCAATGTTGAGCATCTTTTCATGTGTTTGTTAGCTATCTGTATATCTTCTTTGGAGAAATGTCTGTTTAGGTCTTTTTTCCCACTTTTTGATTGGGTTGCTTGCTTTTCTGGTATTGAGTTGTATGAGCTGCTTGTATATTTTGGAAATTAATCCTTTGTCAGTTGCTTCATTTGCTATTATTTTCTCCCATTCTGAGGTTGTCTTTTCACCTTGCTTATAGTTTCCTTTCCTGTGCAAAGGCTTTTAAGTTTAATCAGGTCCCACTTGTTTGCTTTTGTTTTTATTTCCGTTACTTTAGGAGGTGGGTCATAGAGGATCTTTCTTTGATTTATGTCATGGAATGTTCTGCCTATGTTTTCCTCTAAGAGTTTTATAGCTTCTGGTCTTACATTTAGGTCTTTAATCCATTTTGAGTTTACCTTTGTGTATGGTGTTAGGAAGTGTTCTAATTTCATTCTTTTACATGTAGCTGTCCAGTTTTCCTGGCACCATTTATTGAAGAGGCTATCGTTGCCCCATTGTATATTCTTGCCTCCTTTGTCAAAAATATGGTACTCATATGTGCATGGGTTTATTTCTGGGCTTTCTACCTTGTTCCATTGGTCTATATTTCTGTTTTTGTGCCAGTACCATACTGTCTTGATGACCGTAGCTCTGTAGTATAATTAGAAGTCAGGAAGGTTGATTCCTCCAGCTCCATTATTCTTTCTCAAGACTGCTTTGGCTATTCAGGGTCTTTTGTGTTTCCATATGAATTGTGAAATTTTTTGTTCTAGTTCTGTGAAAAATGCCATTGGTATTTGATAGGGATCACGTTGAATCTGTAGATTGCATTTGGTGGTATAGTCCTTTTCACAATATTGATTCTTCCTACCCAGGAACATGGAATATCTCTCTATCTGTTTATGTCATCTTTGATTTATTTCATTAGTGTCTTATAATTTTCTGTGTACAGTTCTTCTTTCTCTGTAAGTAAGTTTATTCCTGGATATTTAATTCTTTTTGTTGCAGCGGTGAATGGGATTGACTCCTTAATTTCTCTTTCTGATTTTTCATTGTTAGTATATAGAAATGCAAGTGATTTCTGTGTATTGCTTTTGTATCCTGCAATTTTGCTAAATTCACTGATTAGCTCTAGTAATTTTCTGATACTATATTTAGGGTTTTCTGTGTACAGTATCATGTCATCTGCAAACAGTTAGAGCTTTACTTCTTCTCTTTTGATCTTGATTCCTTTTATTTCTTTTTCTTCTCTGATTGCTGTAGTTAGGACTCCCAGAACTATGTTGAATAATAGTTGTAAGGTGGACACTCTTGTTTTGTTCCTGATCTTAGGGGGAATGCTTTCAGTTTTTCACCATTGAGAATAATCTTTGCTGTAGGCTTATTATATATGGCCTTTACTATGTTGATGTAGGTTCCTTCTATGCCCATTTTTTGAAGAGTTTTAATCATAAATGGGTGCTGAAGTTTGTCAAAGGCTTTTTCTGCATCTATTGAGATTATCATATAGTTTTTATCTTTCTATTTGTTAATATGGTGTATCACATTGATTGACTGCATATATTGAAGAATCCTTGCATCCCTGGAATAAACCCAACTTGATCATGGTGCATGAGCTTTTTGATGTGTTGCTGAATTCTGTTTGCTAAAGTTTTGTTGAGGATTTTTGCATCTATGTTCATCAGTGATATTGGCCTGTAGTTTTCTTTTTTTGTGTTGTCTTTGTCTGGTTTTGGTATCAGGGTGATGCTGGCCTTGTAGAATGAGCTTGTAAGTGTTCCTTCCTCTGCAATTTTTTGAAAGAGTTTAGAAGGATAGGCATTAGCTCTTCTCAGCAGTGTGTACATATCTATCCCAAACTCCCTAACTATCTCTTCCTCTCAATCTTCCTCCTTGGCAACCATAAGTTTGTTCTCCAAGTCTGTGAATCTGTTTCTGTTCTGTAAATAAGTTAATTTGTATCTTTTATTTTTAGATTCTGCCTATAAGGGATGTCATAGGCTATTTCTCCTTTTCTCTCTGACGTACTTCCCTCAGTATGATAATCTCTAGCCCATCCGTGTTGCTGTAAATGGCATTATTTCATTCTTTTTAATGGCTGAGTAATATTCCATAGTATACATGCACCACATCTTCTTTATCTATTTCTTTGTCGATGGACATTTAGGGGCTTTCATGTCTTGGTTATTGTAAACAGTGCTATAATGAACATTGGGGGTGCATGTATCCATTCAGGCTGTGTTTTTCTCCAGCTGTATATCCAGGAGTGGGATTGCTGGGCCATATGGTAGCTCTATTTTTAGAACCTCCATACTGCTCTTCATAGTGGCTGTACCAATGGAGAAAGTGTAGGAAGGTTCTCTCTTCTTGGAGTGTTGATTTATAATTAGGTGGTTCAGGTGTTCTTCAACCATCCCTGGATAGAGATTACAGTTAACTTGTTTACATAAATACATGATGCTGTTCATACTGAGATACTTTAATGCATTTTACAGACAACACATAGCAGACAGGCTACCCTGGTGGCTCAGAGGGTAGAATCTGCTTCAGTGCAGGACACCTGGGTTTGATCCCTGGATTGGGAAGATCCCTTGGAGAAAGGACTGGCAACCCATTCCAGAATCCTTTCCTGGAGAATTCCATGAACAGGTGAGCCTGGTGGGCTAAGGTCCGTAGGGTCACAAAGAGTCAGATATGACTGAGCAACTAATGCAGACAACATAACATTACCAATGCAGGATTATATCTCTTATAATCACTAGTGATGGTGATGAACAGCAATGACAATCACATTAGTTTTGGCAGTAAGTACCAGTTGCTTTGTTATTGTTCTGTGCTATGCATATTACATCTATTAGCTATAGTTCAATACACCTGCAAGGTCTCTGTTCTCATTTTACAGGTGAAAAAAACATATTTCAGAGAGATTATGTAACATACCCAAGGTCACACATCACTTTGATCTCAAGTCTGTTGTACCTAAAGCCTTTGGATTTGCTTCAGCTCTGAACTGCCACCCATGTTGACCTTAAGAATTGGGATGAATGGGAGCTTTGGTTTTTGGTAGTTTTAGGTTTACAGTGGCTTTAAGGAAGTCAACTGTGCATTTCACTGTAGGATCAATATGACAAATAATGGTTTCAAATCTGTAATTTGAAAGCTCAAAGTGATGCTTATATGCTTAGCAACATTATCCTGCCAAACCTACTGGGGCCACAGACCTATCTCCATGGAAATTTCATTCAAGATTTTGAGAGTTGATACCAGAGCTTTGAGATGCCAAAGCTAGAGCAGCTGCAACAAAAGGTGAGACAGTTCACAAAAAAGTTCTCCTTCCTGGCACCTTTGATCTTTACAACTTCCTTTCCCATGCTTGGCTAAAATGGAAGAAGGAACAAAGGTGAAGTGCTCCCACAGTGCCTGCCAGGGAATGGTATCTGATACTATGATTCTGAGGGATTTGCTTTGCATGTAAATTCATAAACACATTGGCAGCTGTATCATCTGGATGGTTTCCAATCCCCTCATTGGAAGAAGGTTGGGAGTTTCTTACAGTCACTGCTGCTGTACCTCTGGTACTCAGAATACAGCCTGTCTTGTGGCTGGTCACAGTAAATGTTTATTAAATGACTCATCTTCCACAGATAGGCATTTTGTTCCTGGCTGAATGTTCCCAAATCCATGTGTCAAAGCCCTCAGTCCCAATGTGATCGTATTAAGAGTTGAGGCCTTTGAGAGGTAAGTTCAGATGGGATCATGAGGGTGGGGCTCCTCTGATGGTATTAGTGCCCTTAGAAGAAGGGAAGAGACATGAACATCTCTCTCCTCCATGCTCACATGCCAAGGAAAGGCCATACAAGGATATAGGGAGAAAGTGGCAACAGAGGCTCTCACCAGACACCTGCTGGTACCTTGGTTTTCAACTTCCCACCTCTAGAATTGTGAGAGATAAGTGTTGGCTATTTAAGCCAACTGGTCTATGGAATTTGTATAGAGCCATCCAAGTGAGGGCACATTTTGGACATCAGAATGGTTCCACTTAACCCAGTAAAAGCCTGGGGGACTGAATTTTGCTCAGCCACCTCAGGCATGTGTCACTCTTGTCTTCCAGCCTTGAGACAGCAGGTAGCTCAAGTGCAGGTTGCAGCCTTCTCCAGGATATCCCAGCTATACCTGCATTTGAGGCACCCCTGACTGCCTGAGCACTCAGGAAATTTGTCCACTTGCCTGAAGGATGTGTGACTGTGGGCACAGACCTAGGCAGGCTGGCAGAGTTAGGCTGCACCTGCAGGTCCCAAGTTCCAGCTGCCTCAATGGCATTGCTGGAGGAAAGCTCATTTGGGGTGGTGACGGGGTGACTTTGATCCCAATAAATAGAAATTCTACTTCCCTTGCTCCATCTCCTTCCTATTTAATTTACAGCCTGTGCAACGGAGAGAGAGGGCAGGGGACATAAAACCATTAATAAATGTGCCTTACTTCCTTGAGGTGTCAGGGCACACAATAGAAAAGGCTTCATCTTCAGCTCAGGGTCCATGTCAATGAGTTTGAAGCAGCACGTAATTTCTGGCAAAGACCTTTCTGGCTCACAGATGACAAGTGAGGTCGAGTGTATGTTTTGCACTTGTTTTTAAAGCTACGAAGGGCAGAGGGTTGGGAGGTGGGATGAGAGAGTAGTCCCATGTCTAAATTCTTTTTGTTATTAGTGACCTCAGGCTGTCTCTTTCTGGGTGATGTGCCTTGCTGGGACCTGGGAGGTCTGAGTGACTGCTTTTGGATCCCAACGCTGTGCTGTCACCAACTCTCATTTAGACTGGTGATAAAATGGTCACATGACTCATTTTCCAAACATGGACACTTTGAGAATCAGAGTATTAATTACATGGGACAAAAGGTGAAACCAGGACTGTCCTGGGCAAACTGGAATATAGTGTGTACCTTAGCCAGTGACCTCTAACATTTATCACTTGCAATGAAGTCTTCAGATCATGGGACTTCCCTGGTAGTCGTGGCTAAGACTTCATGCTCCCAACAAAGGGGCCTGGGTTCAATCCTTGGTCAAGGAACTAGATCCTGCATGCTGCAACTAAGATTGAAGATACCGTGTGCCACAACTAAGACCCTGTGCAGCTGAATAGATAAATATTTTTAAAAAAACAAAGCTTCAGGCCATCTCCCTACTTTCAGAAATTTCCCGCTAACCATTGCAGCAAAGGAGAAAATCTTTCCTATGGGCTCACCTAGGCGCTTTGTTCTTCTAACAGATATTGATTGAGGATCTCCTCTGGGTACACAGTTGTAAAGAAGACAGGCATGGTTCTTGATCTTGTGTCACTTACAGTCTAATTCAAGTGTGGTCTTGGATGGACAAACGATGGCCACGACATCATTTCTTATCCACTGAGCCACCAGGCAAGTCCTTTTGGTACATCCTTAAGTGCACTGGGACCCTGGGGGCAAGGGGTGGGGTAAGTGTGTTAAGGAAGTCCTCAGAGTAAGACAGCCAAGCTCGGGAGAAAGATGTCGGTTCCAATTCTGACTGTCATGCTTGACTTGGTGCCACGCAGCAAGATGCCTAGGCTCTCCAACAAACAGTAATAGCTACAGAGTGCCTGCTGCATGAGTCCTAGCTTGCTCATTGTTTGTCCTCTGAAAGTGAAAGAAAATGAAAGTGTTAGTCACTCAGTTGTGTCTGACTCTTTGCAACCTCATGACTATAGCCTGCCAGGTTCTTTTCTGTCCATGGAATTCTCTAGGCAAGAATACTGGAGCAAGTAGCCATTCCCCTTTGGGGAATGGGGGTTTTTCCTGACCCAGGATTGAACCCAGAACTCCCACATTGCATTCAGATTCTTTACCATCTGAGCCACCAGGAAAGCTGTTCATTGCTTGTCCTCTGCTGGTGCTGCTGCTAAGTCGCTTCAGCCATGTCCGACTCTGTGCGACCCCATAGACGGCAGCCCACCAGGCTCCCTCGTCCCTGGGATTCTACAGGCAAGAATACTGGAGTGAGTTGTCATTTCCTTCTCCAATGCATGAAAGTGAAAAGTCAAAGTGAAGTCGCTCAGTCATGTCTGACTCTTCGCTACCCCATGGACTGCAGCCTACCAGGCTCCTCCGTCCATGGGATTTTCCAGGCAAGAGTACTGGAGTGGGGTGCCATTGCCTTCTCCAGCTGAGCAACACTCAAATAGATAATCTTATCCCATTTTACAGTTGAGGCTCAGAAAGAATTAGTGACCTGCCGATGATCCCATTGGAGGTAAAAAGCAAGTTTATATCAATATTTGAACCTAAGTTGATACTACAGGCTCCCTCACAGGAGCTGCAGGAGACATGGGTTTGATCCCTGGGTCAGGAAAATCCCCTGGAGGAGGGCATGGCAACCCATTCCAGTACTCTTGCCTGGAAAATCCCACGGACAGAGGAACCTGGTGGGCTACAGTCCACGGGGTTGCAAAGAGTTCCACACAACTGAAGCCACTTGGCACACACGCACTGTCTTCACAACTATTCCACTATTCCAGTGGTTCGGGCACCAGCAGAAGCAGCCTTATCTGGAACCTTGTTCAAAAGGCAAATTCTTTTTTCCTACTTTGTTCCTTTTATTTTAGTTAATTAATTAAAAATTTATTTTATTAAAGTTCAGTTGATTTGCCAAGTTGTATCAGTTTCTGCTGTACAGCAAAGTGAGTTAGTTGTACATACATATACATTCTCTTACATATTCTTTTCCATCATGGTTTATCTCAGGGTATTGAATGTAATTCCCTGTGCTATACAGTAGGACCATGTTGTTTATCCATTCTACACATAATAGTTTGCATCTGCTAATGCCAAACTCTCAGTCCATCCCCCACCACTCCTGCCTCCCCTTGGCAACCACAAATCTGTTCTCTGTGTCTGTGAGTCTGTTTCTGTTTCATAGATGGGTTCATTTGTGTCATATTTTGGATTCCACATATAAATGATATCATGTGGTGTTTGTCTGACTTTCTTCACTTAGTATGATCATCTCTAGGTCCATCCATATTGCTACAAATGGCATTATTTCATTTTTTAAAGACTGAATAGTATCTCCTTGTATATATGTGTAAAAGTATATGTGTGTATTTGTGTATCTCACATCTTCTTAATTCAATTGTCTGTTGATGGACAATCAGGTTGTGTTCATGTCTTGGCTTGTCAATAGTTAGTCTGCTAAGTATTTGGAACATAGTAAATAGGAGGTTCAAAGAGTGAGGAAAACCATCTGTCTGGGCAGGGGAGGGCATTTTGGATGACTGGGTGCTGCCCAACCGGCTGCTATTGCTAGCAGGGTATGGAGCCGTCCTCCCATTGTCTTTAAATTTCGTCCTTCTTTCCTGTCTGTAGGAGATGATCATGATCATTATTACTGGTGAGACACCTGTTCAGGGTAATGAACAGTTCAGTTCACTGCAATCAGCAATGAGCAGCTCCTTGTAATTGGCTCATAAGAATGACAAGGTGTTGAAAGCGCAGTTAAGGCCTTTCCAATTCACATGTGCCATTAGCAGGAGCTCATTAAAGACATGAACGAAGAGAAAGTGTAAATAAAGAAGCCTGCTGTTGGTAATTACAGCTGTACATCTGACCGCCTCCTCCCAGGGCTCAGCCGAGAGGGGCTCCAGATGCCGGCACCTCCTGGCCCCTGTGTCTCTGCCTCTTTGTTTATGCCATTTCTCAGGATGTGAATCTCTGTGGACCTGCAGGTGGGCTAGGATGCAACTTACAGAGAGGCAGTGATACATGTACATGACCCAGCCGGGTAGTTCCAGCCCAGTCTGTGGGGGTCTCAACAGCACCCCTTTCCTGCTGCCTCCTGGGGGCACAGCCTGGAACCTCAGTGTGGGCAGAGTGACCTTGCAGGTCTTGTGATGTGGAGTTCTTTGGCCTGTCTTCCCTACTGTAAAAATAAAGGTAAGTGACAACCAAGATTACCAAAAAAAACCCTGTCTCTACTATATATAAAATAGATAACCAAGAAGGACCTACTATATAGCACAGGCAACTACACTCAATATTTAGTAATAACCTATAAGGGAAAAAAATCTTTAAAAGAATACATAGATCTTTTATCATATATCTTAATACAAAGATACATAACTGAATCACTTTGTTGTACACCTGAAACCAGCACAAATTATAAACCCACTATACTTCAATTAATAAAATGTGCTTAATGTATGGTCAAGAAACACCTGTTGAGTAATTCCTCTATGTGAGGCTCCATTTTGGGACATTCTGCTTTGATTTCAACATGTTTCTAACTAGAGGTGTTCCTGAAGCCAGCTGTCTACAAAGGCAGCTCAGTAAACCAGCTGCATGATATGATTCAAGGTGCAGAGAAAGGAATCTTTTTCTATATTTAAAAAATCCTACCAAACAATAAAACATTCTAAAGACAACAGAAATGTCTCAGTGTATCCTGAGGGGAAAGAGGATTTTTTAAGGAATCCCTTGAGACTGAGAGGAGTTTTTGTATGAACTCTGCCCTTTCGGCAGGTGCTCTGATGGGGGGCCGAGCAGTCCAAGACAGTGGGTCTGCTCTGTAGTCTTGTGGTCCAGGGCTGATATTTTTAAAAAATATCTTTTCAATTATGCTTTATCACAGGGTACAGAACATAGTTCCCTCTGCTATACAGTAGGACCTTCTTGTTTGTCCATCTTATATATAATAATTTGCATCTGGTAATCCCAAACTCTCAGTCCATCCCCATTATCCCTACCCGTCTTTGGTACCCACAGGTATGTTCTCTATGTGAGTCTGTTTCTGTTTTGTAGATAAGTTCATTTGTGTTTATTTTCTGTTGTTGTTCAGTCACTAAGTCATGTCCAAGTCTTGTGACCCCATGGACTGCAGCTCGCCAGGCTCCTCTCTCCTCCACTATCTCCGGGAGTTTCCTCAAATTTATGTCCATTGAATTGGTCATGCCATCCAACCATCTCATCCTTTGTCACCCCTTTCTCTTCCTACCCTCAATCTTCCCATGCATTAGTGTCTTTTCTAATGAGTCAGCTCTTTGCATCAGGTGGCCAAGTGTTAAAGCTTCAGTTTCAGCATCAGTCCTTCCAGTGAATATTCAGGGTTATTTCCTTTAGGATTGATTGGTTGGATCTCTTTGCAGTCCAAAGGACTCTCAAGAGTCTTTTCCAACACCACAGTTGAAAAACATCAATTCTTTGGTGCTTAGCCTTCCTAATGGTCCAACTCTCACATCTGTAACATGACTACTGGAAAACCGGTAGCTTTGACTGTACGGACCTTTGTTGGCAAAGTAATATCTCTGCTTTTAAATATGCTGTCTAGGTTTGTCATAGTTTTTCTACCAAGGAGCAAGTGTCCTTTAATTTCATGGGAGCAGTAACCTTTCATAGTGATTTTGGAGCCCCTCAAAATAAAGTCTGTCACTGTTTTTCCATCTATTTGCCATGAAGTGATGGGACCAGACACCATGATCTTCATTTTTTGAATGTTGAGTTTTAAGCCATTTTTTTCACTCTCCTCTTTCACCTTCATCAAGAGGCTCTTTAGTTCCTCTTTGCTTTCTGCCATAAGGGTGTGTCATCTGCATATTTGAGGTTATTGATATTTCTCCCAGCAAACTTGATTCCAGCTTGTGATTCATCCAGCCCAGAATTTCCCATGATGTACTCTGAATATAAGTTAAATGAAGAGAATGACAATATACAGTCTTGACATACTTCTTTCCCAATTTTGAACCATTCTGTTGTCCCATGTCCAGTTCTAACTGTTGCTTCTTGTCCTGTATACAGGTTTCTCAGGAGACAGGTAAGTGGTGTGGTATTCTCATCTCTTTAAGAATTTTCCACAGTTATATTTTAGATTCCACATACAAGTGATATCATATGCTATTTGTCTTTGTCTGACTTAACTGCCTCCTGAGAAATCTGTATGCAAGTCAAGAAGCAACAATTAGAACTGGACATGGAACAAACAGACTGGTTTCAAATCAGGAAAGGAATACATCAAGGCTGTGTATTGTCACCCTGCTTATTTACCTTATATGCAGAGTACATCATGTGAAATGCTGGGCTGGATGAAGAACTAAAGAGCCTCTTGATGAAAGTGAAAGAGGAGAGTGAAAAAGTTGACTTAAAATTCAACATTCAGAAAACTGAGATCATGGCATCTGGTCCCATCGCTTCATGGCAAATAGATGGGGAAACAATGGAAACACTCACAGACTTTATATTTTGGGGTTCCAAAATCACTGCAGATGGTGATTGCAGCAATGAAACTAAGACACTTGTTCCTTGGAAGAAAAGCTATGACCAACCTAGACAGCATATTAAAAAGCAGAGACATTACTTTGCTGACAAAGGTCCATCTAGTCAAAGCTATGGTTTTTCCAGTAGTCGTGTATGGATATGAGAGTTGGACTATAAAGAAAGCTGAGCAGTGAAGAACTGATGCTTTTGAACTGTGGTATTGGAGAAGACTCTTGAGAGTCTCTTGGACAGCAAGGAGATCAAACCAGTCAATCCTAATGGAAATCAACCCTGAATATTCATTGGAAGAACTGATGCTGAAGCTCCTATACTGTGTTCACCTCATGTGAAGAACTGACTCCTTAGAAAAAACCCTGATGCTGGGAAATTTGAAGACAGGAGAAGGGGATGACAGAGGGTGAAATGGTTGGATGGCATCAGTGACTCAATGGACATGAGTTGAGTAAGCTCCAGGTGTTGGTGATGGACAGGGAGGCCTGGCATGCTGCAGTCCATGGGGTCGCAAAGAGTCGGACACAAATGAGCGACTGGACTGACTTACTTCACTTAGTATAATAATCTCTAGGTCCATCCATGTTGCTGTAAATGACATCATTTCATTCTTTTTTATGACTGAGTAGTGTTCTATTTTGTATATGTTCCATCTCTTTGTTCAAATTCATCTGTCGATAGACATTTAGTTTGCTTCCATGTCTTAGCTGTTGTTAATAGGGCTGCAATGAACACTGGAGTGAATTATCTTTTCATATTAGAGCTTGTCTGAATATACAGGGCATGACATGACCCTTTAATAGCACAGGTATACTATGTGTCTGTTCATATATTGTGCATGTTTGTGTTTTATATACAAAAAGAGTAAGATGTTTTTCACCCCCTTCAAACATTCCCACTGCAATGCAGACATGTAGATGGAAAATGATGATGGCAAAGATAAAGACTCACAGAGGTATTAAGAAATGGCTGTAGCTGTCCCTGTGCAGCACTCTGTGCTGGGTGTTGTCCCAAGTACTTTAGACCCAGGGTCCCCACCCCTGGGCCTAGGACTGGTATTGGGCTATGGCCTGTTAGGAACTGGGTTGCAGAGCAGGTAGTGAGTGGTGGGTGAACGAGTGAAACTTCATCTGCTGCTACCTGTTACTTGCATTAGCACCTGAACCATCCGCCTGACATCTCTGGTCCACGATAAAATTGTCTTCCAAGAAATCGGTCCCTGATGCCAAACAAGCTGGGGACTGTTGCTTTAGACAACATATAGTTTGATCCCCACAGTGAAGGACTTAGTTGATGGGAAAACTGAGGTAGAGAGTAGTCAAGTGACTTGTCCACAGAAGTGTCCACGTTTGCAGTTGATAAAAAGTCTGGGACTTTGGTTGATCCTTCCAATTCTGCTGACCACACCCAAGCATTTCGGATAGTTGGGTGTTTTCTCCTTAATGACTTGCAGGGAAGCACATTTTCTAGGTTATGTGCCCCACTACCCCAGCATGGACAACACCAACTTGTTATCAGTGAAACTAGTGTCTGATGGGTGCAGTGCAAGGTGGAAGGGAGGAAGTGTTGTCCCTCTCCTGTGGCTCTGCCCTGGAACTTGGTGCTGAGACAGTGGGACTTGGTGTAGTTGGTTGAATTAAACTTTAGTGTCTACATACATGTTTGCAGCTGTGCATTCTAGAAGGACCACATCAAAAAAGTGAAACTGTCCCAGGTCCAATAAAAGTCCTGTTTTGGATGTGGAAAAAAGAACCCTTCTCTACTGTTGGGAATGTAAGTTGGTACAGTCATTCCGAAGAGCAGCATGGAGATTTCTTAAACCCTAAAAATAGAGTTGCCATATGATCCAGCAATCCCACTTCTGGGCATATATCTGAAAAAGATGAAAACTCTAATTAAAAAAGATACCTGCAACCCAATGTTCATTGCAGCACTATTTACAATAGCCAGGATATTAAGCATCTTAAATGTCCATTGACAGATGAATGGATAAAGATGTTTGCTGCTGCTGCTGCTAAGTCGCTTCAGTCGTGTCCGACTCTGTGCGACCCCATAGATGGCAGCCCACCAGGCTCCCCCGTCCCTGGGATTATCCAGGCAAGAACACTGGAGTGGGTTGCCATTTCCTTCTCCAATGCATGAAAAGTGAAGAGTGAAAGTGTTTACTCAGCCCTAACAAGGAATGGAGTAATGCCATTTGCAACAACATAGATGGACCTAGGGACTATCATACTAAGTTAAGTCAGTCATAGAAAGACAAATACCGTATGATATCACCTGTATGTGAAATTAAAAAAATCAATACAAATGAGTTTACATGCAAAACAGAAATAGACTCACAGACATAGAAAACAGTCTTATGGTTACCAAAAGGGGAAGGGGATGAGGGATGAATTAAGAGTTCAGGATTAACATAAACACACTACTATATGTAAAATAGATAACCAATAAGCATAGGGAACTATACTTAGTATCTTATAATAACCTATAATGGAAAAGAATAATCCTCCTATACGTCAATAAAAAAAATACAAAAACTATGCAGGTGATTAAGATGTATAGTTCACTGGTCTAGCTAAAGCTAGTCAACAATTAAGTACAGTCCATATGTACCAAAATGATAACAAAAACGTTTGCCTTCCTTCATTATTTCATTGCTAGGAATTTATTCAAAGAGAATCCCAGATGCACATGACATTCTAACTACAGTGCTTATTAAATTTTACTTATAATAGGAAACCTGAGATTGAAAAACAATAGGCTTTCAAATTACATTTCTTTTGATCCAGACATAATCAGATTTGCCAACAAATATTTATCTAGATCCCAAGGATAGCTGCATAATGGTGAAAAGCTGGAAATATCTTAATTTTCACAATTAGGTTGGGTGAATAAAAATGTACTTTATCTACACATGATATATACCATACCATCATTAAATGATGATAAAGATGAATATTTAATGGTGGAGGAACAGTCTTCGTGTTGTGTGAAGTGAATAAAAATACAATCTGAGGATTGGGAACCTGTGTACACCTGTGGTGGATTCATGTTGATGTACGGCAAAACCAATACAATATTGTAAAGTAATTAGCCTCTAATTAAAATAAATAAATTTAAATTAAAAAAATACAATCTGAGTCAACAAATCTTTAATGGGTGCTTATTGTGTGTCGCCAGGCAGTGCTCTAGGCCCTAGGAAGGCATTAGTGAACAAACACAGCAAAACCCCGACGTAACCGTGTAGATGACAGTCTAGTGTGGGGAGAGAGGTGATTTTATGGCACGTTAGGAGGTTAAAAGTGTGACAGAAAGTAGATCCGTCTAAGGAAGATAGAGGATGGTGAGGGTGTGTAGGGGTGGTGAGTGGAGGGTTTTCAGTCTGAAAAAAGCCTCAGTCTGGACAGCCTCACTGAGAAGGTAGCATTTGGGTTAAGATTGAGGGAGTGAATAAACAACAAATTCCTACTGTGTGGCACAGGGGACTATATGATAAACCATAGTGGAAAAGAATATGGAAAAGTATGCATTGGGTTGGTCAAAACATTCATTTGGGGTTTTCTTTAAGATGGTAAGAAAAAACTCGAATGAACTTTTTGGCCAACCCAATATATGTATGTATAACTGAATCACTTTGCTGTATAGAAGAAATGAACACAACATAGTAAATCAACTATATTCCAATAAAATAAATTAAAAAAAAAGATTGAAGGGGGATGAAGGAGTGACCATGGGATAGGAAAGGCCCCAGGTGAAGGGGACCTTGCAAGGGCGCTGGGGCCACATGTACCTGGCTCATCCAGGGACCATTGAGGGATCCAATATGGCTGGAGTCAGGCAAGGAGGGGTGAGGCCAAAAAGGTGGAGAGCAGTGTGATTACAGACGGTCCTGAAAGCCACTGCCAGGAGTTCTACTTTTGCTTGAAGAGAAATGGGAGGGATGTTTTCTGTGTTTATTATATTCTATAGCTGCACTGTCCAGTATGATAACCTCTAACTCCTTGTGGCCACTGAGAACCTGAATTGTGGCTACTTTGAACTGAGTGCATTGTAACTGTAAAATACACGCTGGGCTCAAAGGCCAAATTCAATACTGCTGCTGCTGTTGCTGCTAAGTTGCTTCATTCGTGACCGACTCTTTGCGACCCCATGGACTGTGGCCTGCCAGGCTCCTCTGTCCATGGGATTCTCCAAGCAAGAATACTGGAGTGGGTTGCTGTGCCCTCTTCCAGGGGATTTTCTCAACCCAGAGATCAAACCTGCATTTCCTGTGGTTCCTGCATTATAGGCAGATTCTTTGCTACTCAGCCACTGGGGGAAGCCCAAGTCTGTATTCTTTAGTACAAAAAATAATTTAAAATATCTTCATCATTTTTATATTTGATTACACATTGAAATGGCAATATTTTAGATATATGGACTTTTTTTTCACTTTGTAAAAATAATTCATTTATTTTTATCTGAAATGCAGTGGATTTTTGCCATTTGTTCTTTCTTGTCATATGGGCTATGAAGAAGAGCAGGTTTAAACACGTGTAACTCATTCTGTCACCTCCTGCCCACTGTCTTCTGGACAGCTGTTGTTTTCGCAGCATTTCTTTGTGACAGCAACCAGCAACAGTAGGGGACTTCTGGACTTTGTATTGTCAGACCCTTGCGCAACCTTGGATGGATCTGTGATTGTATCCTTTGCTGCTAAAGCAGTACAGCCTCCACAGGTTGGCAGTTTCTCTCCTATTGGCCTGATCAGAAAATCTTGGGCAAATTGTGAATTCTTCAAGATAGCTGCTGTTTCTTCATCCACTTCAACAGTTTCATCTTTCTTAAATGTTAAATTTGTATCAAATATTGAGTCTTTTTCGTGTCCCATGATTCCTCCATTATAAATAACTTGGCATCTTTTGGTTGGTCCTGTCTTAGGGAATTTGAAGAGGTGAAATGTTACAGAAACAAAGCAGCAGTCACCAATCACGTTTTCTAGATCCTTGTTTTGAACTGTAATGAAATTGGCAATGACCAAACGTGAGGGCAGAAGCCAATTTTTTGGGCAAAGATAGGAAGGTCTTTCTAGTACAAAGTACCACCCAGGCACTCACCCCATAAAACTTTGTGTGTCCTGATTTTTCCTGGCAATTCAAGACTAGCAAAGATGTCACTGAAATATAGCCTTCCACCATGTTTAACATTCAATATATCTCCTGCAGCACTTGCTGTTCATTAGGTACAAGGTTAATGACATAATTGGATATCACAATATCATAACACTCATTCTTGATTCCAGCGTCTTCCAGTTTCTCTATGTAGCCATGAATAAAGGTCACATTGGGTGCCTGGAAGCCATATTTTTCCATGTGATATTCAATGTACTTGTTAGCCACTTCTACCTGACCTCCTGTCATGTCTATTCCAGTGACATGTCCCTTCTCACCAACAAACTAACTAAGAGCATAGCAATCTCAGTTAATTTGACTACCCAGGTCCAAAATCCAGCAGTTTTCCAGACACTCAGAGATGACCAGACCACAGCCATAATACCTCAAGGATGCTTCCTCGTGTATATACTGCAGGGCTTCCTGGCTGTTTTTGCGACCAGCCTGCTGCAGTGACACAGGCATTGGTCTGCTGATACCTTCAGCACCTGCACGTCTTTTTGGATCTCAGTGTCGCGGGGGGTCACCATGTTTCCTCTGTATCCAGGACTTGGGTACCCTTCAGATGGCTCTTGAGGCTAGATAAGTCCAACTCTTTGTGATCCCATGGACTGTACCCCACCTGGCTCCTCTGTCCGTGGGATTCTCCAGGCAAGAAAACTGGAGTGGGTTTCCATGCCCTCCTCCAGGGGATCTTTCCAACCCAGGGGTCAAACTCAGGTCTCCTACATTACAGGCAGATTCTTTACTGATGGAGCCGCCAGGGAAGCTATAGATATCGAATTAAATAAATATATTGTTAAAGTTAATCCAGTTGCTTCATTCTCCTTTCATGGATGTGGCTAGTAGAAAATGCAAGTTTACGGGTGTGATCCCCTCCTATTTCCACTGGACAATCCTGTTCCATAGAGAACAACGGGATTGTTCAGTCACTCAATCATGTCTGACTCTCTGTGACCCCATGGACTGCAGCACACAAAGCTTTCCTGTCCTTCACTATCTCCCTGAGTTTGCTCAAACTCATGTCCATTGAGTCAGTGATGCCATCCAACCACCTCATCCTCTGTCACCTGCTTCTCCTCCTGCCCTCAATCTTTCCCAGCATCAGGGTCTTATCCAACGAGTTGGCTCTTCGTATCAGGTGGCCAAAGTATTGGAGCTTCAGCTTCAGCATCAGTCCTTCCAATGAATATTCAGGGTTGATATCCTTTAGGATTGACTGGTTTGTTTTCCTTGCTGTCCAGATGACTTCAGTTCTATAGATGAGAGTTGGAAGCAAATGGGACCCCTGTGATTGTGTCAGAGGTGAGCAGAAATGGTAGGAGATGGGATATAGATTCACATTTATTTATTTTGGGGCTGTGCTATGTGGCTTGTGGGGTCATAGTTCCCCTACCAGGGACTGAACCTGTGCCTTCAGCAGTGAAAGCTCAGAGTCCTAATCACTGGACCACATGGGAATTCCTAGGATATATTTTGAATCATAAATGATACAGTTTTGGGGACAGACTGGATGGGAGTGTGAGAAGATAACTGTAGGGTTTTTAACTAGGAAACTGAAAGGGTGGAGCTGGGACTGATCAGGTCTCAGCATCAGGTATTGAATTTGAGGTGTCCACAGCACAGCCAAGTAGAGATGCTTGGTAGAGAGTTACAGAGGGGAGTCTGGAATTGGAGGAGAGGGCAGGGCTGAGGAGTGAGCTTGGAGGGGCTGTTTCAAGCCTAAGTCTAGACAAGGACCCCAGGGAAGAGAAGAGGACTGAGCCCCTGGTGCTCCAGCTCTGAGAGGCTGGAGGAAGAGAAGAAACTGCAAAGCAAGCCAAGAATAGATGGGGAATGGGGGACTGGAGGACTGACATCTTACAAGCAGAGCAAAGAAAGAGCTTTCAGGAGGAAGGAGAGGGAAAGAGAGGCAAACACCAGAGAGAAGAGGGCTCTTTTAGTGGAAAGCTGATGGGAAGGTCTGAAGGCAGACCCACCAGGGAGGAATTTGGAGGAGGCAATTGCTGCAATTTTTTTTTTCTAAGAAATTAGTGTAAAAAGGAGCAGAAAACTGGGAAGATAGCATTAAGATTAGGCTATGCATCCAAATGTGAACAGTTGCACCCTTGGGATGATGAATGTGCTTCTTAAAATTTTGTTGTGACTTAAGAAAATAATTCCTATAACAACCAGGTCCATTTTGAGCAGATAAAGTTCTAAAATCAACAGTGGAGTTTGTACAATTTCTTAATAGCAAAACCCTCTAATCAGCTCAGTTCTTAAATACAGAATTGGAAGTTGGGAGCTCCCTATGGATGTTTTCAAATTTCCCTTAAAAAATGGAGTAGCATTATCTTTTTTTCTTGGGCTGAGACACAATATTGAATTTCTTCTTAAATTACTAGGAGCTGGCTTGTCTCTAGAACGGACCTGAACAAATTGACCTACCCTCTATCAATGAAGGGCTTTTAAAAGGATCTTCTTGCCTATCAGCCTTTTTTAAACAAATATTTTTAATTGAAGGATAATTGATTTACAATATTGTGTTGGTTTCTGCCACACAGCAACGTGGATCTGCCATAGGTACACATATGTCCCCTCCTTCTTGAACCTCCCTCCCACCTCCTACCCCATCCCAACCCTCTAGGTTGTCATAGAGCCCTGGTTTGAGTTCCCTCAGTCATACAGCAAATTCCCGTTGGCTATTTATTTTACATATAGTAGCGTATATACTTCCATGCTACTCTCTCCATTCGTCCCACCCTCTCTGCCCCACCCCCGCTCCTGTGTCCATAAGTTTGTTCTTTATGTCTGTGTCTCCTTTGCTATGCTGCAAATAGGATCATCAGTATCATTTTTCTAGATCTCATACATATGTGTTAAAATACGATATTTATTTTTCTCTTCTGACTTACTTCACTCTGTATAATGAGCTCTAGTTTCATCCACCTCATTAGCACTGACCAAATTTGTTCCTTTTCCTTTTTATGCCTGAGTAATACTCCACACACACACACACACACACACACACACACACACACATGAAGTGAAGAGAAGTCTCTCAGTTGTGTCCAACTCTTTGTGACCCCATGGACTGTAGCCTGCCAGGCTCCTTTGTGCATGGGACTTTCCAGGCAAGAATACTGGAGTGGGTTGCCATTTCCTTCTCCAGGGGATCTTCGTGGCCCAAGGATTGAACCCGGGTCTCCTGCACTGTAGGGAGACTCTTTACTGTCTGAGCTACCAGGGAAGCCCATATATATATAACACAGCTTCTTTATCCATTCATCTGCTGATAGATATCTATGTTGCTTCCATGTTCTAGCTATTGTAAATAGTGCTGCAATGAACATTGTGGTACATGTGTCTTGTTCAATTATGGTTTTCTCAGTGCCATTTAGTCTTTTAGTGTGAAAGTCAAGGGGAAATTCCCTATGTCAGGATTATTCCCATGTGAATGGTACTTAGGCCAGTATTTGGTGCAGCCCCTGTTTTTACTTGAGAAGTGATTATTCACAGTAAAATAGTGATAGCTGCTATTCACTGAGTGTTCAACACAGGCCAGATATGATGTTAAGAACTTTATCTACATTTATCGATATTAATATAATCAGCATACAAACCTATGAGTTAGATATTCTTATTATGTCCTTTTTGATGGCTAAGGTAGCTAAAACTCAGAGATCACATAGGTGGTAGGGCCAGATTTGCCTGATCAAAGTTCAGGTTCCAGTCTACTCTCAGGGGTGACCAAAACGGGGTGAAACCTCCCTCCCCCTCCAGGCCTCTCCTGTGGGTAGGTAGGGAGGCAGTGCACTGGCGACTCCGCTGTGGCTGCCATTGGGAAGTTTTCAGTCAAGATTTTAGAATAAGCAAGAAATGTATTTTCTTACTGAAGGAAGAGTTTTCATGCCTTCAGAGCTTAAAAACTAGTCAAGAAAAGTGCTCAGTACTGTCTGTAACCTTGGCCTGTGATAGAGTTTTGGCAAGTCCAGTCTCTGGTATCACTAAGAGGGGGTCAAGCCCTCCATTTATCTCTGTGTCAGAGGGAGTTGCATCTTAGCAATGGGAGAAAATGTCTTAAATTCCTTGAAGAAGACAAACAAAGAAACTGAAATAAATAAATAAAGGGAAAAAAATCCCAGAAACAAAAAGAAAACAAACTTTTTTCGGTTGTGTATCCAAAAATTATTCCTGTGGTATTTTGATTCCCCAAATAAAAGACCCTCATACTGTTGAGTTCCATTGAAAAATGTCCCTTGTGAACCACACTGTTGGTGGAAATGGAAGTTGGCATAGCCACTGTGGAAAACAGTATGGAGGCTCCTCAGAAAACTAAAAATAGAACTACCATATGATTCAGCAATTATATGAGCATATATCCAGACAAAACTCTAATCTAAAAGGATATGGCACCTTTATTTTCATAGCAGCACTATTCACATGGAAATAACCTAAATGTCCATTGACAGATGACTGGATAAAGAATGGAATATATACACAATGGAATACTACTAAGCCATAAAAAGAATGAAACAATGGCATTTGCAGCAACATGGATGGACCTAGAGATTATCATACTAAGTGTAATGAGTCAGATAGAGAAAGACAAATACCATATGACATCAATTATATGTGAAATCTAAAATATGGCACAGATGAATCTAACTGCAAAACAGAAACAGACTTACAGACACAGAGAACAGACTGGTTGCCAAGGGGTGGGGGCGGGGGGAGGGGGTAGCTTAAGATTGGTGGAAACAAACTATTATATAGAGACTGGATAAACAACAAGGCCCTACTGTACAGCACAGGGAACTATATTCAACAGCCTTATGAAAAACCATATGGAAAAGAATATGAAAAAGAATGTATATATATATATATATATATATATAACTGAATCACTTTGCTGTACTGCAGAAATAAACACAAGATTATAAATCAACTATACTTCATTCACTTTTCACTTTCATGCACTGGAGAAGGAAATGGCAACCCACTCCAGTGTTCTTGCCTGGAGAATCCCAGGGACAGGGGAGCCTGGTGGGCTGCCGTCTATGGAGGTCGCACAGAGTCGGACACGACTGAAGCGACTTAGCAGCAGCAGCAGCAGCATACTTCATTAAAAAAAGGAAATAAAATGTGCCAGTCCAGGTTCGATGCACGATACTGGATGCTTGGGGCTGGTGCACTGGGACGACCCAGAGGAAGGTATGGGGAGGGAGGAGGGAGGAGGGTTCAGGACGAGGAACACATGTATACCTGTGGCGGATCCATTTTGATATTTGGCAAAACTAATACAATATTGTAAAGTTTAAAAATAAAATAAAATTTAAAAAAAAGAAATGCTAAAAAAAATAAATAAAATAAAAAGTCAAAAAAAAAAAAGAAATAAAATGTCCCTTGTTATTACACAGATTTGATTGTTTTGCTAGCTAGTGACAACCCTATAGAGTGTATTCTACAGCAAGTTCGATAAATAGAATAAACACTTCCACTGTTTCCTCTGCTGCTGCTGCTAAGTCGCTTCAGCCGTGTCCGACTCTGTGCGACCCCATAGACAGAAGCCCACCAGGCTTCTCCGTCCCTGGGATTCTCCAGGCAAGAACACTGGAGTGGGTTGCCATTTCCTTGTCCAATGCAGGAAAGTGAAAAGTGAAAGTGAAGTCGCTCAGTTGTGTCCGACTCTTCGAGACCCCATGGACTGCAGCCTCCTCCGTCCATGCGATTTTCCAGGCAAGAGTACTGGAGTCGGTTGCCATTGCCTTCTCTGACTGTTTCCTCTAGTCTCCCCTTTATGAAAGGGAGTAATAACATCCCTTACAGTCTGGAGCTAATGTAAGTGTTCAGCATGTTGGCCGCCCATAATAAAGTCTTGGTAAATGTTAGCTGACATTAATAATAAATTCATACTAGATGACTGCCATAATTAGCATATCAAACCCTGGCCTAAGCATCACACCCTACTTCTTGAGCTAAAATACCTTCTTTGTAGGTAAATTGTGCTTGGGAGATGTTTAACAGTTTTGTTCTTTTAAATAGGTAAATATTTCTCCCATAATTTGATTTACTCTGTAAGATGAACCCAGTTAATTATTTGTCCCTCTGATGGAAGCATCAATTTTATATATCTAAATTTGTATGGATTCAACATTAGTGGAGAAAATCTGAATTGACCAAAGTGGCTGTAGGTTGCAGACTGCAAACATACTCAGGCGTCTAGAGAAAGTAGAGCTTCTTTAAGCTGTCCATAAATGCAGTGTTCCTTTAAATTAACTTTAAGTCTTTCTAGGTTTAAAATAGTGTGGCCTGATTAATTTGTTAGGTAACATATTCAAAAAAATTTTTGATGCATTTCAAGCTTATTTTATTATTATTATTATTATTAGCAACATTTTTGGCTGCCCTGTGGCATGTGGGATACTAGTTCACTGACCAGAGGTCGAATCCTAGCACCCTGCCTTGGAAGTGTGGAGTCCTAACCACTGGACCACCAAGGGAGTCCCAACATATTCAAACCTTTAAGGAAAAAAAATGTTAGTCTTTTAATCCCCACCTTTCTCCCCTCCGATCTTCTCTCCAAGGTGGCATCTGGTATCCTGGGGTGAAGGGAGTCAAGTTGGATCCCTGCCCTCATCTGATACCCACTCTCCTACTCCCATCACCTGCCAGAAGCCTCCTCTCCTCAGGATTCCCTGGGCCAGAAGGGGGGCTTTTCCTTCCTTTTCTGAGCAGATCTCCTACCCAGGCCTGGCTTCTAACGTATCAGATAGATTCTAAAGAAATGTACTCAGTCATAAAAAAGAACAAAATAATGCCATCTGCAGCAACAAGGATGGACTTAGAGATTGTCATTGTGAGTAAAGTAAGTCAGAAAGACAGATATCACATGATATCACTTATAATTGAAATCTAAAAAAGCTATTTGTAAATAGGTAAAAATGAACCTATTTACCAAACAAATAGACGCACAGATGTAGAAATCAAACTTACGGTTATCAAGGGGCAAAGCCGGTGTGAGATGAGTTGGGAGATAAGGATTGACATATACACATTACTATGTATAAAATAGATAACTACTAAGCACCTACTATATAGCACAGGGAACCTTACCCAGTACTCTGTGATGACCTATATGGAAACAGAATCTAAATAAGAGTGGATATATGTATATGTATAACTGATTCACTTTGCTGTACACGGGAAACTAACTCAAGAATGTAAATCAACTTTCAGCTTAAAAAAAATGTACAGTGTGAGGGTTGTGAGTTAAATTTTATTTGGGGCAAAATGAGGACCTCTGCCCGGGAGACAGTACCTCAGTTGGCTCTAAGAATCTGATCCAAAGAGGCAGTGGGGGAAGGATATGTGATTTTGGTGAAGGGGGAATACATGCAATCAAGTACATATTTTTCCAGATGGTTTTTACCAATCTTGTGACGCTTTTGCTAGTCACAAGGAACAGTCATTATCATGAATGATTTTAGTGTTTTTCTAGATATGGGGAGATACAAGAATTGGGCTCATGAAATCGGTTCCTGAAAATATCTAACTAATATCTAACTATCTGGAGACCTGTTTTGCCAGGTCCTTTCCTGCCCACTCCACTCCCCTTGAGCACAGAGTGCCTCACTTCTGGTCTCCACCCTGAGTTCTTCTTAGAGAGTGTTGAAGATCAACAGCTACAGCAGCACATGTTTTAATCCTGTAGAGGTAGATGGCAAGTGACAACTTGTAGCTGACACAACTATACTCCAATAAAATGTAGTTGAAAAAAAGACATGTAGCAAATCCTTTCTTGTCTTTTTTTGTAATGCCTGACTTCTAAGCCTATGGTTTTGTTAAAGAGTTTGTGGCCTGGCCACCTTCTGCCATGGAGCAGTGAGCCCCAAGCCCAGGAAATGGAGGGTTGCAAATGGAAAAGGAGAAGATGGGGTTAAAACACCCTGATGGAACATTCACATGATGTCATCCCTGCAACTGTGTCTTGGAAATGAGCGAGGAGCTGGCCATCCAAATGGCCACATTAACTTGGGTAATTGCCATCTGTAAGTAACATGTGAAAATGGAAGGATGTGCCAGATGGTTCATAACTGCTGTGGCGATAGAATTAACAATGATTAGAAAGCTGACGGGTGGTACACCAAACACCAGGAGTTGCAGTGAGCAAACTCAGTCATCATTGGAAAAGGAAGAACACCAAGGGGGCTTGTCAAAGTCTGCATGCACTGAAGTTCCTGTATGGATCCAAGATTTCGCCTGTGCTTATTCCTGCTTCATGAAGACTATCTGCTTCCTCGTACTAGCATCATTTAACATCCCAAGGACAGGGTGTCAGTCAAATTCAGGGAAAAATGAGTAGCTAGAATTAATAAGGGGAATGTTGATTTTTATTTATTAGTTTCCATTCTCCTGGTTATTCAAATAGACCCATGTACTCTCACTCCCCTACTCACCTTGGTCTGTTCAGCTCTGGTAGCTTTATCCCTCCCTCTCTCCCCCTTCCTCCCTGCTTCCCTCCCTCCCTCCATTTTCCTGACTAAAGCCATTCAGGCACCAGGGAAACAGCCCCTCAGAAACTTTGAGTCTCCGTCCCCAGCATAACAGTAGACCATGTTGGAAGGTGATGCTGGTCTGAGGCCTATGTCATCGCATATTTTGCAGATGAACACTGTTTTGGGACACAAGGAGGGTCTGAGTTGCAGACGCACTTGGTAAAGGAAAAGAAAAGCTAATTAAGTTGTCAAATTTTCCCTTGAAGACAGACTAATTAAATTGTCAAATTCTCTCTCTCAGAACACGTGAATACTACAGTCTTACAAAACAGTGTCATTTTCCAATAGTGTCGACACCCGTTTTCTTTCTTTTTTTCACGTTCCAATTAGAAGGACTCACCGATTAGTCCAGTATTCACAAGCATTGCATGTGATGGCTGACGAACATTTTGCAATATTGCATGCATGTCTAGATATAACACTGCAAAACACGATACTCTACTTTGGCATTTATATAGATAGTGAATACCAGAATCACGAATAATTTTATATATAAATGAATCATTAAAATTTTTAAATTAAATTTGAAAAAATTAAAAAAGCTTTAAGTACATTTGATTTTAAAATTTGGTATTTGTTACTTATGTTTCCCTAGCTTCAATAGATAATTTTACTTATTTTTGAAGAAAAAGAACTTCTTGGGAAATTTAGGAACAATATGTTAAATTTTTCACTGATATGTTTGAAGAAAATAGATTTAAATTTTGTGTACATTGAATACAATTCCATTTTTAAAAATTATTCCTTCTATCATTACTGATGATGGAAAACAAATGATGTGTAAGCCTTTAACATATGATTTTAATAAAATAAAGAGAATTGGAAAAGTAGAAAGAGGCAGGATTGGGGTGAAGGATGGGGGCTTCCTATGTTCAACCAGTCAGAGCTATTCATACAGTTATTTTATAAATTGAAATATACTGGGACTTCCCTGGCAGTCCAGTGGTTGGGACTTTGCCTTCCATTGCAGGGGGTGCGAGTCCAATCCCGGGTTGGACAGCAAGATCCCACATGCCTCATGGCCAAAAAACCAAAACATAAAAGAGAAGCAATATTGCAACAAATTCAATAGAGATTTAAAAAATGGTTCACATAAAAAATAACAGTAAAATAAATAAATAAAATTGAAATATACTTGATATACAATATTATGTTAATTTCAGGTGTACTACATAGTGATCTGACATTTGCACACATTATGAAGTGATCACCATAAGTCTAGTAATCATCTGTCTCCATGCAAAGTTATTACCATATTATGAACCATATTCCTTACACTGTATGTTACATCCCTGCAGCTTATTTATTTTATGACTGGAGGTTTGTAACTGTTAATCCCCTTCACCTTTTTCACATCCCTCTCTCTACTTGTTTGTCCTTTGTACCTGTATGTTTTTATTTTGTTTCATTTTGATTGTTTTATTTTTTAGATTCCACACAGAAGTGAGATCCTTCGTTGTTTGTCTGATTTCCTTCACTTAGCACAATACCCTTTAGAGTCACCCATGTTGTAGCAAATGGCAAGATTTCATTTTTTATGGCTAATATCCCATTGTAGACGTATACCACAAATTATTTACCAGTCAGACACTTAGGTTCTTTCTATATCTTGGCTTTGGCTCAGTGGTAAAGAATCGAGCTGCCTGTGCAGGAGATGCAGGAGACTCCAGTTTGATCCCTGAGTGTGGAAGATCCCCTGGAGGAGGAAATGGCAACCCATTCCAGTATTCTTGCCTGGGTAATCCCATGGACAGAGGAGCCTAGAGGGTTACAGCCCATAAGGTTTCAGAGTCAGACACAACTGAGCACACATGCATATCTTGGCTACTATTGTAAAGAAGACTGCAATAAATATTGATATGCATATATATATATTTAATTAGTGTCTTTGTTTTCTTCATGTAAATACCCAAAAGTGAAATTGCTGGATCATATGGTAGCTCTAGTTTTAATCTTTTGAGGAGTCTCCATACTATTTTCCATAGTAGCTGAATCGATTTACATTCCCATTAATAGTACGTGGTTCCATTTTCTCCATGTCCTCAACAACACTTTTTATTTCGTGCCTTTTTGATAATAGCCATTCTTTTTTTTTTTAATCTGCATTTAATTAGTGATTAGTGATGTTGAACCAACTTTTCATATGTCTGTTGACTATCTGACTGTCTTTGGAAAAATGTCTATTCAAGTCCTCTGCCCATTTTAAAAATTGGGTTGATTTTTTAAAATTGGGGTTGTTTGCTTGATATTGAGTTGTATGAATTTTTGTATATTTTGGGTATTAGCCCGTTTTTGAATATATCATTTACAAATATCTTTTCCCTTTCAGTGAGCCGCCTTTTCATTTTGGTGTGCAAAAGCTTTTTAGATTGATGTAGTCTTTTTTATTTTTGCTTTTATTTCCCTTGCCCAAAGAGAAAGATCCAGAAAAATATTGCTAAGGCATATGTCAAAGAATGTAATGCTATGTTTCTTCTACTAGGAATTTTATGGTTTCAGGTCATACATTTAAGTCTGATCCATTTTGAGTTTATTTTTGCATATGGTGAAAATAGTTTGATTTGATTATTTTGCATACAGCTCTTTAGCTTTCCCACATCATTTACTGAAGAGGCTGTATTTTCCCTCTTGTCATAGAATTGCTGACCATGTAAGTGTGAGTTTATTTCTGGACTCTATCTTGTTCCATTGATCAATGTGTCTCTTTGTGCCAAAACCATAGTGTTTTGATTACTGTAACTTTGTATGATACTTTGAAGTCAGGGAGTGTGATATTTCCAGCTTTGTTCTTTCTCAAGATGGAGATGAGTTAGGGATGCAAGGATGGTTTAACATCTGCAAGTCAATCAATGTGATAGCACATTAACAAATTGAAGAATAAAAATTACATAATCTTCTCAACAGATGCAGAAAAGTCTGATGAAATTCAAATCCATTCATGATAAAAACTCTCAACAATGTTGGTATCAGATCAGATCAGTCACTCAGTCGTGTCCGACTCTTTGCGACCCCGTGAATCGCAGCACGCCAGGCCTCCCTGTCCATCACCAACTCCCGGAGTTCACTCAGACTCACGTCCATCGAGTCAGTGATGCCATCCAGCCATCTCATCCTCTGTCGTCCCCTTCTCCTCCTGCCCCCAATCCCTCCCAGCATCAGAGTCTTTTCCAATGAGTCAACTCTTTGCACAAGGTGGCCAAAGTACTGCAGTTTCAGCTTTAGCATCATTCCTTCCAAAGAAATCCCAGGGCTGATCTCCTTCAGAATGGACTGGTTGGATCTCCTTGCAGTCCAAGGGACTCTCAAGAGTCTTCTCCAACACCACAGTTCAAAAGCATCAATTCTTCGGCGCTCAGCCTTCTTCACAGTCCAACTTTCACATCCATACATGACCACAGGAAAAATCAATGTTGGTATAGAGGGAGCATATCTTGACATTATTAAAGTCATATGTGACATACCCACAGCTAACATCATACTCTGGTAAAAAGCTGAAAGCATTTCCTCTAAGAATTTTCACTGTATTCATCCATCCTTTCCCCAAGTTTGGTGAGCATCTTTTAATCATTACCTTGAACTCTTTAGATTGTTTATCTCTACTTTAATTCTTCTTCTAATAGTGTATTTTATTTTACCTTAATTTTTATTTATTTATTTAGCTGCACTAGGTCTTGGTTGTGGCATATGGGATCTTCCATCTTCATTGTGGCATACTGGATCTTTAGTTGTGGCAAGTGGGATCTAGCTCCCTGACCAGAAATCAAAGGATGACCCTTTGCATTAAGAACACAGAGTCTTAGCCACTGGACGACCAGGGAAGTTCTGTTTAGTTCTTTTTTCTGAAGTTATGTCCCGTTTCTTTGTTTGGAACATATTCCTCCTGTCTCTACATTTTGTCCAACTCTGTGTTTATCTTTATGTGTTAGGTAGGTTAGTTATGTTTCCCAACCTTGGAGAAGTGGCCTTATATAGATGTCTGATGAAGCCCAGCAGTATGCTTCTCTCTGGCCACCAGAGTATATGCTCTAGGGGTGTGTTGGCTGTGAGGGTCCTTCTCTTGTGGCAGGCTGACTTCAGTGGATGTGTTGGTAGGCAGGGTTGGCTCCTGGCCTGGTTGTCTGTGAGATCATGCCTTGTGTAATGGCCATGGGCCACTGGAGGGCAAGGTAGGCTTTCTCTATGGTTGGCTGTGTAGCTCAGGATGTCCTGGGGCTGGCGCTGGTCCACTGGAGGATAGAGCTGGGTCTGCAACACTAATCGGCTAGAGAAAAGCTTCCAAGATGGTGTTTGCCAGCGCTGGTGTTTCATGGTAGAGTGAACACCCCTAGATGGCTGTTGCCAACATCAGTGTCCCTTGGGGGAAATCTCAGTTGCCTCCTTTCTCTCTGGGAAGCTCTTCAAGATCAATTAGTGTCAGACCCAGGCTACTTTCAAACTGCCACCTCTGCACTGGGACTTAGAATGGGTGAGATTTTGCACGCACCCTTTGTGAGCAGAGATTCTGTGTTTCCTGTAGTCCTCCAGTTCTCTTGAACATAAGCCCTGCTGGTTTTGAAAGCTAGATGTTCTCGGGGCTCCTCTTTCTAGCGTAGGGCTGGGGAACCCATGTGGGCTCAGAATTCTCACTCCTTCAGGAGGACCTCTGAGATTATAATGTTCCTCCTTATGCAGGTTGCTGACGCAAGGGTGTGAATCCAGATATGCTATGTCTCTATTCCTCCCACACATCTCATTGTGTCTTTAATTGTGGAAAATCTTTTCTGCTAGTCATCAGGTTGTTCTCATAGATAGTTGGTTTGTAAGTAGTATAATTTTGGCATACATTGATTGGTTGTGGTCTGAGTTAGTTGTAGGATCTTTTCAGTGGTTTGAATGTCCGGAGCAGAACTGCCCAACAGAAACAGAATGTGAGGCACATATATAATTGAAAATGTTATAGAAGTTACATTAAAAAAAAAAAGAGAAACATTCAATTCTAATAAAATATTTTAACTTATCAAGTAATGACTAAACATTATTAATGAGTTAATTAATTTTTCATCTTTAGTCTTAGAAATCTGGGGTGTATTTCACACTGAGAGCATCTCTTCATATGGACTGACCACACTGTGAGTGCTCAGTGGACACATGGCCATGGTGATCATGGTGGACAGTGCAGGTCTGGAGCCTTATTTGGAATTCTATCTGAGAAGCCTAAGAGATTTATGACCCTCTGCAACCAGGATCACATAAACGTCGTTGTCCCTGGCTTTCCTCCTGGGCTGCATGGTCAGTTAGCTCTCTTTCATGGCTGTCACAAAGTCAAATCCACAAGATGTGAGTGACCACCCTGAATTTATTTCTCAGAGGATTTTCAGCTCCTACAAGGTAAAAGACCAGAAGAACTGGAGCCCCAACCACAGAGGAGATAAAAAAGTATCCAAAGACCCCTCAGCCCACAGATTTTTGCCAACAGACAATTTTCCATATCCCAGTAATGGCTCCATGGAAGCTAAAAATTGGAAACACTTTGTTTTCACAGTTGGGCTTCCTTGATGGCTCAGATGGTAAAGAATCTGCCTGCAATGCAGGAGACTTGGGTTCAGTCCCTGGGTTGGGAAGATCCCCTGGAGAAGGGAATGGGTACTCACTCCAGTGTTCTTGCCTGGAGAATCCCATGGACAGAGGAGCCTGGTGGGCTACAGTCCATAGGGTCGCAAAGAGCTGGACTGAGAGACTAACACTTTCAGTTTCATTTTATTTTCACAATGACGTTGATTCTCTCAAAAAGATAACACCTGAATGAGTGTTTTTACCATCCTCTTGACATGGAAAAAACAGTGCTTTTGAAATGACATTCCAGTACGAATCCTCTGGTTCTGAAGAAAGTGAACTTTTTATGGTCAAAGAAGGTACCAGGAATTTGAATTTTAAACTTGACTGCTGAGGAATAAAGATCAGAATTTCAGCTTGGAATGTGCTAAATCCACCAATGTCTCTCAGCATTTGCTGTGGCCACTTTCTTTTTACACATTTAAATCTTCTTCCCTAATTTTACCTGTGTTCTTCTGAACGATCATATCTTGGAGCCTGATTTAGAAATAAATGTAATGGTTAACAACTGGCCGTTGAGTCAGTAGAATTTTTTTTTTTCTTCTTGTAGTGGGATGATCATGGCAGGATATTTCCTCATGGCCAGGAAATAGATAAACATGTTTCCTCATGTGTAAGGAGAGAAATAATCATAGTTTTTATTTCCTAAATTTTCATGAGGATTCAAAAAATAATACACATGATGCATTTAGCACAGTGACTGCCCATGTCAAATTGAATAAATGTTGACTGCTATTAACATCTCTTGAGCATTTGTGTCTAACTGGTTGACCACCTGTAGGTTGATGTAAATCTACTTCTTGGTATATGGAACTGGTTGATTCCTAAGTAAAAATCTTGACATCCTGACAATCTGTCTCATTTGTATGAAGGTGAATCAGCCCAAGGTTCACCAGGGTGTTGCCACCTATTTATTTTTTTCTCCCTATTTTCTTTGTCCTCCTTTTCATCTCTTCACTATTATCTTCTCAGTTTCTCTCCCCCCAACTTTTTAAAAACATTTTAAAACTTTTTATTTGTGTTAAAAATATGTGCATTGCAGTATTTAAAACATTGTAACAAAAAGGAAATGACCCTCTAAACTGGACTTCACAGCCCACAGGACATCTTGGACCAGCTTGCTTTTTACTCTAGAGTTCACAGTCGTCCTACCCAACTCTCTCCTTCACCAACAATTTTTTTCCCTTCCAGTCAGACAGGCAGATGAAAAAGGCAGGCCATGGCCTACTCATTGCTAGTAGTTCTCCTTTCTTTATGTGTAAAAAGATGGCACAGTCATGTAAACTTGATCCAACCTCTTTGTCTCTTGCAAAGCTAAACAGCTAAAAGAAGTAAAATAAGAAGGCATTGCTGTGGAATGTACAGCGCATACTGGCAGCACATGTTTCATTATGACTTGCCTGCTTGCTTCTCCCATTCAATAGTTTCTTTTGAAGGCAGTGGATTTTTCTCTTGTGTTTCTGTTTTCTTCAATTTCGATTTATCGGACTACTCAATCTCAGCCATATCGGGTTTGTCAGACATGGTTGCAGAGGGAGCCGAGCAAGCTGCGAAGGAGAGAAATATGGTCTGCAATGGCCGATGAGTGCTCTCTTTCTCCCTTTTTCTTGGTTATTTTCAGCTATGACTTAGGGATACTGGTACCCTCAGTGGGCACTGCCTCACCTGCCAGGGCAAGTGCTGCAGATGACTCTTAAACTCTGCCTTTGCATGTTGGTTTCTTCCTTTTTTTGGCTTGTTTCTTTTCTTGTAGATGATGGCCATGCAGTAATCCTGAGATGAGAGCTGAAACCTTCAATTGGCTCAGTGTGGGTTTTCCAGAAATAGTCTCTGATGTTGTGCTAGATGATGATAATTGAAGGCAGGAATGCTCTATTTATACATTTCTTGCAGGGCTCACCTACCCCATCATCCTGGCCCAGCCCCAGCCTCTTTGTGAAGCTGTATAATACTCCTCCACAGGGACACCTGTGGCAGATGTGACGATGTGACAGGACAATGGAGTGGCTGCTCTGGGAAGAAACACAGGGGGAAGGGCCACCCAGGAGTGTTGTCTCAGTGAGACCACGGGTAATTAGGAGGCTGGCAGGGGGCACAGGTAGCAGAACTGGGGATATTGAGGTCCAGTGGGGATCGAAAGATCAAAGCCAAGGATGCGGGTGAGACTCAAAGGCCAAATGTCAGGCTGCAACCAGGTGTGCGAGAGCCCTAGGAATCAGAGGTCAAGGGGAGCCAGTGGTCAAAAGTCAGGGGTGTAACTAGAGATCAACACTTCATCAGCTGTTTCTTTAGACAGGTGGCCTCCATCATGTTTCCTTCTGGGCAAGATGCTGATCATGCATGTGACAGATCAGGGTATGGAGGTGGGTGGAGGTATTGGATTGAGTGGTATGGGATCGAATGAAGGCAGATTTGAACATTTTGGTGAAAGAATTGGTGTTAGATGTTGTTACGGGCTAAATGTTTGTGTCTCCCCCAAAATTTGTATGTTGAAGTCCTAAGCCCTCATTGTGATTACATTTGAAGATAAGGTCTTTATGGAGGTAATAAGTGTCCTTATAAGAAGAGAAAGACCTCTCCTTCTCTTTCTCCTCTTTGTCAACATATAGCCAGAGGCAGCCATCTACAAGTTAAGGACAGGGCTTTCACCGGATCCCATCATGCTGGTGTTCTGATCTCAGACTTCAGGGTTCCAGAGCCACGAGAAATACATTTTTTGCTGTTTATAAGTCATCCAGTCTATGATATTTTGTTATGAAAGCCATAGCCCTAGGTTAAAATAGATGTAAGGTTTGGTTTTGGAGGTGTGTAGAGAAAGGAAAGAGTGTGCCCTTGGAGACACAGGCAGTGAGGGCCAGCTGTCACAAGGTTCCAGTCAAGACTAGCATCTCCAAGAAGGGGATGTAAAAAGCAAGATGGGGTCCCAGCGCCAAAGATATTTGGGAGACCACCAAAGGCAAAACAAATACTTTCCCCAAAGCAACTGAGTTTCCTTGGAACACAAGATCCAAATAGCAAGAAAACTTGGGCCAATCACTGAGGCTGGTCACATCTCTTTAAATTCGAACTGGAGAGCCTGAGTGGGAAGGGAAAGAAGGGGAGCATAAAGTATATCCAGATACAGAGAAAGTAGAGTACAGAGGTTGAGAGTGAGCAAGGACTGACAGCTAAAATTTTTGTCTATTGAAGAGTGAAGCATATAGAAAGGATGTAAGAGACAGAAGCCCAGATCTGTGAATGGCTGGACCCTTCCCTTCATCCAGGTTTTGTTCAAATATCAGTTGATCATTGTTTGATAAATATAATATCTGACTATGTATATGTATATCTATATATAATACATATATATGTATATATACACACATACTGTACAGATGTATATATGTGTAGATACACATGTAATATATATACAGATTTACTGATTGATATGTGCATATATATTTCCCCATCTGGAGGCCCGTGGTCTGTGCTCAGGCAACAGTGTAGTCAGTGGATTAATCCCTGTATGGCGGCAGAACCTGGCTAATAGTATCCATTGGGAGCTATGAGGCTGGAATCTGTTACTCCTTAAAGGACAGAGGACAGACTTTGTATTCTCAGAACCCGCATGTTCCCTGGCTGCTCTCCTGAAAGTCTGGGCTGGAGTTGGTGTTAGGAGGGCATGAATCTCCATGCAGAGGGCATCTGTGTGCACAGGTATGGGACCCAGTGTTCACAGGCCACCCCAAGTCCATCTTTTCTCCCAGAGATTGAGTGGGATTCCTTGGTTTGGAATGTCTCTGCCTGGTCATAGGGTCCCACCTTCTCTGGGATTCTCCTTTCTGTGTGTGTAGGCCACCCTTCCACTCTTGTTCCTTGTCCTATCTCTGATAATGCTGAAGCTGAATAGGACCCTGTGGGGCTCCTGTGTATGGAAGCTTTTCAAGCAGTCGCTAATCAGGGAAGGGAGGGGATGCAGAGAATAGGGAGGAGAAGTCATGATAAAATAGTACCGGCTTGGGGCAGGGTCCTAGCTCCATCTCAAGTGGTACGTATAACTGTATCTTTGAGTTTTTTTAATAGAACTAAAACCCCTGACAAAAGGAAGATGTTAGCATTCTTCATTTCAGAGAAGGTCACAGTTTGATCAATTTGAGAACCACAGAAGGTCATTAGGAGACCACTTGAGGCCAGATTTAAGAGGTGCAGGCCTTGCAAACACCCTGATCCTTATTAGCAACCCTGCCCTTGAACCATCCTATAAAACCATAGGATTCATGAACTATAGGTTCATCCTGTAAAACTCCTCACCAAATCTTCCTGGGTTGGGACACAGTTTTTAGGGCAGGAGACTGCCATGTTCCTCTTTTCCCGGCAAAGTAATAAAACTATTCTTTTCTACTTCACCCAAAACTCTGAGTTTTGCCTGGGCACCAGTGCAGAGAAGCTGAGTTTTTGGCCTCAATACTTCAGAGCTGGTTTATTGTGAGCCTACCATGCACTGGCCACTGTTCTGAGCATGCTATGTGTATTGGAGTATTTCATCCTTATTGCCACTCAAGAAGCAGCATCTTTCCACTCAGTAGAACCCAGGGGCAGGGAGGTGCAGTGCCCTGCTGGAGGTTGTGCAGGTAGCCTATCTCGTGCTCTTGGGTCAGGCAGGATGAAGAAGCAGCATGGACCACCAGCCCTGTTACTCAGCCCTTCCTGCCACTTCTCATCTCTTCTTTGCTCTCTGCCTCAGTTTATAGGGACCAGGGATCTGCCTTTAGACCAAGTGGCTGCAAGGGTGATGATGAAGGGAGCAAAGAAGAGATCATCAAGTAGGATGATCTCTTGATGATCAAGTAGGATGATCCCTTGGCTCTGAAGGGAAGGAGAGAGGTGAGGCCACACTAATTTCTTAATTTCTCTTGGAGTCATAAATAGGAACCACAAGGAGGCATCGTCTTATGGCTCAAGTTGGAAAAACCTTAGTTGACCTGTGTATGTGTGCGTGTGTGCACATGCATTAATGATTTCCAGTAACAAACACAGGGCTGGGAGAGCCAGACTCTGCTAAAGACTGTGGAGGAGCTCATAGGCACTAGCATCAGCAAGGAACTTCTGTCCATTTTGGGAAATAGGAGTTGAGTTTGAATCCAGCTTGACCATGTACCTGTTGTGGGAATGTGGACAGTGACTTAAGCACTCTAAAATTTCATTTTCTTATCTGGAAAATGACAATGGATACAACCTAGAGATGCTTGGAAGACCAGCTGATCTGTGGATGTAGAGCTTGGACCCCTATCCTCGTGGGTGGCAGGTGTCCAGTGTAGGCATCTGTCGTACCTGCCAGCCCAACATCCATTCCCTTGTCTATCAGTTCAGTTCAGTCACTCAGTTGTGTCCGACTCTTTGCGACCCCATGAACTGCAGCACACCAGGTCTCCATGTCCATCACCAACTCCCGGAATTTACCCAAACTCATGTCCATTGAGTTGGTGATGCCATCCAACGATCTCATCCTCTGTCATCCCCTTCTCCTCCTGCAATTGTGGGGTAGTTTGAGCATTCTTTGGCATTGCCTTTCTTTGGGATTGGAATGAAAACTGATCTTTTCCATTCCTGTGGCCACTGCTGACTTTTCCAAATTTGCTGGCATATTGAGTGCAGCACTTTCACAGCATCATCTTTTAGGATTTGAAATAGCTCAACTGGAATTCCATCACCTCCACTAGCTTTGTTCGTAGTGATGCTTCCTAAGGCCCACATGACTTCACATTCCAGGATGTCTGGCTCTAGGTGAGTGTTCACACCATCGTGATTATCTGGGTCATGAAGATGTTTTTTGTATTTGTTCTTCTGTGTATTCTTGCCACCTCTTCTTAATATCTTCTGCTTCTGTTAGGTCCATACCATTTCTGTCCTTTATTGAGCCCATCTTTGCATGAAATGTTCCCTTGGTAGCTCTAATTTTCTTGAAGAGATCTCTAGTCTTTCCCATTCTATTGTTTTCCTCTATTTCTTTGTGCTGATCGCTGAGGAAGGCTTTCTTATCTCTCCTTGCTAGTCTTTGGAACTCAGCATTCAAATGGGTATATCTTTCCTTCTTGCCTTTGCTTTTCGCTTCTCTTCTTTTCACAGCTATTTGTAAGGCCTCCCCAGACAGCCATTTTGCTTTTTTGCGTTTCTTTTTCTTGGGGATTGTCTTAATCCCTGTCTCCTGCACAGTGTCACGAACCTCCGTTCATAGTTCATCAGGCACTCTGTCTATCAGATCTAGTCCCTTAAATCTATTTCTCACTTCCACTGTATAATCATAAGGGATTTGATTTAGGTCATACCTGAATGGTCTAGTGTTTTTCCCCACCTTCTTCAACTTAAGTCTGAATTTAGCAATAAGGGGTTCATGATCTGAGCCACAGTCAGCTCCCGGTCTTGTTTTTGCTGACTATATAGTTTGTTCATCTTTGGCTGCAAAGAACATAATCAATCTGATTTCGGTGTTGACCATCTAGTGATGTCCACGTGTAGAGTCTTCTCTTGTGTTGTTGGAAGAGGGTGTTTGCTATGACCAGTGATTCTCTTGGCAAAACTCTATTAGCCTTTGCCCTGCTTCATTCTGTACTCCAAGGCTAAATTTGCCTGTTACTCCAGGTGTTTCTTGACTTCCTACTTTTGCATTCCAGTCCCTATAATGAAAAGGACATCTTTTTGGGTGTTAGTTCTAAAAGATCTTGTAGGTCTTCGTAGAACCATTCAACTTCAGCTTCTTCAGTGTTACTGGTCGGGGAATAGACTTGGATTACCATGATACTGTATGGTTTATCTTGGAAATGAACAGAGATCATTCTGTCATTTCAGAGATTGCATCCAAGTACAGCATTTCGGACTCTTTTGTTGACTACTATGGCTACTCCATTTCTTCTAAGGGATTCCTGCCCACAGTAGTAGATATAATGGTCATCTGAGTTAAATTCACACAGTAGTAGATATAATGGTCATCTGAGTTAAATTCACCCATTCTAGTCCATTTCAGTTCACTGATTCCTAGAATGTTGACGTTCACTCTTGCCATCTCCTGTTTGACCACTTCCAGTTTGCCTTGATTCATGGACCTAACATTCCAGGTTCCTATGCAATATTACTCTTTACAGCATTGGACCTTGCTTCTGTCACCAGTCACATCCACAACTGGGTGTTGTTTTTGCTTTGGCTCCATCCCTTCATTCTTTCTGGAGTTATTTCTCCACTGATCTCCAGTAGCATATTTGGCACCTATCGACTTGGGGAGTTCATCTTTTTGCCTTTTTATACTGTTCATGGGGTTCTCAAGGCAAGAATACTGAAGTGGTTTGCCATTACCTTCTCCAGTGGACCACATTCTGCCAGACCTCTCCACCATGACCTGTCCATCTTGGGTGGCCCCACATGGCATGGCTTAATTTCAATGAGTTAGACAAGGCTGTGGCCCATGTGATCAGATTGGCTAGTTTTCTGTGATTGTGGTTTCAGTCTGTCTGCCCTCTGATGCCCTCTCTTAGCACCTACCATCTTAACTTGGGTTTCTCTTACCTTGGACGTAGGGTATCTCTTCACAGCTGCTCCAGCAAAGCACAGCTGCCGCTCCTGACCTTGGACTTGGTGTATCCCCTCACAGCTGCTGCTCCTAACCTTGAACGTGGGGTATTTCCTCTGCTGTGCAGCCACTGCTCCTTGTCTATACTCTATCCAAATCCCCCTTTCGAATTCCTGTTCCCTTGCCCACTCACTCAGAGGTGGGTGAGTGACCCTGGTCTCGACAATCAGAGTCACAGAATTTGCTCCAGGACTGGGTATGAGACACAATACAGGACAAATAGAAGTAAATTCTGAAACTTTTGTGGGAATGACTTGGACAGAGAAGACTTGGTCATGAGCTGCATGTGGCTGTCTGGGACCTACATAAATAGAGCTTGCCTGAGGATAAAGCTGACATGTGAGAGAAGAGTATCCATCCAGAAAGAGAGACAACCTGATGGCATCCTCAGGCCCAGGATCCAGCTGTGCTGCAGTAAGATGTGCCCTTGCATTTCCCAGAAACATGAGCCAACAAACTCCCATTTACTAGCTCAGCCACTCACAGCAAAAAGTGTGGTGGTCCAGTCAGTGTTCAGAACTATTGAAGGAGAAAGGCATGCTCAGAGAGTCCTTTCCCCACACCCTGCCCTCTGCACATCTCTTCCATATGGCTATTTCTGAGTTATATCCTTTCATATAAACCAGTAATCTAGTAAATAAAATGTTTCTCTGAGTTCTGTGAGCTGCTCTAGAAAATTAATTGAACTCAAGGAGAGGATCATTGGAACCTCTAACCTAAAACCTGTCGGTGAGAAGCACAGGTGACAACCTGGACTTGTGATTGGTATCTGAGGTAGAGGGAACAGTCTTGTAGGTATGTGCATACATGGATACTCAAGTGTGACCAACTAACCTCTTTGCAACCCCATGGACTGTAGCCCTCTGTGCATGGGATTTTCCCAGTAAGAATACTGGAGTGGGTTACCATTTCTTCCTCCTGAGGATCTTCCCAACCCAGGAATCAAACCCATGTCTTCTGAGTCTCCTGCATTGACAGGTGGATTTTTTACCACTGTGCCACTTGGGCAGCCTCAGTCTTGTAGGACTAAGGATTTATCCTGTGGGATCTGATGCCATCTCCAGGTATACCATGTCAGAACTGAGTTGAATTGTAGGAGACCATACTGGTGCTGGAGTATTTCTTGTTGGAGTGAAAAAATCCATACACACATATTGGAATTGGGTGCAGAACCCTTAGTAGCCAAGCTTGGTATGTTAAATGAAGCATCTCAGTCCAGTCTTAGTGTAATGTGCTCAGTTGCTCGGTCATGTATGACTCTGTGACACCATGGACTATGTAGCCCAGTAATCTCCTCTGTTCATGGAATTTTCCTGGCAAGAATACTGAAGTGGGTTGCTATTTCCTCCTCCAGGGGAGATTCCCCACCCGAGGATCAAACCCAGGTCTCCTGAATCCCCTGAATCGGCAGACAGATTCTTGACCACTGAGCCACCTGGGAAGCCTTGTTTAGTGTAATAGAGAAGGACAAATTTGACTCCATATTAGCTCTGTTTCTTTTACTTTAACCTTTGTATTCTTTTGCTTTTGCTGTGAATTATGAATGTTGCCTATAGCCTGAAATATACAAGATACCCCATTCTCAAGGCTCTGATTTTTAGAGGTATAACATTTTCCCATTCATATAGAGATAAAAAGTTGCAGAATGGAGAATAACACTTGTCTTGTTGTAGGTTTATGGGAACATCCTGACCTGACCTACCTGGATAGATGCTGGAACAAAGGATTCCTGCACCAAGAAGTCTGCAATAACCAAACACACTCCTTCATCTTGCCTTTAGCAGAAGAGACACAGATGTATAGAACAGTCTTTTGGACTCTGTGGGAGAGGGAGGGGGGATGATTTGGGGGAGTGGCATTAAAACATGTATAATATCATATAAGAAATGAATCGTCAGTCCAGGTTCGATGCAGGATACAGGAAGCTTGGGGCTGGTGCACTGGGGTGACCCAGAGGGATGGAATGGGAAGGGAAGTGGGAGGGGGGTTCAGGATGGGGAACACGTGTACACCTGTGGCGGATGCATGTTGATGTATGGCAAAACCAATACAATATTGTAAAGTAAAAAAATAAAAATAAAAAATAAATGCTTTGCTGAAACTCTTTGGGGAGTTTGGGATCTTTTTTTGTGTGTGTAAGCCCCCATTTTCCTTGTGCCCCTGCAATAAAGCTTTCTCTGCTCCAAATTCCATCGTTTCTGTTTGGCCTCACTGTGCTTCGGGCACATGAACTTGTGTCAGGTAATAATTTGTCCATCATTGACACCTGGTCCATCATTGATGGTAGCCCTGGTCAACATTACTTTTTCTGGTCTCATTTTCCCATTTGTGGAAGAGGTGGTTTTTCTAGGAAAATTTTCCAGGGCCTTTCAGGTGAAACATTCTTGCCTCATTCAGGGGAATTTATGGCCCCAGTTATTGGCAGTGAAAATTATTCTGGCAGTACCTCTCAGGACCTCTTCCCTTGGGTTGAGTGTCCCCATCCCTCTGCCCCACTCTTCTGCTTCTGTTTGCCTGCTGCTGTGTGCATAGCTAAGGGGCCACCAGTGTTGAATGAGCAGGGCACAACAATTCCATTGCCCATCCATGATTAGCATGGCTATGCCCCTTAATCCAGATGCCAGGCAGAGACTATGTTTGATGGCTGGCATGCCAGTGGGTTGATTGGAGCTGTGTCAGGGATGACCCCAGGACAGCAGAATCCTCTGGCTCACTGCCTGCTCAGTGGGGATGAAGAACAGGAGATGGAAGCCACCCAGATCTGGCAGACTAAGTGACTGGCATGTCCATTACAGTGCCAGGCTTTCCTGCTGGAAAGACCTGCACATTGTTGCTGCTACTGTTTATTTGTTTGGCCCATGGAGACTGTGCAGACCTAACGGCATTGACACTTGAGTTGAGGGTACTCACGGGGATCGTGACAGCCATGGGAGGGAGTGAAGAGAAAACAATTCTGAGGACAGACGGTCGAGACTGAGAAGGCTGTTTTCCCCCTCACTAATGACCCTAAAATTGACTCAATGATCCAGATACTCCAAAAGTAAAGCCATTAGTCACAATGTTGTCAGAGTGAAAAAAGAAAGAAAGAAGACGACGTGTGGATCATTTTGGAGCTGATTCCACACAAATGCCCATTCTGCACGCCTGAGTGCCCGGAGCCAAGCTGCCTGGTATAATTATTGTTTGCTCTGCATGGGATTAGGGCAGGCACATGACCAGCACATCTGAGTGTAAGCAAAGAGCCAGTGCCCAGCTGAGAAGTATGTCTCTCATTTTCTCTGTGGGGAAGGACCGGGCTTCCTTTCAGTGGGCTGGTGACTGTATGTTGAGCCATCATCCCATCAGTTTGGAGGGCTGTGGAGTACAGTCACGAATGGTGAGGCAGAAAAGGCCCCAGAGGGTCACACTGAGGACATCTCTAGATTGACAGGGAGAAGGAGAAGAAAATGATGAAACAGGAATGTTGGGGCTCCAGTCACACCCCTTGCTTGGGGGTGGGGACCTACTGTCCTCTACTTGCCTGTCATTCCTCTGAGACTGTAAATTCACAGAGGCAAGGCTCTTGTTTTCCCTTTGCAATATCAGTAATAATAACAGTAACAACATTTCTTTTAAAATTTTATTTTATTTCAGTATAGTTAATTTACAAAGTTGTGCTAACTTCTGCTGTACAGCAAAGTGATTCAGTCATATATATATATTTCATATACTTTTCTGTTATGGTTTATCACAGGATATTGAATGTAGTTCACTATGCTATACAGTGGGATCCATTCTATATATAATAGTTTGCATCTGTTAACCCCAAACTCCCAGTCCATCCCTCCCCCATAGCCACAAGTCTGTTCTCTACATCTATGAGTCTGTTTGGTAGATTAATTCATTTGTGTCATACTTTAGATTCCACATGTAAGTGATTTGAATGACTTACTATTTTGTGATAGCTCCTGGGAAGCGCTAGGCCCTGTATGTGTGTTAGTTCTGCAGAGCAGAAACCCATAAACATTCCTCTTAGTTCAGTGGGAGAGTGGATGTGTAAACAGATAATTAGAATGCCAGGGGTACCTGCTAGAGCACAGGGGCCCAGAAGGCCGAACGCAAGTCTACTTTAGTGGTATTCATAAGACTGAGCAGAATCTTTAGTCATTGACTGAAAAACTCTTCCTATTTGATTAAATTCAATTTGTAGGCTAATTGCCTATCTACTCACAAAGCCAGTTTTTGGAAAAAGAAGGTGAGAAGGTTTCAATGGGTGAGTGGGAGGTATTGTTTATTAGGTACTGAACTGAACTGAGCTGAACAGTAAGGGGCCTCTTATAGTACAGATTTTAACAGTGAACAAGAGACTCAGTGAGGTTAAGTGACTTGCCCAAGGTTACACAGCCAGGAAGTGTGCCAGTCAGAATTTCAATCCAGGTTGGACTGACTTGAGAGCTGACTTTTGAAAATATTTTTAAGTTTATTTTTAATTGGTGGACGGTTGCTTTACAATGTTGTATTAGTTTCTGCTATATAACAGTGTGAATCAACCGTATGTATACATGTATTTCCTCCCTCTTGAGCCTCCCTCCCACCCCTCCACCCCATTCTAGCCCACTAGGTGGTCACAGAGCATCGCTGACTCTTAAGATACACTATGAAAGTGGGCCCCGTTGTAAATGTACACTGTTTCAGGCCAGAGCTACTAGCCCCATGTGGCACTGAGCGCTTGAACTGTGGCTACTATGATTGAACTAAAGTTTTACTTTTATGGAATTTTAAATAATTTAAATTAAAGATAAAAAAACCTATACTTTATTCAGTTACCGAACTTTTATGTATGTTTACAGTAACTTGGGTATGTGAATCTGTTCTTCCCTGTGTAAATTTGATAAATGCTAAATAGGGATCAAGTATTTCTTTTTAAAAAATATTTAGTGTCCATTTATTTATTTATTTTGAATTTATCTTAAAATTGAAGTATAGTTAATTTGCAATATGTGAGTATCAAGTATTTCTTTTTTTAAACCAATACCCATTTATTTTAATGAAAAAAAAACCTCTGTATTCTATATGCTCCAAAAAGATTTACTATAGAAACAAATACAATATATGAACTCTATCTGCCTAATTTCACTATGATAAAGACAGCGTGTGACTTCTAGTTCCTACAGAAGGCGAACTGAAAAGCATAGGTACAAACAGACTGTATAAGAAAGCGTGAGCATATGCGCATGTGCACAAATGTGGTTAAAATCTTTAGCAAGCAACTGCATTTAAATTTTCTAAGAGGCCTGACCCTAGGTTGTGGCGAGCTCTAAGAAAATGCCACGAGTTGTCACTAGTTTTATCTGCTAAAAAAATTTGCTACAAGAATCAAGTATTTCTGATGCAAATTTAATGTCCCCATGGAGATGTCCCTTAAGTGTAAAACACATCCCACATTTTGGAAACATGCTGGTTACATGTTGAGATGATGGATATGTAAAGGATTAAATAAAAACTGCTTTAAAGATACATGTCACCACTTAAAGTGGCCATTAGAAATCTTAAAATGTGACTTGAATTCTATTTCTCTTGGACAGTGTTGTTCTAAGCCAGTTTTAAATAAATAAATGAACTTTGTTAACTCCTCAGGGTTCCTGTATGCAGAACAAGATAGCAACAAAAGACATTCCAAAAATGTTTCTATTTTTCTATCTTAGCTGACCTGGCTAGCGCTTGAGTCATCAGAATTGTGGAGACCTAAAGAATCCACCTGGAATGCAGAAGACGCAGGAGACATGGGTTCGACACTTGAGGTGGGAAGATCCCTTGGAGTAGGAAATGGCAACCCACTACAGTATTCTTGCCTGGGAAATTCCATGGACAGAGGAACTTGGTGGGCTGCAGCCCATGAGGTTGCAGAGTCAGACATGACTGAGCACGCATACACAATTACAATGATTGTATGCAGAAGAATAACACCAGTTCCCGTGGTGTTTTTCAGAGAGGCTAATATAATGGCAACCTACTCCAGTACTCTTGCCTGGAAAATCCCATTGGCAGAGGGGTCTGGTAGGCTGCAGTCCATGGGGTCACTAAGAGTCAGACACGACTGAGACTTCATTTTAACTTTTCACTTTCATGCATTGGAGAAGGAAATGGTGACCCACTCCAGTATTCTTGCCTGGAGAATCCCAAGGACCATGGAGCCTGGTGGGCTGCCGTCTATGGGGTCGCACAGAGTCGGACATGACTGAAGTGACTTAGCAGCAGCAGCAGCAGTGCAAGGCCAGAGGTCAATGGCACAAAACACAGAACAACTTAGGGGGATGACCAGATGGGGAGGGGGGCAGGAAGTAAAAGAAATTGATGATGACTCTTACTGTGGTCTAAGAGATAGTTTTTAGCAGAAGCTTTCAAAACCCAGATGATTCACGCCCACATACACATAAGAGCCCAATCAAAAGCTGTGAGGCTCCATATCACCTGAGAGCATAGCCAATTCCAGAAACAATTTAGGCTTCACTATTCCAGCTGATTTGAGGGCTTTACTTTTGTCTGAGTCTATTATTACAAAGGTTTTCTGTCTGACTTTTCCATTACTACTCTATTTGTGAAGCTCAGATTCAATATTTAAAGCCTGAATTTTCCTTTCATACCAAACTTTAGTGACAGAGTAATTCAGATGGATTTGAGGGGAGAGAGGGAAATGAGATGAGGTAAACTTCAAAGTTAATGAAGAAGACACCAGTGATATTGGGTGAGCGTAGAGTTATTTTGAAAATTTTGAAAAAAAAAAAAAAAGAATTGTGGTTGGTATTTTGATTTTCTTTTGAGGCTGTTTTTAGTACTTTTCTGAGGTGCTTGCCTCTGTAGCATTATTAAAGCTATTGCTCAGGATTTTAATGATTGCACTTTAATGGTTTTTCCCCTCCCAAGGCTGTGGAGTTGGGGAGGGAGGGAGAGAGACATACACACACACACACACACAGAAAGAGGTAGAGAAAGAGAGAGAGGTAAATTAATCTTGGAGTAAGGATGACTTTAGACTCTTAGCACTGGCTGACTTAATATTTGTGATTTCAAATATTGATTTGGCAAGCACTCCAAAAGGACCTTTAATACACACTGTTCGGTCATTTTCAGAAGCAAACTGTGAATAGAGAGTAGTATGAAGCTGACCTGGAGAAGCTTGTGAATGAGACCAGCCAAGCCCTTGTCAGCACAGCTCCCTTTCATCTTGGTGTTTTTGGAGGACAAAATAATCTTCACTGAAAGTTTAGAGAGCCACATAGCATCACTAATTATTAGGGAAACGCAAGTCAAAACTACAGTGAGGTACCACCTTCACATGGGGCATCATTAAAAAGTTTACAATTAACAAATTCAGGTGAGGATGTGAAGAAAAGCGAAACCTCCCACATTGTTGGTGGGAATGTAAATTCGTGCAACCATTATGGAGAACAGTATGGAGGTTCCTCAAAAAACTAAAAATAGAATTACCATACAACACAGCACTCTCACTCCTTGCCTTGTATCCTGAAAAAACTCTAATTTGAAAAGATGCATGCACCCCTATATTCATCAGATCAGATCAGATCAGATCAGGTCAGTTGCTCAGCCATGTCCAACTCTTTGCGACCCCATGAATCGCAGCTCGCCAGGCCTCCCTGTCCATCACCAACTCCCGGAGTTCACTCAGACTCATGTCAATCGAGTCAGTGATGCCATCCAGCCATCTCATCCTCTCTGTCGTCCCCTTCTCCTCCTGCCCCCAATCCCTCCCAGCATCAGAGTCTTTTCCAGTGAGTCAACTCTTCGCATGAGGTGGCCAAAGTACTGGAGTTTCAGCTTCAGCATCATTCCTTCCAAAGAAATCCCAGGGCTAATCTCCTTCAGAATGGACTGGTTGGATCTCCTTGCAGTCCAAGGGACTCTCAAGAGTCTTCTCCAACACCACAGTTCAAAGCATATTCATAGCAGCACTATTTACAATAGCCAAGACATGGAAACAACCTAGATGTCCACTGTCAGATGAACACATGAAGAAGATGTGGTACATATATACAGTGACTATTACTCAGCCAGAAAAAGTATGAAATAATGCCATTTGCAGCAACATGGATGGACCTAGAGATTATTATCCTAAATGAAATAAATCAGACAAAGACAAATACCATATGATATCACTTATATGTGAAGTCTAAACTATGACACAAATGAATTTATCTATGCAGCAGAAACAGAGATAGAGAACAGACTTGTGATTCCCAAGAGGGAAGGGGGTCAGGGAGGGATGGATTGGGAGTTTGGGGTAGCAGATGCAAACTATTATATAGACAATGGATAAACAACAAGATCCTACTATTTAGCACAGGAACTATATTCAGTATTCTGTGATAAACCATAATGGAAAAGGATATGAAGAAGAATGTACTGAATTTATACATATATATAATGGAATCACTTTGCTGCCAGCAGAAATTAACACAACATTATAAATCAGCTATGCTTCAATGAAATAAAAAAAGGCCACTTAAGTGTTTTAGCTGTGCTTTGTGCATTTAACGGAGATGTCTTGTGTGTTCAGAAATTTGGGCTTCCCTAGTGGCTCAGATGGTAAAGCGTCTGCCTGCAGTGTGGGAGACCCGGGTTCGATCCCTGGGTTGGGAAGGTACCCTGGAAAAGGAAATGGCAACCCACTCCAGTACTCTTGCCTGGAAAATTCCATGGACTGAGGAGCCTGGTAGGCTACAGTCCATGGGGTCGAAGAGTCAGACACGACTGAGCGACTTCACTTTCACTTTCAAATATCTGAAGAGACCCTTGTAAACACCAATATCAGATGGAACTGGAAGTTTTGGGGGAACTCTGGACCGATAGTGTTGCTGAGACAATTCCTTATTTGTCTATCTATTTATTTATTTTAATTTAAGTATAGTTGATTTGGAATATTTATTAGTTTCAGATATATAGCATAGTGATTCCATATTTTTATAGATTATGCTCCAATTAAAGTTATTGCAAAAGGATGGCTGTATTTCTCTGTGCTGTACAATATATCCTTCAGTTCAGTTCAGTCTCTCAGTCATGCCCGACTCTTTGCGACGCCATGAACTGCAGCACACCAGGCCTCCCTGTCCATCCCCAACTCCTGGAGCATACCCAAACTCATGTCCATTGGGTTGGTAATGCTTTCCAACCATCTCATCCTCTGTCATCCCCTTCTCCTTCTGCCCTCAATCTTTCCCAGCATCAGGGTCTTTTCAAATAAGTCAGCTTTTCACATCAGATGGCCACAGTATTGGAGTTTCAGCTTCAACATCAGTCCTTCCAATGAACAGTAAGGACTGATCTCCTTTAGGATGGACTGGTTGGATCTCCTTACTGTCCAAGGGACTCTCAAAAAACTAATACAATATTGTAAAGTTTAAAAAAAAAAAAAAGTATGCTCCAACACCACAGTTCAAAAGCATCAATTCTTCAGTGCTCAGCTTTCTTTATAGTCCAACTCTCACATCCATACATGACTACTGGAAAAACCATAGCCATGACTAGATGGATCTTTGTTGACAAAGTAATGTCTCTGCTTTTTAATATGCTGTCTAGGTTGGTCATAACTTTCCTTCCAAGGAGTAAGTGTCTTTTTATTTCATGGCTGTAAACACCATCAGCAGTGATTTTGGAGCCCCTCAAAATAAAGTCAGCCAAAGTTTCACTGTTTCCCTATCTATTTGCCATGAAGTGATGGGGTTGGATGCCATGATATTAGTTTTCTGAACGTTGAGCTTTAAGCCAACTTTTTAACTCTCCTCTTTCACTTTCATAAAGAGGCTCTTTAGTTTTTCACTTTCTGCCATAAGGGTGGTGTCATCTGCATATATGAGGTTATTGATATTTCTCTTGGCAATCTTGATTCCAGCTTGTGCTTCATCTTTGTTGCTTATCTATTTTATACATAGTAGTTTGTATCTTTTAATCCCATACCACTATTTTGCCCCTCCTCCCTTTCTTGCCATTTGTAACAACATGGACAGCATAATACACTTAGTGAAATAATCAGAAAAAGACAAATATTCCATGTTGTCACTGATAAGTGGAATCTAAAAAATAAAACACACAAATGTATATAACAAAATGCAACAGTTTCTATATTGCTTCTCTAGAAGATTTCAGAGCAACTGTTGACTAAATGTGTGGAAGGCAATGCCACAGGGTGAAAACTGACCTGAGTAACCTGTCAGGGATTGATCACGTGTTGTGGTTGGATGTGGATGGTCAAGGTCTCTGTCAAGCCTTCTGCTACTCTGGTTCTGCCCCCATCCTCCCCATGTCCAGTGGGATGTGCTCTAGCTGTTGCCTTTCCTGGGTTGGTCTTAACTGCCGCTGCTGCTGCTGCTAAGTCACTTCAGTCGTGTCCGACTCTGTGCGACCCCATAGACGGCAGCCCACCAGGCTCCCCCATCCCTGGGATTCTCCAGGCAAGAATACTGGAGTGGGTTGCCATTTCCTTCTCCAATTCAGGAAAGTGAAAAGTGAAAGTGAAGTTGCTCGGTCGTGTCCGACTCTTCGTGACTCCATGGACTGCAGCCCACCAGGCTCCTTAGTCCATGGGATTTTCCAGGCAAGAGTACTGGAGTGGGTTGCCATTGTCTTCTCCATGGTCTTAACTAATGGTGCGCAAAGCTCTCTTCTGTCTACTGGCCATTTATTTACATTTGTAATAGTGATTATATTGCTACTTCCTACTCTGTAATTCTGCATAGTTCAGTCATTCCAGACCTTCACCACACTGCTTATTCATTTGCTTAGTCATTCATGTCTTTTAAAATTTTATTTTATATTGGAGTATAGTTGATTTGCAATGTGTTAATTTCAGGTGTACAGCAACCATTCCCTTCTGCAGGGGATCTTCCTGACCTAGAGATGGAACCTGGGTCTCCTGAATTGCAAGCAGATTCTTTACTGCCTGAGCCACCAGGAAAGCTCAAATACATAGTTGGTTTACAATGTGCTAATTTCAGGTGTATAGCAAAGTGATTCATATATATATACATGTATATGTATATATGTTCCTTCTTCATATTCTTTTTCCATGTAGGTTATTACAGAGTATTGAACATAGTTTCCTGTTTTATAAGTAGGTCCTTTTTGATGATCTACTTTAAACATAGCAGTGTGTACATGTAAATCCCAAACCCCCAATGAATCACTCATCTCTTTATTCACCAAAGTTTTTATTGATTTCCTATGTGTGCAAGATCATTCTGAGCACACAAGGGCATCTAAGACATTTCTTGCCATGTCTAGCTCTGCAGTTCATTTATTCACTTAGTTTAAGTAATTTAAAAAATTCAGTGATATTCATTGAACACACACTGTGGTGCTCGGCTGTGCGCAAGACTTTGGGGTCTCCACTGGGTGTAGATTAGGATCACACACCTCCTCATCCATAGTAGCTTTATTTTTTTGATTTATTTTTTAATTGAAGTGTAGTTGATTTGCTTCAGATTCTTTTTAGGATTCTCTTCCCTTATAGGCTATTACAGAATATTAAGTATAGTTCCCTGTCCTAAGTAGTAGATCTTTGTTGGTTATCTATTTTCTATATAGTAGTGTGTAGATGTTAATCCCATCCACCTAATTTACTCTCTCTCCCTTCCCCTTTGGAAACCATTAATGCATTTTCTATGTCTGTGAATCTATTTCTATCTTGTAAATAAGTTCATTTGTATCTCCCCCACCCAGATTCCATATATAAATGATATCATATGATGTATGTCTTTCTCTGTCTGACTTACTTCACTTAGTATGATCATCTCTAACTCTGTCCATGTTGCTGAAAATGGCATTATATCATTCTTTATTTATGACTGAGTAGTATTCCAATTGTATGTATGTACCACATCTTTATCCATTCATCTGAGTTGACTCCTCTTTAATATCATTATTTTTACATTTACATTCTTTTAAAAAGTCTGATTAGAGAGATGCATTATAGTCCAAGCATATAAAAAAAAATAGAAGTGAAAAAAATGGAAAGGAATGAAGTCAGAGAAATAGTTCTTACCCGTACCATACCCACAGGGCTCAGATAGCTTTCTAGAGATGGACTAAAACTGTAGCTCTATGTTTTCCTGAGTGCTAACTCAGGAGAAAAACAAAATCATTGACCCTCCCTCCAAGGACCACACCATCAAAACCATCGTCCCAAGCATACAGGGAGGAGTGTCTTTTGCAGGATCGTTTGTCTCGCATCCCTTGTGTTGGCTGAGGGTACATCATCTAAGCTCAGTACAGTAAAGGCAAATGTGTGCTTGTGCGTGCTAAGTTGCTTTAGTCATGTCTAATTCTTTGTGATTTTACGGACTGTAGCCTGCCTGGCTCCTCTGTCCGTGGGATTCTCCAGGTGAGAATACTGGAGTGGGTTGCCATGCCAATTGACATGGTAACAAATCAAGGACCCCCTGGTAAGCAGTCTGTATTTGAAATTACTCTGATGGTAACATACAAGCCCATGGTAAACAGGAGAGATGTAAACACAGACGCCCTTAGTGTGTGGCAGGTAGTAACTCTGTCTGTGCCTCATGTGTGTTACACAGGGAGTGATGGGTAAGGACTTTCTGATCATGCTCCAATCTCATACTCTCTTCAGTTCAGTTCATGTTGCTCAGTCATGTCAGATTTTTTGTGACCCCATAGACTGTAGCATGCCAGACCTCGCTGTCCCTCACCAACTCCCCGAGTTTACCCAAACTCATGTCCATTGAGTAGGTGATGCCATCCAGCCATCTCATCCTCTGTCATCTTCTTCTCCTCCCTCCTTCAATCTTTCCCAGCATCAGGGTCTTTTCAAGTGAGTCAGCTTTTTGCATCAGGTGGCCAAAGTATTGGAGTTTCGGCTTCAACATCAGTCCTTCCAATGAACACTCAGGACTGATCTCCTTTAGGATGGACTGGTTGGATCTCCTTGCAGGCCAAGGGACTCTCAAGAGTCTTCTCCAACACCACAGTTCAAAAGCATCAATTCTTCAGTGCTCAGCTTTCTTTATAGTCCAACTCTCACATCCATACATGACTACTGGAAAAACCATAGCTTTGACTAAACAGACCTTTGTTGGCAAAATAATGTCTCTGCTTTTTAGTATGCTGTCTAGGTTCGTCATAGCTTTCCTTCTAAGAAGTAAGTGTCTGTTAATTTCATGGCTGCAGTCACCATCTGCAGTGATTTTGGAGCCCCCCAAAATAAAGTCTGCCATTGTTTCCACTGTTTTCCCATCTATCTGCCATGAAGTGATGGGGCCAGGTGCCATGATCTTAGTTTTCTGAATGTTGAGCTTTAAGCCAACTTTTTCACTCTCCTCTTTCACTTTCATCAAGAGGCTCTTTAGTTCTTCTTCACTTTCTGCCATAAGTGTGGTGTCATCTGCATATATGAGGTTATAGATATTTCTCCTGGCAATCATACTCTTTACAAAATGCTATAAAGTACAAACTAAATATCCTTGAGGACCAACTTCAGCCTTGGGTTGCTTTTTCATGAGCTCTGACCTAGAAAAGTAAATGCACTGAAATTAGTCAGGTCAAGTGTCCCTAAATACTACTTTCTATAGCTGAGCTATTGATAAATATTGGGAGGAAGAAATTCTTGGTCTTTGACAAATACTGAGAAATTGGTGGGCACATGCAGCCTTCTGAAGTATAAGTCCTTGAAATAAATGTCACAGATGTTCCTGAAATAGTGTTATGCCTTGGAGTTATACATTGAGTATAATCTCTGCTTTCATGGAGCTTCAAGACATACATGCAATAAATGTATACAATGAAGGGTGATATATGCATAAATATGTACCAGGGATGCAAAGAGGAGGGGGAGACTGGCACTGAACTGTATGTCTGAAGGTCAGGGGGTCAGGAAATCAGAGACTCAGAAGATCAGAGGGTCAGGGATCACAGATCCTCCCATCCAGGAGGAAGGTGGGAGGCAGTTAGGTCATGGTGAAATAAACACCACTGCTTCATAATTTGTTTCTAGTTGCTGCCCTGGTTACCAAGAAGGTGTAATGTGATTGAGGGAAGGTCATTTGGTGGCAGTCCAGGACTCTTCCATGTCAACTTATCTTAAGGGGTGCTGGGCAGTTTGACAGTCCTGGGTGAACCTTTGGGAGAGCTGTGGGTAGGGATTCTTGGGGTCCGCCAAACTGAATTATCTCTCTGTGCACGTCTGGAAGATTCCCCAATTTCTGGGTTAGAGACCACTTTCTATAATTGAAACTAAAAATATAGATTCTCATGCTTCTTGCCTCCCTCAGTCCTGGGCAGGACATGGTACTTTAGGGTACTGTCAGTCAAGAGGTGGCCCAGGCTCTGATGGCAAGCAGGGACCAAGAAGGCCCCTCTGGCAGAGTGGAGAGGGCGGGGCTGTGGAGATGTGGGCGGGGCCGTGGAGATGTGGGAGGGGCCAGCCCAAATCCACTGTGAACTTGGGCTTTGTTTCCTGTTACACAGTCTGGAGTGGTTCTCTGTCCTCTCCTCAGTGTTGGTCAATCTCCTATATACCTTTTCCCTCCAAATGGGATGCAAAATTCATTCAAGAAGTTGATAAAAGTGTTGCAATTTGAAGAAATGTTTCAGAACATTCCAATAAAACAGGTAATTATAAACTAGTTGGGAGATGTATGAAATGTATCATCGTTTGACAACTTTAAATTTATTTATTAAAAAAATAGAGAAAATTCTGATAAAACAACAGTGAATATAAAAATATGATAAAGATGAGTTATGAGAGTAACGGATTTTTTTTTTTTTGAAACCAGGAAATCTTTTGAATCCAAACTCAATAACTAATAAACAAGCTGGTTGCCTAAACTGACCCTAAAACTGAGGGTCAGTTTCTGTCACTTATAACCAGGAACCATGGTGGGCGGTCTCCTTCTGTGTGGAGAGGTTATGATTGAATGGAAAGAAACTCAGTTTTCTCATTGTTAAATAAATACTGCTTCAGAACACAATTAATAAGGTTAAATGAGATCATATCTGGAAAGCTTGGGATATGATTGTTCTGTAGCAAAGAATGCATATTAATTATTATAAGTATTAAGTTCTGGGGTTCACTTTTACATTTAATCAACAAATATTCAAACAAGCCATTTAACATTTTTGGTCTCACATCTCTGCAAAATAGGAATAATATGTTCCCCATCTAATTCATGATGAATATGGATGCCAAAAAATTATGACATGGGAAAAAGCTTTATAGAAGTATGCAATTCCATATGAATATAATACATTTCTATTACTTTTATTTAGCTCATCACCTGCTTTTTACTACCTACCCTGATCCCTGGAGACCCTCAGCTCATATTCATTTTATGTGATGGCTTACTTGTGCTGAGAGGGAGAGGCAGTCCAGAAAAATAATAGAAAAATTATAAGTCTTATGAACTTTAAAGTTTCACAAAAGCTTTACTGTTCCTGTGAGGCCAAAGGAAATCTAATATCCTATCTTGAAATCCAGAGCTGCCTTGTTTTAAGTGTTAAATCCTTCCCCTACTCCAAGAGTGCCACGAGCTCTGGAAATAATTGTTAGGTTTTTGCTGTTGAGTTAGTTTCAAGATGTGCCCATGTGAGAAACTTACCTTCAGGTTCAGAGAGCACATTGGAAGGCAGCTGAGGCATCAGCAGGAGGTGGTTGAGCTGGTGATTGGCCAGGCCATGAGGTGGCATTCCAGTGAGAGGGGACTGCTTCAGCTGCATATGGAGGTGTGAAGGGGGCCTGTCCTGGGAACAGAACTTAGCGACTGAGACTTGCCAGTGGTTAAATGGTAAGGAGGTGTGGGAAGGGGCAGTGAGGATGGTGTGGAAACAGAGTTCAGATAGTGCAAAGGGTGCACTTAATTTGAGGGTGATGGGGATTCAGGGGAGTGCTGTGGTCACTTCTTTGTTCTAGAAAGAGTGACCTGTGGCATGGAGGATGTGCTAGAGGGGAGGACATGGAAGGCAGGAGGATGGGTAGGAGCCTGTGCTCTCCTCCAGACTGCAGAGGGTAGAGACTGGCAGCTGGCAGTGGCAGGGGAGGCAAGGGTGGGCTAAAGGTGTATGTGAGGCACAGAGATAGCAGGCTTGTTGACTGACTAGGTGAGGGGATCATACAGGGAGGAGCCCAGCATGGCTTTGTTGATTTGGGCATTGGTGGTACCACCAACTAAAGTGGGGCATATAGGGGGGACAGGTTTGTGGGCAAATGAAAAGGATGACAAAGACCAAAGGGGATTCTATTATACTGAGGTTGTCCTGAGCATAACTTGTGGTAAATTCTCAGTGTCTCTCAAAACACACCGTAGCTGTGACAGCCCAGGAAACTCATGGAAATTGACCCTGTTTTTCACCTAATTTTCCTTACCTGCTTAGTTCACAGGTCAGAGTCTCAGGGTGCAGTAGTTGCTTGTTACATGGAATTTCTCAGCACAAATGTTGGATCTCTTTTAGTTCAGCATTTCCTGAAGAGTATTCTGAGGAACTCCAGGTCAGTGAGGTGAGAGGCTGAAAAGTAGTTCCATGTTTGGATGAGTTTGGGATTTGCTGATATCCACAAAGTTAAACACATTTCCTTTACAGCAGGACTTCTCAGAGCATTGAGTATATTCACACATATCTGAGTTCAAGAAGGGAGATTTACTTCCCTGGTGGCTCAGACGGTAAAGTGTCTGCCTACAATGCGGGAGACCTGGGTTCAGTCCCTGAGTCGGGAAGATCTCCTGGAGAAGGAATGGCAACCCACTCCAGTATCTTGCCTGGAAAATCCCATAGACGGAGGGGTCTGGTAGGCTACAGTCCATGGGGTCACAAAGAGTCGGACAGGACTGAGCAACTTCACTCACTTCCCAAATGTAACTGATTATGGAATCTTTTTTATCAGGGAGAACACTCATACTAGCTTGCTGCACACACTGGAAATACTCTGGGGAAAGCTGATTAAGACTAACCCCTTCTTTAAGAATATCATCAGAAAAAATTTCAAAGTATTCTGGAAAATATAGAGTTAAGACAATGAATAAGTGTGTACCCATATCCCAGCTTTGATAAATTATAACATTATGCCCTGTTCATTCAGCTGTCTTGAGATATAATTTGACAGATGCAGTTAATGCGTCCCCTCCTTGATCCTATCTGGAGGATCCTATCCTGCCTCACCCCAGATGTAAACCACATGCTATGCTGAACTTACATGCCATGCACATCTTATATACTTGCTAGATATCTATGTATGGCAAACAACATATACTTTTGTTGTAAAACATTAATGTTTAACTGTTGTATACGTGGTAGAACAGAACTGTATTCTTCTGCATCTTGCTCTTCCCCTTCAACCGTGTTGTTGGGCTTTCCATTGTACTTGCTGTTGTTTAGCTGTTCAGTCAATCAGTCATGTCTAGCTCTTTGCAACCCCATGGACTGAAGCACGCCAGGCTTCCCTGTCCTTTGCCATCTCCAGGAGCTCGCACAAACTCATGTCTATCGAGTTGCTGATGCCATCCATTCATCACATCCTATGTTGTCCCCTTCTCCTCCTACCCTCAATCTTTCCCAGCACCAGGGTCTTTTCTAATGAGCTGATCCTTTGCATCAGGTGACCACAGTACTGGAGCTTCAGCATCAGTTCTTCCAATGAATATTCAGGGTTGATTTCCATTAGGATTGACTGGTTTGATCTCCTTGCTGTTCAAGGGACTCTCAAGAGTCTTCTCCAACACCACAGTTCAAAAGCATCAATTTTTCAGTGCTCAGCCTTCTTTATGGTCCAACTCTCACATCCATACATGACTACTGGAAAAACCATAACTTTGATTAGATGGATCTTTGTTGGCAAAGTAATGTCTCTGCTTTGTAATAGGCTGTCTAAGTTGGTCATAGCTTTTCTTCCAAGGAGCAAGCATCTTTTAATTTCATGGCTGCAGTCACCTTTCACAGTGATTTTTGACCTCAAGAAAATAGTCTGTCACTGTTTCCATTGTGTCCCTATCTATTTGCTATGAAGTGATGGGACCAGGTTCCATGATCTTCATTTTTTGAATGTTGAGTTTTAAGCCAGCTTTTTCACGCTCCTCTTTCACTTTCATTAAGAGGCTTTTTAGGTCCTCTTCCCTTTCTGCCATAAGGATGGTGTCATCTGCATATCTGAGGTTATTGATATTTCTCCTTGCAATCTTGATTCCAGCTTGTGCTTCATCCAACCCGGCATTTCTCATGAAGTACTCTGCATATAAGTTAAATAAGCAGGATGACAGTATACAGCCTTGACGTACTCCTTTTCCAGTTTGGAACCTCTCCATTGTTCCATGTCCAGTTCTATTGATTCTTGAACTGTCTGCAGGTTTCTCAGGAGGCAGGTAAGATGGTCTGTTATTCCCATCTCTTTAAGAATTTTCCACAATTCGTTGTGATCCACACAGGCAAAGGCTTTAGCCTAGTCAATGAAGCAGAAGTAGATGTTTTTCTGGAATTCTTTTGCTTTTTTGTATGATCCAACAGATGTTGGCAGTTTGATCTCTGGTTCCTCTGCCTTTTCTATGTCAGCTTGAACATCTGGAAGTTCTTGGTTCATGTACTGTTGAAGCCTAGCTTGAAGAATTTTGAGCATTACTTTGCTAGAATGTGAAATGAGTGCAATTGGGTGGTAGTTTATAATCCACAAACCTGTAGAGAAACTGCTGCTGTGTTTTCAGGGTTTTTTTTTTGTTGTTGTTATAAACAAAATTTCTGGCAACATCCTTGTCCACATATCTCCCTGCACACACAAGTGAAAACTTCTCTAGTGAGTATTTCCAGAAAGGAAGTTGCTGGAATCAGATTTTCAGGAGGCAATAGCTACTTGCTACATGGAACTCCTATTTCTCCACTTTCTCACCAACACTTGTTATTATTATATTCCCCATCCCCCACATTCCTTTTTGTGAAATGGCAGCTCTTGTTTAATTTGCATTTTCTCGATATTTTGCAAGGCTAAATATCTTTTCGTGTGTTTACCAGCCCTTTGGTTTCTTCTTCTGTGATTTGCCAGTGTTTCTCTTCTTTGCCTGTTTTTTCTTTATTGTGTCTTTTTTTTAAATGATTTTTTCCCCCATCAGTCTGTATCCTGGCTTTTTATCTTGTTTATGATGGTGTTTGTGGTATAGAAAAAATTTAAAAGTTTTATGCAGTCAGGTTTATATGGTTCATGCAATTTGTGGCTTCTTTTTATAAAGTTTTCCCTACCCAGGTGTTAAAGGATAGCTTGTACGTTTTTTAAAAAGTTTGTCATTTTGCTTTTCACATTTGTGTCTTTAATTCTGGGTTTACTTTTAAGTATTTTGAGACAGAAATCAGATTTCACTATTCTCCATTAAATTATCAAATGTTTCAGTACCACATATTGAGTGATCTGTCCTTTGCTTCTTGATTTATATAGCTTTCTCTGTCCTAGGTCAAGTGTGCACTTGCCTGCCTTTCACATCCACTGTGTTGCAGTTGAAGAAACCACGTCCTCCAGGAAGCCAGCAGGTTGCTCAATCCCAGAAAAGATGGTGGCAGGATGGAGCAGCCCAGTTACATGGTCTGAAGTCCATGGATTTTCCAGCCACACCAGTGAGAAGGGCAAATTCACTCTGCTGGTTGCTGCTGCTGCTAAGTCGCTTCAGTCATGTCCGACTCTGTGTGACCCCATAGACAGCAGCCCACTAGGCTCCCCCGTCCCTCGGATTCTCCAGGTAAGAACACTGGAGTGGGTTGCCATTTCCTTCTCCAATGCATGAAAGTGAAAAGTGAAAGTGATTTTCTTCTTAGTTTTCTCTTTTTTCTTCCCTCCCCTCCTTCTCTCAACTTGTCTTCCCTCCTGCCTTCTTTCCTTCTTTTCTTTTTCTCCTGTATCTCAGTTAGGCTTATGTTTCAGCATTGAGATATATTTTTATGCATGACATAGACATCAGAACACAGCTATTCTTCAAACGAATGTTTTATCAAAAATACGGCTGGGGAGATCACATTTCCTTTTCATGAGTTGGGGCTGGCAAGCCTGAGCTCTTTTTCATTTAGAAGAGATAGATGGTTGGGGCTATTAAAATCTACAGCACTTTGCCTTGGCTTCAAGTGATTCATGGCTACTAATCCCTGTGGATATATTTTTATTTTTTTGGATATATTGGATATGCAGGTGGTGTATATTGGAAAAGCCTGTTGTTTATTGACACAAGCCCAGTAAAGTCTCTGATTAATCTCAAAAATAAATAGAGAAAAGTGAAAGGTCACACTCTGGATCAAGAGCTCCGATTATAGCACTGATCCTTGAGTTATTTATTTCCAGTTGAAAGAAATCCTCCCAGCAGAGTTGTCAGGAGATGGATGGAGATTAACAGGTGAAGTGTGCACGGGCCTCCTCTTGCTCTCTCTTCTCACCCTTTACCGTCCCTGCTGCTCAAATGTGCTTGCTCTAACTCAGCATTTTGGGGAGAAATTCAGCATTTTCTTTGATGATTCTCTTGTTTGACAGACTGTTTTCAGTTTCTTGGATATATTTTGTCCCTTCCCCTATACCCTTGAGGAACCCAGAGGTATACATTTTAGGCCCTTCTGACGTGCCTGGTAAGGCTCCTGTCATAGATTCAAGACTGTTTCCTGGGGTTGTTCAGAGTGGTGCCCAGAAGTCTCCTGGTCCCTGGTATAAGCAGGAGAGTAGTACTGGCTGTGGGTTGGTGCTGTCTTACATGGGCTGAGAGTGTGCCTGGGAGAACGGAGTGATGGAGGGAACATGAGACACGAAATTGAATTTTGAGATTAAATGCTGGGGGACCTCTGTCACCCAAGTTGGATGCTCATTCCCCTTCCTCTCATGCTGGCATTCAGGCTCTGTCCCCTTTGCCTCCTGGGTTCCTGATGCTCCCTTCTCCTCCTCCACTAGTGGAGCTTAGGACATGTGTTGGTTTAAAATTTTTTTTTAAATAAATTGAAGTATAAGTGATTTATAATGTATTCATTTCAGATGTACAGCAGAGTGATTCAGTTATGTATATACATTCTTTTTCAGATTCCTTTTCATTACAGGTTATTAAAAGATACTGAGTATAGTTCCCTGTCCTTGTTGTTTATTTTATATATAGTAATGTGTGTGTGTTAATCCCAAACTTTAACACAATGCCTTTGTCTGGAGGATAGAAGGAAATTTCTTGCAAATTTCCCTGGCTCTCATCTCTTCCTGACAATTCATCTGCCACACTGGCTGCCAGAGGAAACTTTAAAAAAAAAATGGATAAATTGCATCACTTCTTTGGTTCAAAGAAAAGGTGCTGGTCTCTTGAGCTGGCTATGACTGAGAAGTTCCACACGTCACTCCCATTCACGTCCTTTGACCTGAACTTAGATCAGAGGGATGCTGGGAAGCGTGGCGCTTCCCAGTGCAGACGTAAGCCAGCAACAATGCTGCAGCTGGAGAAAGGTGTGATGCTGTTGGTGGTCTACTACCTGTCCCTGCCACACCACCAGACTCCTTGACGCTCGGGTGAAGTCCCTTGTGTAGGGAGCCCCCCTCCCTTTTCCATCCATCTCGCTATCACTTCCTCCATAATGCCTCCCTTGGCTCCTCTTGGAGGTCCAAGCCTTGGACCCCCTTTGTACTCCAACTGCACCCTCACATGAGCACAGATCCACTGCACTCTAATTCTGTTTCCTGTCTTTTGCCCCCAGTACACCATGAGTGCCCCTTGGAAGGCAACTCTATCTTCTCCATCCTTATCTCTCCTGTGCATAGCCAAGGCGAGGCACAAAATAGGGGATCAGTTAAGGAATTATGGGTAGATTGATCCTGCAATATTTGGGGCTTCCCAGAGATACTCAAGACAAAAATGTATGAAACACTTTTAAAAATGGCAGAAGAGGGACTTCCTGGTGGTCCAGTGGCTAAGACTCTGTGTTCCCAATGCCGAGGTTCTGAGTTCAACCCCTGGTCAAGGAACTAGATTCTGAATCCTGCATGCCATGACTAAGACCTGGTGCGGCCAAATAAATAATTTTTAAAAATGGCAAAGGAAGTCTTTAAAAATGCAGTCTTTATGATGACTTCTTGCCTTTCCCTGGTGCAGGCCTTCTGGAACTTGGCTGTGCACCTGAACCACCCTGGAAAGTATGAGAACAACAGTTTATGGGGCCCAGACCCCAGAAATTCTGATGACGAGGTGCAAGTGTGGGCCTGGGATGTCTGTTGGCAACAGAGATTCCTGTGGGATGGTGCTGCAGCTGGTCCTGGGGGAGGGAGACGTGAGGTTGCGGGAGCCCAAGAGAAAGTGAATTATACAGGGATCCCCTGCTCCCTCCATCCAGAGATCAGGGTGGGGATTAAATCATTGTCTGCCTGCCTTCTTCCCTCCCCACCTCCCTCCCTCTCTCCATCCCTCCCACTCTCTTCCCCTCTTCTCCCTCCCCACTCCCCCAGAGATGATTTTCATTATACTCAGTAGCTCAGGGCTGGAGAAATTCTAATCAGAAATGTATCCACTTATCCCACAGCTTAACTCCATCTGGTCCCCATGGATACAATCCGAGGTGATTACTTTTGATGAATTGCTAATGCCTTTGTGATCCCTGCTCCAGCAGCCTCTGTGGGATCTGAGGCAGCACCGACGCCTGAGCTGTCAGTCCCCGAGGCTCTGGCACTAACACTGGGGGTGGCTCTGAGCTGGGTGGAGAGCTGAGTCTCCCTGGAGTCTTCTGAGGACCCACGAGAACTCTGCAGTTGGGGCTCTTCTTTTTACTGCACTTCAAAGCCACTGTGTGCGATCTCACCCAAAGCCATCCTTGGAACCTCCAGGGGAAATGGTTAATTTTACAAAATACATTTAGGAACTTATGGTAAAAATCCAGACTGCCAGAATGTAAAGTTGTTTTCCTGAACCCTAAGCAACTGGAAAGGGTCCTATACTCTAAAGGCTGCAGTGACCAGACAGGTAATGTATCTGAGTGGACTGAAGACACTAGGAATCCACACATTAGGCATGGTATTATGTGATTAAAATATTTAATCTGTGCTTAGGCCAGAGATGAGTGTATCTCATGGCTTGGGTCAGAGGTGGACTGTGGCCTACCAGGTTCCTCTATCCATGGGATTTCCTAGGCAAGAATATTGAAGTGGGTTTCCATTTCTTTCTCCAGGGGATCTTCCTGACCCAGGGATCGAATCTGTGTCTCCTGCATCAGCAGGCAGATTCTTTACCACTGAGACACTGATATTTATTGGGCTGTGACCTTGATCTGAGTTGTGGCTTTTCATCCTCAGAACAACAAAATGAATGGCCCTATTTCTTCTTCCACATTACAGTTGGGGTCCATAACTCTTTTTTAAATTAATTTTTATTGGAGTGTAGTTGCTTCACCACGTTGTGTTAGTTTCTGCTGTACAGCAAAATGAATGAGCTATACATAAACATATACCCCTCTGTTTTGGACTTCCCTCCCATTTAGGAAACCAAGGTGCATGAGGTAGAGTTCCCTGTGCTCTACAGTATGTTCTCATTAGTTATCTATTTTCTACATGGTATCAATAATGTATATATGTCAATCCCAGTCTCCCGACTCCTCCCACGCCCGCTTTCCCCTTCGGTATCCATACATTTGTTCTCTATGTCTGTGTCTCTATTTCTGCTCTGCAAATGCAATCATCTATACTATTTTTCTAGATTTCACATACATGTGTTTATACATGATATTTGTTTTTAAAATGTTGAATAGTGACAGCCAGCACTAACTTAATGCCAGAAACTGCTTTCAGCACTGTATTTATATTTACCTATTTAGCCTTAAGTAATGTGTTTTTATTATTATTAGTATCCCCATCTTACACACGAAGACACTGAGACACAGGGACAATAAAAAGCTTGCCGCATATTACCCTGATGGTAAGGGGAAGATTTAGGATTTAAACCCAGACAGGCTGGCTCCCAAATTCTTGTTCTTAAGTCCCATATTCTCTCCATAACTTGCCTGATATCATATGGGTACTGAATGGTGGAGTGGGGATAATTTTCAGAACACGAACTGGGAGCTCTGGATACATTTCAATCTGCACTCGACCACCCAAAGGGAAGGGCTCAGCTAGAGTGTGAGATGTCTTTTTTTAAAAAAAATTTCTATCCACATGTTTATTTATATAAACTTATACTTTTGAGAATTTACATAAATTATATGAGGAAATATACTGCAGAGATTTTTGCCATCAATTCTTGTTAGAGCACTTTAAAAAATTTTGGGCCCTGATATGCAATATGCAGGATCTTAGTTCCCTGATCAAGGATTGAACCTGTATCCCTGAAAGTGGAACCTTGGAGTTTTAATCACTGGACCACTAGGGAAGGCCTTACTTTTTAAAAAATTATTGGAGTATAATTGATGAACAATGTTGTGTTGGTTTCAGGTGTCCAGTAAAGTGATTCAGCTCTATATATACATGGATCTATTTATGGATGTGAGAGTTGGACTGTGAAGAAAGCTGAACGCTGAAGAATTGATGCTTTTGAACTGTGCTGTTGGAGAAGACTCTTGAGAGTCCCTTGGACTGCAAGGAGATCCAACCAGTCCATTCTAAAGGAGATCAGTCCTGGGTGTTCTTTGGAAGGAATGATGCTAAAGCTGAAACTCCAGTACTATGGCCACCTCATGCAAAGAGTTGACTCATTGGAAAAGACCCTGATGCTGGGAGGGATTGAGGGCAGGAGAAAAAGGGGACAAAAGAGGATGAGATGGCTGGATGGCATCACCAACTCGTTTGAGTGAACTCTGGGAGTTGGTGATGGACAGGGAGGCCTGGCGTGCTGCAATTCATGGGGTTGCAAAGACTGGGACATGACTGAGTGACTGAACTGAACTGAACTGAACTGATTCCTTTTCAAATTCTTTTCCCATTTAGGTTATTGCAGAGTATTGAGCAGAGTATTGATATAGTATGTACTTGTTGGTTATCTATTTTAAATGTAGCAGAGTATACATGTCAATCCCAAACTCCATACCTATCTCTCCACTCCACCCTTGCCCTTGATAACTATAAATTCATTTTCTGTGTCTGTGAGTGTGTTTCTGTTTTATAAATAAGTCCATTTGTATCATTTTTTTTAGATTCCACATATAAGCAGTATCATATGCTATTTGACTTTCTCTGTCTGACTTATTTCACTTAGTATAATAATCTCCAGGTCCATCCATGTTGCTGCAGATAGCATTATTTTATTGTTTTTAATGGCTCCATAATAGTCCATTGTATATATGTACCACAAGAAGATCTCTTTTTAAAATAAGAGGCTTAGTTGTATATGTTTGTCCAATGAAAACCAGGCAGCTAGTGCAGCTAATGCCTAGAAAGAAACAAGACCAGCTCACGGCAAGTCAGATGTAAAGTGAGGGCTGTGCAACCCTTGGAAGAGCCAGGAGGTTGGGGTGGGCACAAATGAGGCAGGTGGCAGGAACCTGTGGGGATTTGGAGAGATGCCAGAGTCAGGCAATGGAACGCCACAGTTCATTTGAAAACAGGCATTTGCCTTGTAAGTTGATTGCAGACGGTTTTAAAATATAGTACATTAATAGAATTTAATATAGTATATTAATAAAATATAGTGCATTAATATAAATTAATATAGTATATTAATAAAATATAGTATATTAATAAAATGCCATACCTGAGGGACGGTAAGGCCAGCAGATCAAGAGATGGCTGCCATTGAAAAGATAGTTGTTACTCATGGTTCCTAGGAGGAGGGGGCCTGCTGCATCGCCTGGGCACACACAGGCCACACAGGGAAGCGCCAGGGTTGGCTGGGAGGCAGAGGGAGCAGGGGAGAACCTGGGCAGGAGACTTCACTGTGGTTTCACAGGAAGAAATGGGCGAGCAGGTTTAGCAGGCTATGGTTTGGCTAGTTTGAACAATGTCAATGGGTTCTGTGGCAGAGGGGCTGTCCCTAGTGGTCTGGCACCGAGCTCTGGGGTATTCAGGCTAGAAGACAGTGGCCTGAGTGTGCCAGTCCTGTGAGAACCCCATGGAGGAGGTGGTGGGCTCTGGCTTGGTTCGTTTGTATTTGAAAAGCACACTCACAGGTATTTTCTTTAGAAACTGGCCATCCTTAGGAAGGGCAGTCCCCCCAGAGATGGCACAGCTCCAAATGTCAAAGCATCAGAATACAGAAAATAACAGATGTGGTTAATATCTGGGCCTGGTATGACTTCTTTTTTTTTAAACAGTTTTTAAAATGGAAATATAGTTGTTTTACAGTGTTGTGTTAATTTCTGCTGTACAGATAAGTGATTCAGTTATAAGTATATATACAAATCTTTTCATATTCTACTTCTTTATGATTTATCACAGAATATTGAATATAGTTCCCCCATCTATTCTCTGTATGATAGTTCACCTGCTAAGCCCAATTCCCAGCCCATCCCTCCCCTGACTCCATCCCCCTTGGCCACCACAAGTCTGTTCTCTTTGTCTGTAAATCTGGTTTCTGCCTCATAGATAAGTTCATTTGTGTCATATTTTAGATTTCATGTATAAGTGATATCATATAGTATTCGTCTTTCCCTTTCTGAGTTACTTCGCTTAGTATGATAATCTCCAGGTCATCTATGTTGCTGCAAATGGCATTACTTCATCCTTTTCTATGGCTGAGTGGTATTTCATTGTGTTTATATATATATATATATATATATATATAATGTATGTGTGTGTATATATATATATATGCACACCATATTCTTCTGTATCCATTCATCTGCAGTCTGACTTCTCTCCAGTATATAGTATCATTGGAGTTTTGTGATCTCAACCCATTTAAAATTAACTTTTCCAGGTCTTTGTTTTGCAAAGCCTATTTCATAAGCATACTGTGAAGACCAGTTCCCTCCACCACCCCCTACGCTCAGCCATGTAATTATTCTTGGACCCAGCAATAATCTGGACACATCGTAAGAGGATGCTTGCCTTTGCTGTGCCGATGGTCAGATGCCGTGCTGTGCACTCTGGCCCTCCTGGTGTCTTCAGTGCCTGTGACTAGGGTCTGTATTTTGGGATAAAGACAGGTGTTATACTGTTGTGCAGGATGAGGACTGCACAATAGCTCTATACCTAAGGAGGTGCCATTCACTTGGTAGGTTTGTGTACTTATTATGAATTTCCAGCAGATGGCAGTAAAGTGTCTTAATCTAACAAAGTCTGTGCCTGCATGCTGCCAAGTTGCTTCAGTCTCATCTGACTCTTTGTGACCCCATGTCAGTTTCCTCTGTCCATGGGATTCTCCAGGCAAGAATAATGGAGTGGTTTGCCATGCTTTCCTCCAGGGGATCTTCCCAACCCAGGGACTGAACCCACATCTCTTATGTCTCCTGCACTGGCAGGTGGGTTCTTTACTGTTAGGGCTACCTGGAATGCTAGGATGATTTTTCTGACAAATACAAATAAGGTGCCTCTAAGTCACACACAAGTGCTGAAAGGGTCCACTGCTCATCAGGCCTGGCCTCATAGGCCACCCTGCTATAATTTCTCTCTGCAGGGACTGCAATCGTGCTTCATCACCAGTCAATAGACAGGCTTCTCAGCTTAGCTCCCAGTGAAGTTTCTTGTAGTTGTAAAGCAGCCTAACTTTAAAAATGTTGGCTTAAAGCTCAACATTCAGAAAGCGAAGATCATGGCATCTGGTCCCATCACTTCATGGGAAATAGATGGGGAAACAGTGGAAACAGTGTCAGACTTTATTTTTGGGGCTCCAAAATCACTGCAGATGGTGATTGCAGCCATGAAATTAAAAGACACTTACTCCTTGGAAGGAAAGTTATGACCAACCTAGATAGCATATTCAAAAGCAGAGACATTACTTTGCCAACAAAGGTTCGTCTAGTCAAGGCTATGGTTTTTCCAGTGGTCACGTATGGATATGAGAGTTGGACTGTGAAGAAAGCTGAGTGCCGAAGAATTGATGCTTTTGAAGTGTGGTGTTGGAGAAGACTCTTGAGAGTCCCTTGGACTGCAAGGAGATCCAACCAGTCCATTCTGAAAGAGATCAGCCCTGGGATTTCTTTGGAAGGACTGATGCTAAAGCTGAAACTCCAGTACTTTGACCACCTCATGTGAAGAGTTGACTCATTGGAAAAGACTGTGATGCTGGGAGGGATTGGGGGCAGGAGGAGAAGGGGACGACAGAGGATGAGATGGTTGGATGGCATCACTGACTCGATGGACGTGAGTCTGAGTGAACTCCAGGAGTTGGTGATGGACAGGGAGGCCTGGCATGCTGCGATTCATGGGGTCGCAAAGAATCGGACACGACTGAGTGACTGAACTGATACATTCTTTTTCATATTCTTTTCTATCATGGTTTATCACAGTATATCAAATGGACTTTCCTATGCTATACAGTAGGACCTTATCGTTTATCCATTCTCTGTATAATAGTTTACATCTGCTAACCCTAAACTCCCACTCTCTCCCCCACTCCTTTCCCCTTTGATAATCATCAGTCTATCCTCTGTGTCCCTGATTATATTTATGTTTCATAGATTGGTTCATTTGTGCCATGTTTTAGATTCCACATATGAGTGATATTATATGGTATTTGTTGTTCTCTTTAGTAGCTACTTTTAATTGCTTGACGAATGAATTTGCTTGACAAACTGCTGTGGAAAGATCGCTCGGGTAGACATTAATCTGTGCTGGAGAAAACACAGGCCTCGGTTCAAGTACTGGTCTGATATGAGCGTTTTTGTTGAGATCAGGGAAGGTAGGCGAAAGATCAGTGTGCACCTGACCTAAAGTCATTTTTGGTGAGGAGTGTCAGGGCCATTTGTCCTCACCCTCTCTGCTTTTCCATTACTGATTGTATGCATTCTTAGTCTCATGCTGGCCCTGTAAAAGGAGGACAAAATTGTTCTAGAAACCAAAGATAAAATGGCTTTGGAGAGCTCTCATTTTGGTCTCCTGGTGAGTTGTAAGTAAACACATTCTTGGAAGCTGAGCCATGAAACCCCACTGTTTTAGGCCAGGCGGCCTACATAGCTGCCAAGCTCATGCTGCCCTGGGACCCCCCACTACCTGTGGGCCTATTGGAATGTCTCGTGTTGGGTGCTAAGGGCAGAGATGGGGAATCACATGTGCATCCAGGGCGCGGCTGGGGCTCAGAGCGTGCACAGTAAAGAAACAGAAAGGGGACTGGTAAACAATGTCAGACCCTCCCCACTGTTTTCCTCCTAGAGACGCATGTGTGTTTTCCCATTTTAAAACCTGAGTAAAAATCACCCATTTTATATAATTTTGAGAATCTTGAAAGCAGTATAGAGTTGAGTAATTATAATCAGGATATGAGATAATTCTGCATATTATCATGTCTCAAGCTCCTGACAAACACTGACCTATTAGATGTCCCTATAGTTTTGTCTTTGCAAAAATGTCATGTATATGGAATCGTAAAGGAACTGACTGGAGGACCAGTGGTTAGGACTTGGTACTTTCCTTGATTCAATCCCTGTTCTGGGAACTAAAATCCTGCAAGCTGCATGGGACAGCCAAAATAAATAAATAAATAAACAGACTCATATTGTATGTAACCTTTGAAGCCTGCCTTCTTTCCATTAGCAGGATGCACTTGCCACTCATCCATGTTGCATTATTAGTTGGTTCCTTTTTATTGCTGTGCATTATTTCATCCTGTGGTTATAGCCAGCTGCTTCTCCATTCACCAGCTGAGAAATGTTTGGGTTGTTTTCTATTTTTGGCAGTTATTGAAAAGTTGCAAAAAACCTTTGTGTACAGGATTTTGTGTGAACATAGGTTTTCATTTCACTTGGGTAAATACTGAACAGTGGAATTTCTGGCTTGTAGATAAGCATATGTTTAACTTCATAAAAGAGAAATTGTCAGAATGGATAGTAAAAACAATTACCATAGATAAAAAGAAACACCATACAATAATAAAGAGGTCAGTTCACCAAAGAGACATAAGAATCCTAAATGAATAAGTAACTAACAACAGAACTTCAAAATATGTGTCTTTTTATCTGTGGTTATTTTCTTTGCCCTGAAGTATGTCTTAATATTATCACAACCACTTCAGCTTTTTTTTTTTAAGTAGTATCTGCATGAAATACTTTCCCCCATATCTTTAATTTACCTATATCATTATATTTCAAGTCAGTTTCTAATAGAGAACGTGTAGTTTGGTAATGATGTTTTTATTATCTGGTTCTGATAATTTCTGTCTTTTATTTGACACGTTTAGACTAGAGGTTGGCAAACTTTGACGTGTGGGACAAATCTGGCTTCCCTATGCGTTTGTGTATTGTTTATGGCTTTTTTTCATGTTACAATGGCTGAGTAGAGTGGTTGGACCAAAAAAGATAAGGTCCAAAAAACTAAAAATATTTATTGTCTGCCCCTTTTACAAAAAAATTTTGTTAACCCTTGGTTAAAACCATATACTAGTACAGGTAGCCTTGGAGAGAATACCAAATGGATCAATGTGAGAATGGAGATGCACAGAGGAAGGGAGATTCTGAGAACTCCAGCCCCATTTCAGGGAGTCAGGCACCAGAAAAGTGAATCTGTGCTCTTGTACCATTGTTGCCATCACCATTAGTATCTCCTGCTTGGCTAAAACTTGGTTAAAGGTACTGACAGACTCACTGGGACATGGAGATGATGGCCAGGAAGAAGGGCACTCAGAACTTAATTTTTATTCCACACTAATACTATAAAATGCACTCCAGTTTTCTTGGGCTTCCCTAAAAGAATCTGCCTGCAATGCAGGAGACCAGGTTTGGGTCCTCTCTCAATAGCTCATGTTGCCAAAACAAAAACCTGAGTGGAAACAAATTATTTCAGAATCTCAGTTACTCCAGTCAAGAAGCTCAGAAGACAAAGTCCTGCCTTTATTGGTGGAAAGTGGAGGCAAAGGGTAGCAATGAAAAGGTAAAATTTTACCTCTGATTCCCTTAAGTTCCCTACAAAAATAAATACAACAAATATCTTACAGTCTACTCCAAAAGCAAGAAAAACATACACCTTGGGTCCAGAAGTAAGATTTGTAAGCCTGAGGACATCAGAGGACCTTCCACTTAAGTACAAGGCAGGTGCCCAAGTGAGCTGGTATCTAATGGTTGCCTGAGGGCAGCTAATGTGTGCAGTCTTATACAGTCTGAGTGGTGGTCACTGTATCTAAGAGTATTACATTAAATACAAATGGAGTCTGGATTTGAGAATTTCCTGAACAGACAAGAATTTTAAACCATGTAAAAAAACTAAATCTGGCTTATTTCATGAATGTAAGTGAAATTCAACCTAGGTTATTTTTTGTAAATGGCTCTGACAATCATAAAAGAAATATAGTCATTTTCCTAAAAATGGCATGAGAAACTTGCACTGTAATAAGCAATCATTATAAAAATTAATAATAATGTCTTCATTTTTACTCTGTAAGTCATTCTGTAACTTCATGTTCCCAAGCTTTACATCAGTCTTTGAATTTGGAAGCTCCCTGTTTGTGAACTGTTTTTATATCCACAATAAACTCTTACTAAATATTAAAAAATATATATTTAATGTAATTATTGATAAGTTTAGACATAGGTATACTACTTTGTTATTTGTTTTCTGCTTGTTTCCTCTTTTTTTTTCTTCCTCTGAGTGTTCTTTTCTGCTTTCTTTTGGGTTATTTGAACATTTAAAAATAGTCTAGTTTATCTATTAGTTTTTTGACTATTTTCTCTCTATGTATACATACATAGAAATATATAAAAAAGTGCTTGCTCCAGGGATTAAAATATACTGTACAATATATACTTACCTTTTCAGAGTGTATTTAACATCACTGTTTTGCCACTTCAAATGGAATGTATTAATGTTACCACAATATGATGCCTTTTCCCCTTCCTCATTTATGTTATAATTTTGTTGTGTATTATATTTATTCATGCTGAAAACTCAACAGTTATTAATTTTTTTCTTTAAACCCTGCAGTATATTTTAAAGAATTCAAAAGGAAATAATAGTCTACTATATTTACCCAGATATTTTCCTTTTTTTCTTTCTTTTTCTTCATCCCTGGTTCTCTAAAGTTGACTTATGGTAGCATTTCCCTTCTGCTTGAATAACTTCCATCATCAATTAAACAGTTTTAAATTTAGATGTAAGTGATATGTAACATTATGTTAGTTTCAGGTGAACAGCATCATGATTTATATATGCATTATGAAATGATCAGCATGATGTGTCTATATATATTATTATAAGTTTTTCTTCCTTGTGATAAGAATTTATAAGATCTATGCTCTCAGTAACTTTTAAAATATATAATACAGTATTATTACTAACTTTATCCATCATGCCCATGTCTTATTTATTTTATAACTGGAAGCTTGTAGCTTTTGACTATCTTTATCCATTTCCCCCACAAACCCCATCTCTGGCAACCACAAATCTGTTCCCTGTATCTCTGAGCTCAATTTGTGTGCGTGTGTGTGGGGCTTCCCTAGTGATTCAGTGGTAAAGAATCCGCCTGCAATGCAGAAGCTGCAGGAGAATCGGGTTCAGTCTGGAGAAGTGAATGGTAATCCACTCCAGTATTGTTGCCTGGAGAATCCTATGGACAGAGGAGACTGGCGGGCTGCAGTCCATAGAGTTGCAAAAAGTTGGACACAACTGAAGTGACTTAGCATGTGTGTGTTTTAGACTCCACATATAAGTGAGATCATGTGATATGTCTCTGTCTGACTTATTTCACGTAATATAATGTCCTCAAGGTTCATCCACATTGTTGTAAATGGCAGGATTTCTCTCTTTATTATGGCTGAATCACAATTTTTTTTTAAATATTTTTACCATGCATGTCTATTAGATTAAAAAGTATCAACAGTAGAATCATAATAGATAAAAGAAAGAGAAGACTTTTCTCACAATTCTCAAACACACTTAGTACAATAATATTACACAATAATAAACACATTTCATACAATCATAATAATATTTCAATGTATTTTCTTGATTTTGTAGACATCTTAAATGTTTTACTAGTTTGGAGTTAGTATTCCTAGGGACTTTCTGTATTTATTTATTTAAAAAATTGATTTATTTATTTTAGTTGGAGGCTAATTTCTTTACAATATTGTGGTGGTGTTTGCCATACATTGACATGTATTAGCCATGGGTGCACATGTGTCCCCCCATCCTGAACCTGTCTCCCACCTCCCACCTGGCCCCATTCCTCTGGGTTGTCCCAGAGCACCAGCTTTGAGTGCCCTGCTTCATGGATCGAACTTGCACTGGTCATCTATTTTACCTACGGTAATATGCGTGTTTCACTGCTGTTCTCTCAGATCATCCCACCTTCGCCTTCTCCCACAGAGTCCAAAAATCTGTTCTTTATAACTGCATCTCTTGCATATAGGGTCATTGTTACCGTATTTCTAAATTCCATATATATGTGTTAATATACTGTATTGGTGTTTCTGACTTACTTCTCTCTGTCTAATAAGCTCCAGTTTCATCCATCTCATCAGAACTGACTCAAATGTATTCTTTTTTTTATAGCTGAGTAATATTCCATTGTGTATATGTACCACAACTTCCTTATCCATTCGTCTGCTGATGGACATCTAGGTTGCTTCCATGTCCTAGCTATTGTAAACAGTGCTTCAGTGAACACTGGGGTACATGTATCTCTTTCAATTCTGGTTTCCTTGGTGTTTATGCCCAGCAATGGGATGGTTGGGTCATATGGCAGTTCTATTTCCAGTATTTTAAGGAATCTCTGCACTGTTCTCCATGTGGCTGTACTAGTTTGCATTCCCACTAACAATGTAAGAAGGTTCCCTTTTCTCCACACCCTCCCCAGCATTTATTGTTTGTAGACTTTTTGATGGCAGCCATTCTGACTGGCATGAGATGGTACTTCATTGTGGTTTTGATTTGCATTTTTTAAATAATGAGTGATGTTGAGCATCTTTTCATGTTTGTCAGCCATCAGTATATCTTCTTTGGAGAAATGTCTGTTTAGTTCTTTGGCCCACTTTTTGGTTGGGTTGCATAACAATTCTTTTAAAGAAGTTCTGTTGGGAATTGATTCTCTTAACTCCCCTTAATCTGAAGATGTCTTTATTTCAGCCTCATTCTTAAAGGATATTTTTATGTATACAGAATTCTGGTTTGGCAGTTCCTTTACTTTTGCCTGTGAGAAGTGGCTCTCCATGCCTTTGGCCTTCAAGGATTCTGATGAGAAATTTGTGGTCATTTGAATATTATTCCCCCATAATTAGCCTATCATTTTTCTCTACCTGCTTTCACTTTTTTTCTCTTTAGTTTTCAAAAGTTTGATGATAATGTATTTGGGCATGGATTCTTTTAGTTTTACTAAGCTTCTTGAATCTGTGAATTTATGTCTTTTGCCAAATTTGTAAAGTTTTCAACCATTATTTCTTCACGCATTTAACTATTACTTCTCTGAGCATTTTCCTAATAGCTGTTTTGAAATCTGTGTCATATAATTACAACATCTGTGTCATCTTGGTGCTGATGTCTATTTGTCTTTCCCATGTAAACTGAGATTTTTATTGGTTCTTTATGTGCTGAGCAATTTTGGGTTCTGGCCTTAATGCTTTGAATATTATGGTACAAAACTCTGGGCCTTATTTAAGTCCTATGGAGAATGTTGCTAGGAGACAAAATCCTGATTGGGTTTAGGCTGCAAGTGCTACCAGGCTTCTCTGGGTTTCAATTACAGGTTCATCTTCAGAGCCTTTGTGGTGCATTTCACATCTGTCCCACATGTGTGCTATGTACCTGGCGATCTGGGATGGGAGTGGTGGTCTATCTTTTAGTGAAATTCTCCAAGTCTTTGGTTTGCTGTTTAAGAACACATCCAGGCATGTGTAGGTTGATGGTGGGACTTATCTTGAGCTTCTCTGGAGATTTCCCTCTCTGTGTGCATCATCTCTCTGGTACATTCTGATTGCCTGGGCCTCTTCTTTGTGATCTTCTGGTCAGAAAGCTGTGGTTTTAATTACCTGCTCTGCTGTGTACTTCCTCTGACTGCCATTGCTCCTGGGGCCAAGTAGTAGGAATACAGAGAGTAAAAAGGCAAGGGCAATTTGCTCCCACTTTCTTGGGTTCATCACTCACCTGATCAGAGAAGAGGGTTCTCTTATTGGAGAGTTTTGGATTCCTGTGTAACCCCAGTGCTATGTCTGTGGCTGCCTCTGCTGTCACAAGACTTCTTTGAGCCTGGGATATATGAGATTGGAGAATTAAAAAAGAGAAAAAAAACTTGGGAGACTCACCCCAATCTCTCTGAGCATTAGGACATCTCTCTCCTCTTTCACCCAGAAGTAGAGGGTTTTGCCTGGCTCTTGCTCTGTCCAGGCCCCAGTGTTTACCTCTGGGTTTTGGGGGAAAATGGAGGAAACATGCGAAACTCACTGCCAATGTGATGGTACTTTGAATTCTTATCTTCTATAATTCCCTGCTACTATTTTTATTTTATTTTTTTTACAATCCTCACATAACTTCTCTGTGAGTTCTCTAAGGTTTTATAGTCTCATTCAACTGGAGAGACATGGCAGAGTGGGTTTACTCCATCTTGCTCTGAAATGGGGGCTGTTGGTTTTTAATACCCAACATTTAAGATGTATATGATTTGAAAGGATGAGGTAAGCCTTTCCATAATAACATGGAGAGGTCATGATATGTTGAAAAGAGAAATAAAGCAGGTCACAGGGCACTTTATGTGCTATGTTCTCACTTATCCATAGTTGTATATATTTATACATAGAAAATTTAGTGTTTTAACATGCTTGCAGTTGCCAGTAAGACAATACCCCAAAGTGCCTTGAACATTAAGGAAAATTTATTGTTGTGTAATGGAAAGTCTGAGCACTGCTGGTTCCAAGGTGGGTTAATTTACTGGTTCAAGAATGTCAGGGCTCTTAGTTTCCTATTCAGCAATTCTTTGGACTTTCTCTAAAGGTTATAAGATGACCACAGTACTCCAGTCTTCCTTTCGTTGGGTGTCAATATCCGAAGTCAGGAAGAACCGTCTCTTCTTGTGTTTGTCTTGTATCAAGGAGGGAATGTTTTCCTTAACTAGCCTAGCAAACTTCCCTTATGCTAATTGACAAAGATTAAATCATACTTGAGTTTAGCTAGCCTCTAGCACCTATAATGAAATTTCCTGTTTGAACTGTACTAGTCCAAATTTATCTCCTGAGCCTGGGAAGGGAATTCTGAAATCTGTTGGGCTGCCAATGCTGAATCAAGGTCAAATTTGTCTTCACAAGATGGAAAAAGGGAAAGGAAAGAAGGCACAAATAAATAGAAAGATATCTCATGTTGAGTTAAAAGACTTAATATTGTTAAAATGTTCATACTACTCAGGTGATGAACAGAGTCAATGCAATCCCTTTTAAAATCCCAGTGGCATTTTTTACAGAAATGGATAAAACAATCCTAAAATTCATGTGGGAGCACAAAGGACCTTAAATAACCAAAATAATCTTGAGAAAGAAGAACAAATCTGAAGGAAGGCCTCAAACTTCCTGGCTTAAAAACATATTGCAATTAAGAAACAATTTAATTTACAACTTCTTCAAAAAGAATAAAATACTTAGGAATAAATATTACCAAGGAGATGAAAGACTTGCACACTGAAAACTATAAGAAGTTGGTGAAAAGTATTAAAGAAGATATGAATAAATGTAAAGATATCCTGTGCTCATGGATTGGAAGCATTAATATTGTTAAAAATGTCCATTCTACCCAAAGCAACCTACAGATTCAATACAATCCTTATTAAAATTTGAATGTCTTTTTTTTTTTTTTTTATAAAAATAGAACAAACAATCCTAAAATTTGCATGGAATTGCAAAAGACCTCAAATAAACAAAATATATATGAAAAAGAATAATAAAGCTGGAGGCATCATGGTACCTGATTTTGAACTATATTACAAGACTACAGTAATCAAAACAGTATAGTATTGGCATAAAAACAGATTTAAAGTTCAGTGGAATAGAATAAACAGCTTATAAATAAACCCATGCACATAAGGTCAATTGATTTACAACAAAGGAGCCAAGATTTTACCATGGGAAAAGAATAGTTTTATCAATAAATTGTGCTGAGAAAATTGGACAGTTACATGCAATAAAATGAAAACAGACCACTTTCTTACACCATATGAGTAACTATTCAAAATGGATTAGTACCTGAATATAAAACCTGATATAAAACTCCTAGAAGAAAATATAGGCAATAAGCTCCTTGATGTTAATATTAGAAATGATTTTTTTTTGGACCTGACACCCAAAGCAAAGGCAACAAAAACAAAAATAAATAGGAGGGATACATTCAACTAAAAAGCTTCTGCTCAGCAATGGAAACAACCAACAAAATGAAAATCAAGTGTAAGAAAATATTTGTAAATTATATATCTGATAAGGGGTTAATAGGCAAAATATATAAAGATCTCATACTACTCAGTAGCAAAAAGTCCAAAATGGGCAGAGAATATGAAGGGACATTTTTTCAAAGAAGACATAGAAATGATCAACATGTGTATGAAAAGTTGCTCAGCATCACTAATCAGGAAAATGCAAATTAAAACCACTATGAGACACCTCACTCCTTTTAGGAGAGTCATTATTAAAAAAAAAAAGAAATTAACGAGTGTTGGTGAGGAAGTGGAGAAATTGGAAACCTTGTGCACTGTTGATAAAGATGTAAAATGATGCAGCTGTTATGGAGAACAAAGTGAAATTTCCTCAAAAAAATTAAAAGTAGAATTACAATATGATCCAACAATTCCCCTGCTGAGTATTTATCCAAAACAATTGAAATGAGTGTCTGGAAGAGATATCTACACCCCCATACTCACTGAAGCATTGTTCACAGTGGACAGGGTGTAGAAAACCTAAATGTCAAATGGTGGATGAATGGATGAACACAAGGTAACATATCCATACAAGAGTAATTAGCCATAAAAATGTTAGCCATCCATAGTTAGCCATAAAAATGAAGGAGATATGGATGAAACTTGAGGACATTATGCTCAGTAAAAGAAACAGTCACAGAAGGGCAAATACTGCATGATCCCACTTATGTGAGGTGAATGGTGGTTACTTGGGGCTGTAGTTGGGGCAGGGAAGAATGGGAGCTTTTGTTTAATGGATATAAAATTATAGTCATGAAAGATGATTAAGTTCTAGTGGTCTGCTGTACAATATTGTGGTTATAGTTAATAATACTGTAATATACATGTATAATTTCTTTAAGAAACAGATTTCATGTTATGTGTTTTCAATGCATATGTATATGCATGTGCGCAGTGAATGTATACATATAGCTGTTATACTTCATTGTATAGCAGAAGCTAATACAATATTGCAAAGCAACTATACTCCAATAAAAAAATGAAAAAAAAAAGGGGAGTGGAAAGTGGATTGGTAGACAATCAATCATCTGGCATGGATGTTTGTACCAATGCTGACCTACTAATATCTCTAGGGTGTGTTTATTGGAGGAAACTTTCACTTTCTTGATTTTTCTGTTTTCTACATCATTTTATATAACTACATAAAAATATATGTTTCCATTTTGAGAAAAGAAAAAAAAATTCCTTGCTTTTATTCATTTCTCCATGAAGTCTGCCCAGGCTCTCTCTGCCTGCTGCCTTCTCTGGATGGCTGGAAGCATTCAAGGTCAGTCTCATGGTTTAGGATTTCAGTCTAATCCATCTTGTACTGTTTGCTGTTATGCCCTCTGCTTTTATTTGTCTTCTACCCCCAACTAGGATGTAAGCTCTTTGAGGTCAGACATATTTCTTCTTCTTTCTCCAGGGCATCCAGGGCTGAGAACTTGGGTGGAGTACACAAAAATTACTTAGTGATTTGTACAGTAGTCTGTTTCTGGGCAAGCTGTTGGGAAAGTGGTTAATGTGTGGTCATTTGCTACCAATCCATTTATGAAAAAAATATGATCATTAGTATTTGGATCTTGGAAGATAAGGCACAATTCAAAGGACTGAAATTTTGCCAGAAAAATCTAACTGGGAAGCAAATGATAACAAAAACAAATCTTACTTAAGTCATTCAATAGTGCCTCCATTGAGCAAGCCTGCCTCTTAAAGGATTTTCATGTTAATGGACCAGGTACTTTGGTTCAGTGGATGAAGAATATCACATATCAGTAAACAGGATTTGTGGCCATCAAGCCAGCAGCCACTGTGGCCACCCCCAATTGTGCACCCCAGTGGGATTCAGGATGGAGAAATACAGGATACTGGCCCTAGATAGCTAAGGTGCATATAAAAGGGATCATTTCACTGAGCCCAGACTCTTGCACCTTCCCATACACACAAAAGTGCTAAATTCATTAACTTGAGATGTTGGATTTTCTCTAATTAATTATCTAATTATCTTTGATATTATGACTATCTGGTCTTTCTTGTAAAAACTCCTATATATCCAGTCTCCTCCCTTACTTTTCGGAGCAGTCACTCAAAACGTTCTGAGAGGCTGTCTTTTGGCCTCAGTCTTTAGAAAGTCTGCCAAATAAAGTTTAACTCTCAACTTTTAGGTTTTGTATTTTTTTTCAGTTGACTGTTTTCAAATGTTTTACTTTAGACTCACATGTTATTTTCTGGTGGTCTGCAGGATGTAAATGGAAACCCACTCCAGTGTTCTTGCCTGGAGAATCCCAAGGACGGGGGATCCTGGTGGGCTGCCGTCTATGGGGTCGCAAAGAGTCGGACACGACTAAAGTGATTTAGCAGCAGCAGCAGGATGTATATTCAATTCGTAACTCCTTAGTTACCCAGAATTTTCTTTAAATTTTCCAGTAACACACCTTAAAAAAATCAAATAATGTTGTATAGCTTAGTATATCTATTTTGGTTCAGTTCAGTTCAGTTCAGTTGTTCAGTCGTGTCCGACTCTTCGCGACCCCATGGACTGCAGCAGGCCAGGCTTCCCTGTCCATCACCAACTCCTGTAGCCTACTCAAACTCATGTCCATTGAATCAGTAATGCCATCCAACCATCTCATCCTCTATCATCCCCTTTTTCTCTGGCCTTCAAGCTTTCCCAGCATCAGGGTCTTTTCAAATGAGTCAGCTCTTTGCATCATGCAGCCAAAGTATTGGAGTTTCAGCTTCAGCATCAATCCTTCCAATGAATATTCAGGATTGATTTCCTTTAGGATGGACTGGTTGGATCTCCTTGTAGTCCAAGGGGCTCTCAAGAGTCTTCTCCAACACCACAGTTCAAAAGCATCAATTCTTCAGTGCTCAGCTTTCTTTATATAAGATAGGATATCTACTTCTGCTGCTGCTACTGCTGCTAAGTAGCTTCAGTCGAGTCCGACTCTGTGCGACCCCATAGATGGCAGCCCACCAGGCTCCTCTGTCCCTGGAATTCTCCAGGCAAGAACAATGGAGTGGGTTGCCATTTCCTTCTCCAATGCATGAAAGTGAAAAGTGAAAGTGAAGCTGCTCAGTCATGTCCGACTCTTAGCGACCCCATGGACTGCAGCCTACCAGGCTCCTCTGCCCATGGGATTTTCCAGGCAAGAGTACTGGAGTGGGGTGCCATGCCTTCTACTTCAGTTCAGTTCAATTCAGTTCAGTCGCTCAGTCGTGTCCGATTCTTCGCGACCCCGTGAATTGCAGCACTCTAGGTCTCCCTGTCCATCACCAACTCCTGGAGTTCACTTAAACTCACGTCCATCGAGTTGGTGATGCCATCCAGCCATCTCATCCTCTGCCATCCCCTTCTCCTCCTGCCCCCAATCCCTCCCAGCATCACAGTCTTTTCCAATGAGTCAACCCTTCTCATGAGGTGGCCAAAGTACTGGAGTTTCAGCTTTCGCATCATTCCTTCCAATGAACACCCAGGGCTGATCTCCTTCAGAATGGACTGGTTGGATCTCCTTGCAGTCCAAGGGACTCTCAAGAGTCTTCTCCAACACCACACTTCAAAAGCATCAATTCTTTGGTGCTCAGCTTTCTTCACAGTCCAACTCTCACATCCATACATGACCACTGGAAAAACCATAGCCTTGACTACATGGACCTTTGTTGGCAAAGTAATGTCTCTGCTTTTGAATATGCTATCTAGGTTGGTCATAACTTTCCTTCCAAGGAGTAAGTGTCTTTTAATTTCATGGCTGCAGTCACCATCTGTAGTGATTTTGGAGACTAGAAAAATAAAGTCTGACACTGTTTCCACTGTTTCGCCATCTATTTCCCATGAAATGATGGGGCTGAATGCCATGATCTTCGTTTTCTGAATGTTGAGCTCTAAGCCAACTTTTTCACTTTCCTCTTTCACTCTCATCAAGAGGCTGTTTAGTTCCTCTTCATTTTCTGCCATAAGGGTGGTGTCATCTGCATATCTGAGGTTATTGATATTTCTCCCGGCAATCTTGATTCCAGCTTCTGCTTCTTCCAGTCCAGCGTTTCTCATGATGTAGTCAGCATATAAGTTAAATAAGCAGGGTGACAATATACAGACTTGACGTACTCCTTTTCCTATTTGGAACCAGTCTGTTGTTCCATGTCCAGTTCTAACTGTTGCTTCCTGACCTGCATATAGGTTTCTCAAGAGGCAGGTCAGGTGGTCTGGTATTCTCATCTCTTTCAGAATTTTCCATAGGTTATTGTGATTCACACAGTTAAAGGCTTTGGCATAGTCAATAAAGCAAAAATAGATATTTTTCTGGAACTTTATTGGTTTTTTGATGATCCAGTGATGTTGGCAATTTGATCTCTGGTTCCTCTGCCTTTTCTAAAACCAGCTTGAACATCAGGAAGTTCACGGTTCACATATTGCTGAAGCCTGTCTTGGAGAATTTTGAGCATTACTTTACTAGCGTGTGAGATGAGTGCAATTGTGCGGTAGTTTGAGCATTCTTTGGCATTGCCTTTCTTTGGGATTGGAATGAAAACTGACCTTTTCCAGTCCTGTGGCCACTGCTGAGTTTTCCAAATTTGCTGGCATATTGAGTGCAGCACTTTCACAGCATCATCTTTCAGGATTTGAAATAGCTCAACTGGAATTCCATCACCTCCACTAGCTTTGTTCATAGTGATGCTTTCTAAGGCCCACTTGACTTCACATTCCAGGATGTCTGGCTCTAGGTGAGTGATCACACCATCGTGATTATGTTGGTTGTGAAGATCTTTTTGTATCTACTTACATAATGCTTTTTATCTCTGAAAGATAATGTTTTTTTTTAATCTCTTTACATTACAGAATGTCCAAGTGAAAAGTACCTCTGACATGATTCTAATCCCTTTAGATAGGGAAACAGGCTTGAAGAGAGGAAATGGTTTTCCAAGGTGTGCAGTTAACTATTGACAGTTTTGAACTAGAATTCAGGAGGAATGATTCTTGACTTTATCCCTTTGCCAGGCTGCTTCAAAAAATCTCATTTCCTTGAAGGGTTACTGCTTGTTTTGGCCACTCAGTAGAGTTGTCAGGGCAAACTGATTAACCATGATTGTGAAACAAGTTAGAAATAACGTGTATATATTTCACTGCAAATGAGTGTACTAATTCTTTCTGGAAGAGATGCTAGAGAGTTGAAGGTGGTAGGCAGTTGAGTTTGAGATATCAGAGGACAAATCAAGAGGATAAGGGCACTGGGAAGATGAATGGGCAAAACTTAGGAGAAAAATACCACCTGCAATGAGACTTCCCTGGTGGTCCAGTGATTAAGACTTCACCTTCTAAAGCATGGGATGTGGGTTCGATCCCTGGTCAGGAAGCTAAGATACAAAATGCTTTGAGGCCAAAAACTCAAAAACATAAGACAGAAGCAATATTGTAACACATTCAATGAAGCCTTTAAAAAATGGCCCACATTAAAAAATATCTTAAAAAATATCAGCAATAGCTACAATCATGCTGCATAAAGCAGATGTTGGAGGTAGGCACATTTCTTGGTATTATTGAGATAAGACTGCCCTTTTTGCATCTCCTGTCTTGCAGGAGGTCTAAAGCCTTCACCAAGATTTCTGTGAATTCATTTTTACTGTTAATTCTACTTACTCCTGGCTAGGATTCTGGCTTTCCCAGATGGGAACCTAGCAGAACCCTGAGGGACCCTTCTGTATACAAAAGACCCTCCATATCCCCTGTTTATTATTTGTAGGACAAAAAAAGGCTTATACAATTAAATGCTACTCAGCCATGACAAAGAACAAAATAATGCCATTTGCAGCAACATAGATGGACCTAGAAATGATTATATTTAGTGAAGTAAGTCAGAGAGTGAAAGGCAAGTACTGTATGATATCACTTATATGTGGAAACTAAAATATGACACAATGAATTTATCTATAAAACAGACTCACAGACAGAGAACAGATTTGTGGTTGCCAAATGGGAGGGAGGATGGGGAGGGATGAAGTGAGAGTTTGGGAGTGGCAGAACAAGCTGTCATTATGTAGGATGGATAAACAGCAAGGTCTTACTGTTTAGCACAGGGAGCTATAGACCATATCCTGTGGTAAACCATGTGTAAAAGAATATGAAAAAGAATGTGTATATATATGTATAACTGGATCACTTTCTGTAAAGTAGAAATCAACTATACTTCAATAAAATAAAAATAAAAGAAAAACAAAAAGAAGAAAGAAAAAAAAAAGCTTTAGTCTCAGGGGCCTTCACCAAGTTCCAAAGAGCAGACTCGAGAAGTTAATGTTTAGGACATGAGGGTCACAGGACTCCTATTTCCTCCTGGATGGATATGTATAACCATGTGCTGTCTATTTCTGAGTTCTGTAGAACTAAGACCTCCAGTCAGATGGGGGCTGGTGACCACATGCTGAACACAAGCAGGTGGGCCCCAGACTGATTGGAGCTAGAAGGTGGAGATTCCAGAAATATCACCCTGGCATCTCATCACCAACCAATCAGAAGGCCCATGAGCTGATCACGCATTCTGGACCCTCACCCCTTACACTGTCTTTAAAATCTCTTGCCTGAAAACCATTGGGGAGTTCAAGTCTTTTGAGCACAGTCACCCATTCTCCTTGCCTGGCCGCAAATTAAACCCTTCTCTGCTTCAAATTCTGATGGTTTAGTTTGTTTGGCATCACCGGCCTTCAGGCACAGGAACTTGAGTTCAATAACAAAATTATCATTTTCTGTTGTGCTTCTGGAAATTGTTCCATTATTCTTGCACTGCCCTTGATCCAAATGTGTGAAACTGATCTGTCTTATGTATTCATTTCCATTCAAGCAAACTCTCTAAGACTATTGGGCCATTTCAAAATGGCTCTTAACTGGTTAAATGTAGGACAATTATCCATCAATAAAAGTAATAAGTGGAAAATACTGACACATTAAATATTTTAAATACAGAAGTCCATAATGATGATTAATAATAATAACAATAAATCTCATTTATAACCTTTGGATTCTAGAGAAACTATTTATTATTTTGAAACAGGTCAAATAAAGGGAGAGTAACAATTCTTTACTCTGTCCTTACCATATTAACTGAACCTCAGAATAATCAAATAGTTGACAAGGGGAAATTTCTCTATAAACAGGTACAGAAGGAACAATAAATTAGAATGCCTCTGTTTTAAAAACTCTAATGAAATAATGATATAGGCATTGATCATCAAAAATATTGGTATCATAAAATGAGAAACAGCTGGATATTATGTGTTTCCCCGTAGAAGTTTTCAATGCCATTTATGAAGTAGTCTTGTCAAAAGACACAAAACTATCTAAAGGTTGATTGAGTTACAGTTTTATTTTGTTTGGCAAGACTGCTTCATAAGTGGCGTTGAATACTTCCATCAGGAAGAATTTGCTTTAGATTTCAAATGTCCTAGGGAGGGAAAAAATGGACAAAGGTGAAGAAGCAATGAGATTGACCACGAGTTTGCAATTGTTAAATCAGAGTGATGGATACATAGGGCTTTATTATTTTACCTCACAAATGTTTGAAAACTTCCCTAATTTATATATTTCTCAATTGTCCTAGTGTAGAATAAGCAAAACAAAACAAGCACACACATAGAGCAGCTCTTTATTGAAAACTCAGCAGTAATAGTGGGGGAGTTCACACCAAGCTTCTTATCGTGGTGAATTTAATACTGAATATTTAACTTCTTTTTTTTCTTAATTAATTAATTTTAATTTATTTATTTTAATTAGAGGCTAATTACTTTACAATATTGTATTGATTTTGCCATACATCAACATGAATCTGCCACAGGTGTACACACGTTCCCAATCCTGAACCCCCCTCCCACCTCCCTCCCCGTACCATCCCTCTGGGTCATTCCAGTGCACCAGCCCCAAGCATCCTGTATCATGCATTGAACCTGGACTGGCGATTTGTTTCTTATATGATATTATACATGTTTCAATGCCATTCTCCCAAATCATCCCCCCCACCCCACAGAGCCCAAAAGACTGTTCTATACATCTGTGTCTCTTTTTCTATCTCACAAACAGGGTTGTCATTACCATCTTTCTAAATTCCATTTATATGCGTTAGTATACTGTATTGGTGCTTTTCTTTCTGGCTTACTTCACTCTGTATAACTGGCTCCAGTTTCATCCACCTCATTAGACCTGATTCAAATGTATTCTTTTTAATGGCTGAGTAATACTCTGTTGTGTATATTTACCACAGCTTTCTTATCCATTCATCTGCTGATGGGCATCTAGGTTGCTTCCATGTCCTGGCTATTATAAACAGTGCTGCGCTGAGCATTGGGGTACATGTGTCTCTTTCAATTCTGGTTTCCTCGGTGTGTATGCCCAGCAGTGGGATTGCTGGGTTGTATGGCAGTTCTATTTCCAGTTTTTTAAGGAATCTCCACACTGTTCTCCATAGTGGCTGTACTAGTTTGCAAGAATATACAATGGAGAAAAGACAATCTCTTTAACAAGTGGTGCTGGGAAAACTGGTCAACCACTTGTAAAAGAATGAAACTAGAACACTTTCTAACACCATACACAAAAATAAACTCAAAATTGATTAAAGGTCTAAACATAAGACCAGAAACTGTAAAACTCTTAGAGGAGAACATAGGCAAAACACTCTCCGACATACATCACAGCAGGATCCTCTATGACCCACCTCCCAGAATATTGGAAATAAAAGCAAAAATAAACAAATGGGATCTAATTAAAATTAAAAGCTTCTACACAACAAAAGAAACTATAAGCAAAGTGAAAAGACAGCCTTAGAATGGGAGAAAATAATAGCAAATGAAGCAACAGACAAACAACTAATCTCAAAAATATACAAGCAACTCCTGCAGCTCAATTCCAGAAAAATAAACGACCCAATCAAAATATGGGCCAAAGAACTAAATAGACATTTCTCCAAAGAAGACATACAGATGGCTAACAAACACATGAAAAGATGAAAAAAAAACATCACTCATTATCAGAGAAATGCAAATCAAAACCACAATGAGGTACTATTTCACACCAGTCAGAATGGCTGCGATCCAAAAGCAATAAATGCTGGAGAGGGTGTGGAGAAAAGGGAACCCTCTTACACTGTTGGTGGGAATATTTAACTTCTTTGCATTAAAAATGCTCCTCAGCCTTTCCAACAACTCAAAATCTACTACTGTGTTTGGTTTCCCCTCTGCCTATAATGTGGAGAAGGCAATGGCACCCCACTCCAGGACTCTTGGCTGGAAACTCCCATGGACGGAGGAGCCTGGTGGGCTACAGTCCATGGGGTTGCGAAGAGTCAGACATGACTGAGCAACTTCACTTTGACTTTTCACTTTCATGTATTGGAGAAGGAAATGGAAACCCACTCCAGTGTTCTTGTCTGGAGAATCCCAGGGACGGGGGATCCTGGTGGGCTGCCGTCTATGGGGTCGCACAGAGTTGGACATGACTGAAGCGACTTAACAGCAGCAGCAACCAGGAATTCAGGCTTTCCAGGTAGCATCAGTGGTAAAGAACTCACCTGCCAATGTGGGAGACATAAAAGATGTGGGTTTGATCACTGGGTCAGGAAGATCTAGAGGAGGGCACGGCAACCCACTCCAGTATTCTTGCCTGGAGAATCCCATGGATAGAGGAGCCTGGCGGGCTACGGTGCATACAGTCACAGAGTTGGACATGATTGAAGTGACTTAGCACACACACAAACACACACACACACACGAGCTGGAACTCAAGTCTGAACCTTCCTTGGCAAACCCGGTGTTTCATTGATGTGCTAACCCCGGATTTCACAGCTCCCCTCTGGTCTTTGATAGGGTAAAGATGAACCTGCTACAACCAACAAAGCCTTCAGGCAATGCTCTAAAAAGAGATACATATTTCTCTCTCCCACAGGGGATGTGGGGATGGGTCATCCAGTTCCACTGCATCATCTAACTCAGGGACCCAAGTTCCCTCAGACTGGTGCCCTAGGCCTGGCCCGGGGAATTGTCTGGGACGACAAGAGGGAGTGTGGAAGAGACCACAGTCAGTGTCCACAGGAGGAGACCTGGAAGCCATACCCATCACTCCAGATCATAGTCATCAACAGGAGTCTGGTCACAGGACCCCACCAGCCACACACAACCTGGGAATATAGCCTCTCTGAGACCTTGTGCCCAGCTATAGGTCTGCATCCGCACACTAGGGGAGAATGAATTTGGGTGAAGACAACTCTCTGTACTCAGTCTCTGCAAGGAGCACAGAAGTTTAGTCCCCATAAGATTCTAACCAATATGTCTGTTGCCAAAATTCAGCCTCTGTATACTGTGTGTGTGTGCTTAGTCGCTAAGTCGTGTCTGACTCTTGCAACCCCGAGGACTGTAGCCCACAAGGCTCCTCCGTCCATGGGATTCTCCAGACAAGAATACTGGAGTGGGTTGCCAATTTCTCCTCGAGACGATCTTACTAACCCAGGAATCTGACCTGAATCTCCTGCTTCCTACATTGCAGTTGGATTCTTTACCTGCTGAGCCATCAGAGAAGCCTTCTGTACACTGGTGCCAAATTAAATCTTGGCAACAGAGTTTTGGATGAAATAGGTTTGTTGGTTTGCCAAGCAAAGGGGGCCACAGAGCCCTAATGCATACCCTCAAGACTGTGTGTCCTGACCTGGAGGGGTTAGTGAGGAGTCCTGTTCAAGGAGCAGGGCATGATCAGCTCATTGGACATCTTTCTGATGTTGATGGTGAGGTAATAGGGAGTAAATATCATCAACCTTCTGGTTCCAACCTGGCTGGGGTCTACATGCTTATGGGCCGTGTATAGTTAACTTCTTCTTCCTGGTGGGAGTTTCATTTTCTGCAAAAAAGCTCAAAGGGCATGGCTCAGAATATTGTCTGTAGTCCTTGAGGAAGAACTAATATTGTCTATAGCCCTTGAGGAAGAACTAAAGGTCCTTGACTTTGTTTAATGGCTAAAGTATTATTATTTCCTTTCTGCATTTCCTTTCTCCTCTGATTAAATTTATTCTTTGACTAAAGTTTTTCCATAGACCAAAGGCAGGTGGGGGACTTGGGTGGAGATCTATTCTGGGTAGGCCTTGTAGGGTCCTGCTATTACATGAGGAATGCATGCTGCTGGGACAAACGCAGCTATGACTTTGTCTCCTGCTCCCCTTTAAAGGCTGCTCGGTGGTGGTTATTTGGCTCCACCCTTTCAGATCTGTGGCATTTTTGTTCCCTCATAGGTATGAATTTTCCCATCATTTCTATGAAAGTGTCCAATTCTAGACAATGACTCAGTTTGGTAGAGCACACTCTCCTCTCTTCCAGCTTGGCTCAGAGTCAGGGGACACAAGGGACTTTCTCTCAATTTCTCCATCTCTCCAGATTCCGGTCCACTGCAGACCCTTCAAAGCAGGAAAGTGGAGGTGTGGGTTGAGGGAGGGAGGGTGCTGTCTCCTGGCAGCTGGCTCTGCTGGGAGCTTCCGGACCCAGGGCCCTGGCAGATGCAGAGATCTGACTCCCAGGGCTGGCATTTGCAAGGCTCTTCAGAGCTCCTCCAGTGGGTCCTTTATCTGTGGTTGCTTTGAGCAGATGTTGCCTCTCTACTCTGGGTGGTGACTTGAGACATTGCAGTCCCAAAGAATGTCATCTTATATCCAACTTCTTGTTGCAGCCAGCTCTCTCCAGCCCTCTGGGTGGTCCTATTGGCCCTAAGACATCCCACTGGCTTCTCTTCCATGAGGCCCATGTGGGTCCTTGGGAAGCACCCATATATCCCTAGCTCTCCAGGAGAGCATGCTGATCTTATCCCAGCACTGCTCTTTGCCTACCTGGACCTCTAGATTTCCCAGGTGGGAGTCAGAGCTCAGCCCTCCCTCTGGTTCTTGGGGGCATATACTGAGTTCTCCATGAAGTTCCATTCGCCCCGCCCCATCAAGTCCTTTCTCCCCACCTCCACACCTCACTTTTGGGGTGGGAAGTGGGATTTACAGTACAGCTGGCTCCAAAAATGCCTTTCAGTATTCATGGGGTGCATGAGGGACTTATCAGGTTGTGGATTGCGCTTCTCATCCGACCTTTATAAATTCTGCATTTGGCCATCTGTCTCCCAACAAGCTTGGTATTGAACATCTCTATTGTCTTGGTGCTCAGTGGAAACTGAAGCAGGAAGAGTTCCATCCTATCATCCTAGGATATAAGTGAATCATGCTGCCTGCAAAAGGCAAAAGCAGCCACTGTCAGTTTGGGTTTTAAATAATGCCCTTTATCTCTCCACTACAGATGGATGCCTGACTTGCATACAATCCTTTCTACAGAAAGGCGAACCTGAGAGGGAGGCCGGCATGAGTGTCCTGCCATTGGGGTCCCTTCCCCCCAACCCTGTGCGTGCCCCAGAAAGCATGGACAACTGGGTGCGACAATCTCTTTGAATAGAATTTTGATCCCCTGCTTTCCTCATGTGGAATTGTCCATCAGGGGAGATCATGTTTTAATATTGGTACGGGCTGTTCATGTTTCCTTTAAACTCAGCAAAACAAAACCTTCGGATATTGTGCACCTTTCCTGTGGCATCAATTTCAGTGATTAGGTCAGTGGAGAGGTAGCAGCAGGGGGCTGCCCAAGGCTGTGCTTATTAGACCCAATTAGTGTAGACCTTGGATTAATATGGTTCCACCTTCACGCGTCCAAGCCCCTTTCAAGGCTGTGAGTCCAGTAGAAGGATTTATGGTGTGGGCAGTGGGCTGAGTCACGAGCCAGGCACCAGCAGAGAGCAGCCTGTTGTATCAATACGTCCTTGAACCTCAGGGCTGAAGGGACACTCCACACACCCTGGTTGGCTGCCTGCTAAGTGCCTGGCACTGAGGACCACATGTACAGGATGGGGAAGACAGCCCCTGATTGCAAGGAGCTCAGAGCCATCACACAGAGAGGATGTGACTAGAAACAGACCCGCAGTCAGTCATTCTGAAGGCTGGTCCATTCAGGGCCCAGGCAGAAGCATCTTTGTTTGGGGGCTGTTCCTCCAGCCTAGACTCACCCAGAACTGCCCATTTCTAGATATACTTCTCCCCTTCACCTTCCCACCTGGCCTTCAGAATTCATGCTGGCATCTTTTCTTCTGCCCTCCCAATGCCTGTCCATCTCAGGGTCCTGAACTCCCCTCATTTGAGGTCAATCTTTGCCTCTCATTATTCTTGAAGTTTCCATGATTGATGATACAAACTGGCTTGGATTCATCAGCTTTGACCTCCTACTCTATCCAGGATATGATTTCCAGGGTTCACCCTTCCATGACCATGGTACGTTATCACCCCATAACAGACATTCTCCTGGGCAATTCTCTGTAGTCTTGGTCCTCCTATGTTCTCTGGGGAAGAGGATGCAAACTAGGGATGCTAACCTCCAACATCCCAAGAGGGGAATGGCCAGTTATGTGATGCCAAAAATAGTGAGTTTTATTTAAAGGAAGCCTCCTGCTTGATATCTCATTACTTAGTTTATCATCTCACCTGGATTTGGGATGCTTCTGATTAGAGAGTTTTGATCTTCCCCAGGGAACTGCACACACCCCAGGCTCCCCAGGACTACATACACACATGTCCCAGGGCTGGCACACACCTCATTACTTCACACCAAATTGGAGGGCTTGTTGATCACCAAAGTCTCACAGATCTTGCATCTCACTTGGGACCTGCTTTCTAGCTGTGTCCCTGTCTGTGGTTCCCCAAGTATGCTGTGCTTTCTCCACCACCAGCCCTTGGTCCAGCTCTTCCCGCCATCAGTAATAATGCTCACCCTTGTTCAGTGGGTGAGTTTCTGTTGTCTTCTGAGGCTCAGCTCTGGGTTCTTCAAGGGTAGATCTGATTCTATTTTCCCTTGTGGGATCTCTTATACATTATATTTTCATTCAGCCACAACTGTAATTTTATATTTTAATTTTTTATAGAGCTCATAATTCCCCTGGAAACATCACGGTCTGCCCTGTGCAGGGCATCAATGTGATGAAAGTGAGAATGAAGGGAGGAGGAATAGGGATATGAGGGTGGTTGGGGTGCAGCTGGGTCAGGATCAGGGCTCTTTCTGAATGAGGGTCTGTATGCTGAATTTTTTCAAGATCATGGTGGGACAGAGGCCCAAATGCAAGCCTCTCTGGCCTGGAGAGGATCCGGGTTAGGGAGTGTGTGACTGTGAGCTTGGGCTGCTGACAGTGCATATGTGGGGATAGGGGAGGAAGGGGCCAAGTGGGGGGCATCCCAGGGCCTGCAGGGCCCTGAGAGTCACAGAGGGAATGTGCTGTAAACATCACCCCAGTGATGTCACTGGGCTGGGCTCCTGCGCACAGAACCAAGCAGAGATCTGTGGTTGTGCCCCTAGAACAAAGCTGTCCTCTCCTGCAATGCCATCATTGTGGAAACACAACCAAGCCTGAATTAGAGTTCCTTCCTCCACTTAAAGAGGGACTCTTCCTGAGTCACTCCATATAAGCAAATTATCCATTGGGAAGCATCAGGTATACTGAGGGACCCAGAAGGGTGTCACCAAGGCAATGGACCAGATCTGAGATCCAGGTCCACTGACAAAGCCAACTTTTCCATGTTGCCTATTGTTTATATGTTCTGATTGTTCCTTTTTTAAAAAATTGAGACATAATTGACATCTGACATTATATTAGTTTCAGATGTACAACATGATGATTCAATCTTTTATATGTATTATGAAATGATCATCACAAGAAGTCTGGTTATCACACCTCATATGGTTACAAAAAATTCTTTCTTATGATAACTTTAACATCTACTCTCTTAGAAACTCTTGAATATATTATACAGTGTTAGTGACTATATTTATCATGCTGTACATTACATCCCTTGCTGTTCAGTCACAAAGTCATGTCCAACTCTCTGCAACCCCATGGAATGTAGCACTCCAGGCCTCCCTGTTTCTCACCATCTTTAGGAATTTGCCCAAGTTCATGTCCATTTACTCAGTGATGCTATCAAACCACATTAGACCCCTAGGGCTTATTTATTTTATAACTGGAAATTTGTACCTTTTGATCCCCTCCACCCATTTCACCCAACCCAGCCCAAGCCTGCCTCTGGAAAAACTAATTTGTTATCTGTACTATGAGTTTTCTTTTTTTTTTTTTGGTTCCATATGTGAGTGGAAATCATGTAAGTGAGAGCATATGGTATTTGTCTTTCTCTGTATAACTTATTTCACTTAGCATAGTGCCTTCAAGGTCTATTCATATTTGTGCAAATGGCAAGATTCTATTCTTGCTTATGGCTGAATAATATGTGTATATGTTTTCTTATCTATTCCTCTGTCAGTGGACACTTAGGTTGCATCCATGTCTTGGCTATTGTAAATAGTGCTGCCAGGGGGTATGGATATCTTTTCAAGTTAGTGTTTTCATTTCCTTCAGACTGATACCCAGAAGTGGAATGCTGTATCATATGGCTGTTCTGATTTTAATTTTGAGGAATCACCATACTTCATAGTGGCTGCATCAGCTTACATTCCCACCAACAGTGCCAAGTGTCCCTTTGTCCATATCCCCCCCAAGTCCTTGCTATGTCTTGTGTTTTTGATAAAAGCTGTTCTGAAAGGTGTGAGGTGATATCTCATTGTGGTTTTGATTTGCATTTCCCTGATGACTAGGTATGTTGAGCATCTTTTCATGAACTTTCTGGCCATCTGGAGTCTTCCTTGTCTATTCAGATCCTCTGTCCATTTTTTAATTGGATAATTTTTTTTTTGCCCTTGAGTTGTAGAATTATTTATATATTTGCATATTAATCTCTTATCAAATATATGATTTGCATATATTTTCCCTTTATTCAGTAGGTTGCCTTTTCATTTGTTTGATGGTTTCCTTTTCTGTTCAGAAGCTTTTTAGTTGGATGCTGTCTCTCTTGTTAAATTTTGCTTTTGTAGCCTTTGTTTTGTGTGTCAAATCCAAAAAAATCATCAGCAAGACCTGTCAAGAAACTACAACCTGTGTTTTCTTCTAGGAGTTTTATGGTTTCAGGTCTTACCTTCAGGTCTTTCATCCACTTTGAGTTGATTTTTGTATATATGTAAGATAGTGGTTCAGTTTCACTCTTTTGCATGTGATTGCCAGTTTTCCAGCACCATCTATTAAGTAGACTGCCCTTTAGCCATTATATAGTCTTGATTTTGCTGTAAATTAATTGTCCATATATGTGGGAGTTTATTTCTGGGCCCTCTATTCTGTTCCATTAATCTATGTCTGTTTTTAATGCTAGTACATACAGTTTTGATTAGTGTAGCTTTGTAACATAGATTGAAATTAAGAAGCATGGTGTGCCCAGTTTTGTTCTTCTTTCTCAAGATTGCTTTGGCCATTTGGGGTCTTGATGGTTTTAAACAAAGTTTAGCATTGTTTATTCTACTTCTGTGAAAAACTCTAGCTGTTTCTTACACCTACATTTTTGTATCTCCTTGTCTATCAGTTTGTGTTACTTCAGCTTCAGAAATGGGTTTAAGAGCAAGGAGTTCATTCAAAAGGGCAAGAAAATGATGCAAAAGATGCAAAAGAGAAACCTCAGAGTTATTCCTTTCCCAGGGTGAAGAATTTAGGATATTTGTGTTCCATGTCCTGTTTACCATTGGTTGTCTTCCTCCTAGAGGTGTTGATTCCCAGATGCTTCTGATCTGCTGTGCAGATGAACAGAGCAGCCTTCCATGTTTCCAGAAGAGGCTTCAGGTATAGAGGTGTAGATGCTGGCAGTTGGTAGCTATTTGGAGCATCTAAAATGATGTAGTTTGCAGAAAGGATACAGAGCCTCGACAGTACCTGCTACACTCCAAATAGCTGTGAACCCTGGATATCAGTTCTGATTCTGTCACGAATAAATTGTTTGACTTTGGATAAGTTATGTGTCCCTTGTGCCTCAGTTTCCTCAAAAGCAGAGTGAGGGATTAATAATTTCATCTCTTCAACTAGGATACAGAGTCCTTGGGAGCAGGAACTGTTCTTTGGACACCCTGTCCTTCCGGCATGGGTCCAGTTCAGTTGGATGCCTCTTCTTGCTGCTTATTCTATCAGTCACTTTATCTAAGACCTTCAGGAGACTCCAAACATGGAGGATGTTTGTGTTTCCAAGAGCCACACTATTACCATGCTTGGGACTAGTTCTCCTTCACTAGCCCGTCCTTTGATGCTGAACACAAACTCTGGAAGCAGGTCGAGAAGATGGTCCTTGAGCCATCTGATGGAGCAGAAAACAGGAACATAGGGCTTTGGATGGACTAGGTACTCAGAAATGCTTGCATAGCTAGGGACTGAAACATTTCCCAAATTTTGGCTGAACAGCAGGTGCTCCACACAGATTTCTATGTACATATAACTTTGAGTGAACACATATTCTAAAATGTCACCCACAGCCATTAGGAATGCAGAGGCTCTTCTTGGTATGGGCCATTAACTACCGTTTATGAACTGGTTTAAATCCCGTGAACGGTGCACCCAGGGATGACCTTGGCTCAGGTGTCAGTAAATTATGCTGCATAGCGCTTTGCCTCATGCTACCATCCCTGATCTGAAGGTGGCTAATTATTACCCAGGCAGTAGGCATGTCCTTTCCATATTCATGGGATTTCCACTTCTGGGTTGTCTGTTCATTTCCAAATACTTTCTGAATTAGTCTCTGAATCTTTTCTGACTTCTCTAAAATGTAAGGTTTAATTTCCATCAAGAGTCATCCATGTCTATAAATAATCTCCAAAGTGACTCTGGATGTTCAGCCTATGGAAAGTTATTTTTGAGGTGCTGAGGATTTCTGAACAGGTTGCCTGGTGAAACTGTTTCAAAGTTTGAGGCTTTATTCTTTCTTTACTGTAGTTTCCATTTTGTATAATACTAAGATTATACCATAAGACACATGATTTAAAAAGTAAGATAAATTCATGGCTAGGTTGGTAAATAGATGTTGATTCTCGAGTTTGGGGAAGGTAATAAAGGTTGGTACAAATTTGGTTCTAAACTTCCTAGCAGCCAAAGCAAAGAAACTCTAACCACAAAAACCATAGCATCATTAGAAAAATAAAATCCAACAATTTAGCAAAACCTAGAGTTTGTGATGGACAGGGAGGCCTGGCATGCTGTGATTCATGGGGTCGCAGAGTCGGACACAACTGAGCGACTGAACTGAACTGAACTGAACTGAAGTTCCTTTTATTGATGCTTATGGATTTTCACAAAAGGGTGGAGTATCCCACAACTGGCAACATAACTGCAATAAAACCAACAGGTTGGTGCTAGGGAGCTGAGCTTAGTCATGTGGCCACTGCATGTTTATGTGTTAGGATGGGGGCAGGCTTGAGGAGTCTCTAGAAAGCCAAGACTTTGTGTGGAGGTGAGTGGGTTCCCTCTCTGTAACTGGTTTTCCTGAGTAATTCAAACCTTGAAAGAGGACCTTGGACACCACCTTCCTGTCCAGCCAGATTGGACATCTGAGCAGACTTAGAAAAGGGTTCCTTGTCTACAGGGACCTGTTAGAGACAATACTTCCCAGGACTAGGTATGAGCCCTATCTGTAATAGGGAAGAACAAATCTGACTCCATTATTATATCTGTTTCTTTTACCTTTGTATTCTATTGCTTTTGCTTCCAGTTAAGAATGTTGCCAGGCTTCCCTGGTGGCTCAGTGGTAAAGAATCTACCTGCCAATGCAGGAGATGTGGGTTTGATCTCTGATCCAAGAACATCCCACGTGCCATGGTGCAACTAAGCCCGTGTGTCGCAGTTATTGAGCCTGTGCTCTAGAACCTGGGAACTGCAACTCCTGAGCCCATATGCTGTAACTGCTGAAACCTGCATGTCCTAGATAGAGCTCTGCAACAAGAGAAGCTACCACAATAAGAAGCCTGCATACGGCAACTAGAGAGTAGCCTCCCACTCACCACAAGTACAGAAAGCCCACACACAGCAGTGAAGACCTAGCATGGCCAAAAACAAATATATATATATATAAAAGAGTGTTGTCTGTAGCCTGAAATATACAGGGTAGCTCATTCTCAGGACTCTGAACTTTAGAGGGATAACAAACACTTCCATTCATGAATATGTGCTCAGTCATGTCTGATTCTTTGCGACCCTACAGGCTGTAGTCTTCCAGGCTCCTTTGTCGATGGGATTTTTCCCAGCAAGAATACTGAAGTGGGTTGCCATATTCTTTTCCGTTTTCATTCATATAGCTATAAAAATTTTCAGAATGGAGAAACATTTGTCTTGTTGGTCACTTACAGGAACACCATGACCTGACCTACATGGACAGCTGTGAGAACAAAGGATTCCAGCACCAAGAAGTGTGCAACAACCAATTATGCTTTCCCCTTACTTTGCCTTTAGAAAGGTTTTGCTGAAACCCTTTGAGGAGTTTGGAGTTTTGGGGTTCATGTGCCATCCATCTCCTTACATGTCCTTGCAATAAAACTTTCTCTGCTCCGAGCTCCAACATTTGGTTTGTTCGGCCTCATGCGCATTGTGGTCACAAGAACTTGTGTTTGGTAACATATCTTGGCTGGCACAGCACACCCCACCCCCCACCCCGCCCTCCTCCCTCCCCCCTGGTTTTTTGTTCTAGCCTTGAATGGCGTGGAATAGCTGAAGACCTTCCCCTGTACTTGGATTTCCTAGGACAAGGGCACTCAGGGCAGTCCTCACTGTGTGCAGCCTTGGACCCACTAGGTAAGGAGCAAAGCAGTTGCCAGCCACCTTGGAGGCTGTGCTCTCCTAACACACAGGGTGCTGTTTTCACAGGACCAAATGTATCAACATGTTGATAAGCTTTGTTTGGAGATGCATCCTGATTGTGAAATAGCCACGTGGATGGGGTTGTCTTTTTAGCTAGAGAGAAGGATCCTGTATTTTGACAATCACGCAGGATGCCCTAAACACCTTTGGCTCTCAGAGTCTGTGTGTGTGAAATTCTGTCCCCAAAGATGAGAGTGCCCCATTCGCTCTCTGATGGCCATCCCTCTACCAACTGGTATCTGCCTTGCTCTGATGATCGACCTCAGATTATTTTCATTTCCAGGAGCCATGTCTTGAGGTCACAGTTCAGTTCCCCACACTGCAGATAAGCCTCTTCTCCTGGGGCTGGGGAATTTTCACATGTGTATGAGTGGTGGGAAACCCACGGCTCTGACTCATGTGATTCCTGTGGTCTCAGTAGTTTTAAACAACAGCTGATATGGAAACTTCTGGTTCTAAGAGATATGTTCCATTCAGAGATAATTTCTCTGCAGGAGTGACCAGGCCTTAAGATATGAAAAGTGTTTATTGGGTGGCTGCTGAGTACTTTCTGCCGCATGACATTGCCTGGGGTGTGGAGAGTTTTTGAGCGTTTCAGAGTGCTTTTCCTCACTTAATTCTCACCATGCCTCTGTGAAGAAGTACATCAGTTAGCGTGTGTCTGGTTTCAAGTGACATAAAATACTCCAACTGGCTTGATCTACAAGGGGGATTTAGTGGCTGGTTCACCTAACTAATATGCTCAGAGGTGGTCAGTATTCAGGGAAGCCTGATCTGGGCTCAGAAGGGATCCCTGAGGGCTAGGGCCTCCTTCTGTTCCTGCTCTGCCTTCCTGGCCTAGGTTTACCTTCAAGTTTATATTGAAGGCTGCTGGCAGCTCAGGATACCATGCGGTGTCAAAACAGTTGATGGAGTTCTAACCCTTGCAACCTCTTATTGTGTCACCCAGTTGTCGATTGAAAAAAAGTGCACAACTTAAAAGTCGAGAATTATGTTTTATTCCATGGACTTCCTGTGAAGCTAAGCCTGGAAAACAGCTTCTCAGATAACTCTGAAGGACTGCTCTGAAGAGGCAAAGGAGGAGACAGGATATTAGGGGTTTTAGCAAAAAAATAAAAAATAAAAAGAAGAAGAAGATAGTTGGAATGTCAAAAGATCACTGTTAATTAAAGAAAGTCAGACATCTCAAGATAAAAAAATTAGCACTTTTCTATGTATGGGAAGATGCAAGAGTCTGGGTTCTTTGAAATCATCCTTTTGATATACACCTTAGCATATAGGGCCAGTATCCTACTTTTGTCCATCTGAAATCCCTGGGAATCCCCCAGGGTGCATGGTCAGGGGTGGGTGCAGGGGCAGCTACAGTGGCTACTGGCTTGATGGCTACAGCATCCTCTGTTTACTGATGTGGTGTGTGACATTCTTCATTCACACAGTGGAAGTGGTTTCCTATACCAGATTTACAGAACAAGGAGAGATTGTTGATTTTCCCACAAGCCCCAGCTCCTTGCCTCTGACTAATTTATGTGTTCATCCTTGAACCAATTCTTGATGGCCAGTGGCCATTTCATGACTGACTCAAGAACATTTTCTGGGACCTGGTTTGGGTTTCAGCCTCATCAGGTTGATCTCTGAGAGGTAGCAGTGAGTGGTCCTGAAAAAAGATCTTAGTTCCCTGCCCAGGAATTGAATTTGGGCAGCTAGTGGCGCAGATGGTTAAAGAAACTGCCTGCAATGCTGGAGACCTGAGTTTGACCCCTGGGTCAGGAAGATGCCCTGGAGAAGGGAATGGTTACCCATTCCAGTATTCTTGCTTGGAGAATTCAATAGACAGAAGAGCCTGGAGGGCTACAATCCATGGTGTAGCAAAGAGTTAGACACAACTAAGCAGCTAACACTTTCACTTTTTCACTTTTAACTTGGATGAAAACCAAGAATCCTAACTGCTAGACCCCCAAGGGCTACCTTGACTTTTCCTTCCACGCCCCTGTTTGAAAGCAAGAATGTTTCAAGGAGGCAGTAACTGTAAAAACAGTTACAAAGTTAATTATCAGAGACACAACACAACATATGGGAGAGCACACACAGAAGCAATTTATTTATTTCAATCAGAAGCAAGGCAAAAATACATACCTGGAGAAGAGTGAAGGCATCCTGAGTGAGAAAGAGTGCAGTAAAGAGGTACTTTAAATCACTTATATAAGACAATTCTTTCAAGTCTTTTTTTTTTTTTTTACCTTTGGCCAATTATCTTGCTTCATTTTTCACACCTGATTTGTTCTAGAACCTTCTCCAACATATGCATGCAACTTTTTGCTAAGATGGATCCCACTGCAGAGGTCTGTGAATGCATGTCCACACTTACGGGGTGGGACCCACTCTTGTTTTTGACCTCCAAGAATCCTTTCTGCTCGTGTAGTTGGAGAAGTTTTCCTTGACCTCAGAAGTGGTCATCTTACTTCTTTAGCATATTACCTTTGCCACTAGTTTTGTCTTTAGAGTGTCTAAGTGAGAACAAAGCTTCAATTTTATTCCACTTGGTGAACACCAGCTGTCCAGCCCAGGGGCCCATCTATCTCTATGAAACAAAGCCTTCTCTTCCTGAAAGAGAGGGATTGGTGAAGCTTAAACCAGTTAATAGATGAGAATTTGGGGCTTTTCTAGGGTCAGGTAGCAATGTGATGACACTCATGAGGGCTATTTTCTCCTCCCCACCACTACCTGTGAGTTTACTGAGGGCCTGGGGCCATAGATTTTTTTCCCTAGGACAATGCAGTGCCCTTACAGCGTGCTTACTATTTGTTGAGGATAGTTAGGGATGTGTGACTGGTCAGTGCCACTGGCTTGATGTAAGTGGAGGATTAAAATGGAGCCTAAGGAAGTAAATCTGAACTAACTTTGAAACTCTATAAAGCAGCTGAAAGTCTGGGCTTGATCAACAGAGAGTGAGATATTCTATAGCAGAACATGGGGATGATTTCATGACTGGAGGGGGACAGAGTATGAGCTGAGCTGGCGAGAAGGCCAGGGAGGAGGTGGTGGGATGAGAGAGCCTGCACCGCCTCCCCCATCATTGCCACCTGTAACTGAAGAGGATGCTGCTCAGCCTTCCTGGGACAGACCTGTCCCCAACATGGTCTGCTGTAGCTCTTCTCTAAAGTGCCCAGATAGTAGTGTCTTAGGAATATTTCCCAAGTTTTTCAGATGCTAAAACCCACCACTAAATGGAAGAAATTAACTATTTGATGATCTTGAGCCCATAGCCCCCAGAACTTCTAGTGTCTAAGGGTTCATCACCATCAACCAACCAGAGGATTGTGCATGAGTTTATCCCATACTCTATGACGCCCCTCTCTCATCTGGTCTTTAAACATGCATTGCTGTAACACTTTGAGGTTTTAGGGGGGAGAGAGGCATGTGCCATCTGTTCTTCCTGTGTGGCCCTGCAAAAACCTTTCTCTGCTTTAAACTCCTACGTTTCGATATTGTTTGGCCTCACTATCCATTGGGCACACAAACTTGTACTTGGTAACACATTCATTCCAAGAAAGAAATGACTGCCTTGGAATTTAGGGCTCAACGGATAGAAAATATTGACAGCAGAGCCCCGCAATTCATTTTTCTGTCTTGTAAGGTTGGATGTATTTGGATCTAAATAGTGAAGCTTGGGTGGAACTTTGGGTCCTGAGTTTTGAACCAAGAATGTCTTGTTTGCCTGGAGTCAGGTGGGGAGATTTAGCCAAGTGGACTCCGAGGGCTTCCCATAGGCCTGAACAGATGGCTAAGGGACCAAACATGAGGTGTGGCATTTAGCAAGAAATGTTGACCTTTCTCAGTGTGCTTTGTGCCCTGGTCCTCTTGTGGGGCTCTGCAAGCTTCTTGGACCTGTCTGTGCCTCCCCCAGTGTGAGGGGTGAGCGAGCTCCCTGGGCTCCCAGCCTCGTGGTGCTGGGTCTTCTAGACCTTCAATGGGATGTCCTGTCAAGGACACCTTGGCAACACTAGCAGGCCATGTCTCTAGGCTTATTCTGTCTTTCTGATGCACCACATAGTCACTGAGCCTCCTCCATCAAGCTTAACTCAGCTGAGTCACAGAAAGAATATACCAGGCATGATTTACCAACTGATGTCTTCCCCCTGGGGAACACAGGACACTTGGGGTAACCATTCAGCCTCAGACTGGGATATGTTAGGATGCAACCCTCTTTTTCTTTTTCTTTTCTTCTCTTAAAGGATTCAAACTGATTTTGCAGGTGACACACATTCAGGAGGCACAGTGGTAAAGAATTTGCCTGCCAATGCAGAAGACACAGGAGACGCAGGTTCTATCCCTGGGTCAGGAAGATCCCCTGGGGTAGAAAATGGCAACCCACTCCAGGATTCTTGCCTGGGAAATTCCATGGACAGGGCAGCTTGGTGGGCTACAGTCCACAGGGTTGCAAAAAGGGTCAGATGTGACTTAGTGACTGAGCATGGATGTGCACATTCTGTAGATTAGTATAATAAAGATAACTTTAAACCTAGAATTCTGTCAGAGCTAAAAGGATATTAGTTATCTCTGAGATCACATTGGTCATCTCTCAGCTGAGGCCCCAGAGGAAAGTTGCAGCCTGGCAGGCAGGTGGTCAAGGGCTCTCTTTTTTTCATAAGACTCTTTTTAAAAAAGGGTCAGGCTCCCTTTATTTTTATTTACTTATGGTTGTGTTGAGTCTTCGTTGCTGCATGCAGGCTTTCACCACTCAGGCTTTCTCTAGTTGAGGTGAACCAGGTCTGCTCTTTGGTTGCGGTGCTTGGGCTTCTCTTGTTGTGGAGCACAGGCTGTAGGGTGTGCAGGCTTCAACTGGTGTTGCACATGGGCTCAATAGCTATAGCACGTGGGCTTAGTTGCTCTGTGGCATGTGGGATCCTCCTGGACCAGAGATCGAACTTGTATCCCCTGAATTGGCAGGTGGATTCTTATCCACTTTACTACCAAGGAAGTCCCATAAGACTCTTAATTATATAGTGCTGTGTGCTTAATCTCGGAGAAGACAATGGCACCCCACTCCAGTACTCTTGCCTGGAAAATCCCATGGATGGAGGAGCCTGGTGGGCTGCAGTCCATGGGGTCGCTGAGGGTCGGGCATGACTGAGCGACTTCACTTTCACTTTTCACTTTTCACTTTCATGCATTGGAGAAGGAAATGGCAACCCACTCCAGTGTTCTTGCCTGGAGAATCCCAGGGATGGGGGAGCCTGGTGGGCTGCCGTCTATGGGGTCGCACAGAGTTGGATACGACTGAAGCGACTTAGCAGCAGCAGTGCGCTTAATCTGAGAAGGCAATGGCAACCCACTCCAGTGTTCTTGTCTGGAGAATCCCAGGCACAGAGGAGCTTGGTGGGCTGCCGTCTCTGGGGTTGCACAGAGTCCAACACAACTAAAGCGACTAAGCAGCAGCAGCAGTGCGCTTAATTGCTGTCATACCTGACTCTTTTCAACCCCATGGACTGTAGCCCCCATGGACTGCAGTTCATCTGTCCATGGAATTCTCCAGGCAAGATTACTGGAGTGGGTTGCCAGTTCCTCCTCCAGGGGATCTTCTCGACCCAGGGGTTGAATGCAAGTCTCCTGCATCTCCTGCACTGGCAGGTGAATTCTTCTACCACTGAGATGCTTGGAAAGCTGAATTACATGGTTACTCTTTCTCCAAAGGCCAAGAGGCAATTAAAACAGAAACATGTAAAAGAGAACAATGTAATTATAACAATAAAGATTTAGGTGTCAGGAAAGGAAGAACAAGCAACAGGTATTCAGCCTGGAAAGGGAGGAAGAGCACCCAATGGCAGAGCCCTCCTTGTGGCTTTCAATCTGACTCTGGTCTCCCTGGCAGCCAAAGTGAAGAAAGAGGCAGACCCTATTATAATTTCCTCTTCAGAAAGGAAAGGATAGCTAAATATGTGATCTCAGTTAATCTTCATAACAGTTCAACAAACCTACGTCCAGTTTATGGATGAAGAAATTAAGTTTTCTTGAGTTTAAGGGACCTTAGAATTGTACAGTTGTTGAGTGGCAGGGAGGGGATTTGAATTCACATCTGTATTCTATGCTCTTGATCACAGGCTCCACATTTCTGAGGTGAAGGGGGCAAGCAGATAGTGATGTTGGTGTTATCTGATACTCTTAAGGGACCCATCCTGACCCTCTGGCCTGGATGGGTGGTCCTTGCACCTGAATCTTTAGAGGAGCTGCTAAAACTAACCAGTGATCTATAGCCACAGGTAAGTCAGTGATGCTCATATGACCACAGGGAAAGGAGGCCCTTCTTTCCCTTGCCCCCCGACCCTTCCCAGGTTCACAAGTTCTCCTTCTACATTTTCATAGGACCCTTCTGAAGCAAATGTCCCAATGTTCATAATCCCACTGCCCTAGAGAGGATTTGGCTTGTTTTTCTTTGGGGAGGGGTGGACGGAGTCATTAAGGTCATTAATGTCTACCTATCTATAGGGCAAAGGACAGGTTCATCTGGATGAAAACTCCACTTGCTCAGTGAGTGAGCTAGTTAAAGTAAACCCAGAAGTCTCTATCAGTCTCTTACCATTTTTCTGTGTGCAGCAAAGAGTTTTCCCTTCTGTGCAGGGGAAAGACTTAGCCGACTGAGGATGAGATCCTGGGACAGAGCCTCTCAAGGAGCTTTCAGAAAGAAAAGGGACTCATGGGGGCAGAAAGGGTCCCGAGGAGAGAATGGTCTTGGGACAGTTGGCACATACTTGTTAGTAGCTGGACTGGGAAGGTCCCCTGCATCCAGGCTATGGTCTCTCTGGACCCTCCACTTTGACCTACCAGAGGCAGTAAGAAGACATGGGGAGCTGGAGAGGAGCAGGTTTACCAACCTTCACTCTCTTGCTTCTGGTGGGGACTCACCAACTTGGTGTGTCCTTTGCTGTCTCCATATCCTTCTGTTTTGCATCAGAACGTGTTTGGACCAGCCATTTGGTCAGGTCCTGTCTAACCCAGGAAGTAAGCTCACCATTGCCTGCTGCAAGGATATGGACAGGAGGGCAAAGGCGATGAGGCAGAACCGGAAAGGGAAAGAGAGGTGGAAATATGTTCCAGGAATTATTCTAAATAGCCAGATCACTGCCAACTCAGTGTACACTATTTGAAGAGCATGCAGGGAAAGCTATGAGCTGAAGGAGGCTCTGAGTTGTGTTAATGCTCCCTTTAGAGGTGTTATCAGCCAAACAGATGGTAGACGCCCAACAGAACTGGAAGAAATCAAGTATCCTTCATAGCTCACTTAAGGTGGCGTCGAGGGTGGTTTTATTATTTATAGAGTCATGGAAGCAAGGTCTACTACACCACAGTGTGTTGTTATGTAATTCCTTTCTCCTCCTGAATGCAGCATTGGTACGCTCCATATGGTTATTACAGGTAGATTCGTTTTACTTTGGGTATATATTTGTTTCTGGAGTAAGTAGCTCTTGGCAACTCAAAGTGAAAATCAATTTGAAGCACTAAAGAGAGGTATGGGGAAGGAGAAGTTCCATTTAGGCCTACAATAGATACCTTCAATTTGGATAGACTCCCCTTTGTGGACCATTCAAAGGGATGTGAAATTGTGGAAGGAATTTCCCAGGGAACCTCCATCTAGGTGAGCCTCAGTGTATGAAAATCCAGACAGAGGAACATTTACTGCTTAGGGACAGTTGGAATGCTTGCTAGAATTTCAGAGGGATTTTTGCTTTATGAAAACATCCCTAGAAACTAAATCTTCCTTAGGGCTGAAAAGTCACCATGGATGTTGAAAACACACAAGACAGCAGAGAAAATGAGGTTCAGGGTTGGGAACTCTGAACTTTAAGACAATCAAAGAAGGGAGATAATGGGAAAAAATGGGGCTCTGTAATAGGATGTTAATGAACTTGTTTTGGGATCCCTTATTAAACAATTATTTTTGGAAAACAACTACTTTGCAATATTAAAAATGTAATGTATATTCATGATTCTATTCAGATTTTCTAGAAGGGTCTAAAGTGAAAAGTATGCTTCTTTCCACCCTGTCCCTTTGAAGTTACTGTGATGAAATGCTTATTGTTTATCTGTTATTGTTTATTTCTTATGCAGATGAAAGGATGTACATTTTTATCATTAAAAAAATCACTTATGGGATCATTTTGTATGGATCATTCTGCAACTTACTTTTTCATTTTTTATTTTACCTTGAAGAACTTCCCATATCTGTGTAAGGATCAACATTGGTCTCTGCAATGGCTGTACAATATTTTATTGTGTGGATGGATTATAATTTTTTTAACTCATTCTCTGATGACAAATATGTATACTGTTTCTTGGCTTTTACCATTACCAAAAATGCTTCCAGCAGCATTTTCTTTCATGTATCTTTGTTCATATCTATAACTACAGTTAATAGCTATATTCATTCTATTAGGTACCATTTATGTTGACCTTGAACAACTTTTCTCGCTGGCAGTGTACAAGTATGTTTCATTCTCTCTGCACCTTTTAATATTTGCCAAAATCACAGGAAAGAAGAATTCTTTTATTTATTCAGCCACTGAAAAATATTTTCTTGAGCACCTACTATGTGTCAAGGATATGTATTAGGATATGGGAAACATGGAGGGCAAAAAGCGAAATGGCAGACCCTTTCCCAGTGGAGCTCCTGGTCCAGATGGGGAGACAAACATTCAGTAATCACATTGGGTTAAGTGTAAATTATCATCTTTTCAAGTGCAGTAAAAGAGAAACACATAATAGTTAGAAGAGCATGTAAAAGAGAGAGCTGATCTCATTAGGGGTTAGGCTGGGTGGCCAAGAATAGCTTCCTCCAGGAAGGGACAACTGACCTGCCAAATGAGTACAGATTCACTAGGAGGAAGAGGGAAGGAGAGAGAAAGCATTGCAGAGAGAGGGAATACAGTACAGATGAAGTTCCTGAGAAGAATCCAGGTGTGAAGTCAGAAGGAAAAAGTCGGTTCAGGGCCAGACCACACATAACTCACTCAGGGTTCACATCCTTTCCTAGGAGGAGGGGGAAAGCTTGGAAAAGGTTTAACCAGGGGAGATACATAATCAGACTTCTGTTTTGTAAAGATTGTTATGTTTGCTCTTAGAGGTAGACAATAGTAGAACATAACTCACACTACTGTAATTTGCACTTATGGTAAGTCTCCGATATACAAACAAGTTTGGTTCTGAGAATACTTTCATAAGTCAAATTTGTTCATAAGTCCAACAAAGTTAGCCTAGGTACCCAACTAACACAGTCTACTATATAGTCTTGGTGGTGGTGGTTTAGTCGCTCAGTTGTGTCTGACTCTTTGCGACCCCATGGACTGTAGCCCGCCAAGCTCCTCTGTCCATGGGATTCTCCAGGCAAGAATACTGGAGTAATTTGCCATTTCCTTCTCCACTAATATATAGTACTATACTGCAATAGATTTATAATACTTTTCATGCAAATAATGCATAAAAAACAAACACAAAAAATAAATATTTTTTAATCTTCCAGTACAGAACCTTCAGAAGCACATTAGTATAGTACAACAGCTGGTATCCAGAGGCTGGCATCCAGTGAACAGGAAAGAAGAGATACTACTTGAGGATGGAGAGGAGGTGGGAGATGGTAGGAGCTGAAGGATGGTCAGCAATAGGAGATGGAGCTACATCACTGCTGCTTTTACACTTGCTCTCAGACATGCTGGGCTTGAAATAAATATACTGTATTACTCTACTCTATACAGTACTGAATAATAGAGTACACAAGGCACAAGCACTTGTAGAGGATACATATGTGGGACAATGTAACCCAGACACATGAACTAACTTGATTGTACATGAAAAGCCATGTTTGCATCTTTGAAAGTTCACAACTTGAGCATTCTTACATAGGGGGCTTACTGTATTTAATTTTGAGTTAGGTTGATCATTTATTCTTATTTGATTGATGGTCAATTGTATGATTTTCTGAGTTGTTTGCTAATGGCCTTAACAACATTTTTCTATTGGTTTCATCTTATGATTTATAGGAGCTCTTTGTATTTAAAAGCATTAGCCTTTTATTTGCAAAGACTTATAAATACTTTCCCAATTTTGTCTTTTGGCTATTTTACATGCTCTTTAATATTTATATGGTCAGATTTAGCAGTATTCCCTTTATGGTTTCTCAATTTTGTGTCATGCTTATAAAGGCCTTCTCTCCTCTAAGATTATCAATATTTCCTTATTTTTCTAGGGCTCATATGTTTTTACTTTTTACCTTTTAATGATTTATCTGGGATTTCTTTTAGAAGAAAGTACGGAAAACCACTAGAACATTCAGGTATGACCTAAATCAAATCCCTTATGACTATACAGTGGAAGTGACAAATAGATTCAAGGGATTAGATCTGATAGACAGAGTGCCTGATGAACTATGGACAGAGGTTTGTGACATTGTATAGGAAGCAGTGATCAAGAACATCCCCAAGAAAAAGAAATGCAAAAAGACAAAATGGTTGTCTAAGGAGGCCTTACAAACAGCTATGAAAAGAAGAGAAGCAAAAGGCAAAGAAAAAGAAAGATATACCCATTTGAATGCAGAGTTCCAAAGAATAGCAAGGAGACATAAGAAAGCCTTCCTCAGTGATCAGTGCAAAGAAATAGAGGGAAACAATAGAATGGTAAAGACTAGGGATCTCTTCAAGAAACTTATAGATACTAAGGGAACAGTTCATGCAAAGATGGGCCCAATAAAGGACAAAAATGGTATGAACCTAACAGAAGCAGAAGATATTAAGAGGTGGCAGGAATACACAGAAGAACTATACGAAAAAGATTTTCATGACCCAGATAATCACGATGGTGTGATCACTTACTTAGAGCCAGACATCCTGGAATGTGAAGTCAAGTGGGCCTTAAGAAGCATCACTACGAACAAAGCTAGTGGAGGTGATGGAATTCCAGTTGAGCTATTTCAAATCCTAAAAGATGATGCTGTGAAAGTGCTGCACTCAATATGCCAGCAAATTTGGAAAACTCAGCAATGGCCATAAGACTGGAAAAGTCAGTTTTCATTCCAATCCCAGAGAAAGACAGTGCCAAGAATGCTCAAACTACTGCACAATTGCACTCATCTCATACGCTAAGCAAAGTAATGCTCAAAATTCTCCAAGCCAGGCTTCAACAGTACGTGAATGGTGAACTTCCACATGTTCAAGCTGGATTTAGAAAAGGCAGAGGAACTAGAGATCAAATAGTCAACATCCGTTGGATCATTGAAAAAATATGAGAGTTCCAGAAAAACATCAACCTTTGCTTTATTGACTATGCCAAAGCCTTTGACTGTGTGGATCACAACAAACTGTGGAAAATTCTTCAGGAGATGGGAATGCCAGACCACCCGACCTGCCTCATGAGAAATCTGTATGCAGGTAAAGAAACAACAGTTAGAACTGCACATGGAACAACAGACTTGTTCCAAATCAGGAAAGGAGTACGTCAAGGTTGTATATTGTCACTCTGATTATTTAACTTATAAGCAGAGTACATCATGAGAAATGCTGGACTGGATGAAGCACAAGCTGGAATTAAGACTGCCGGGAGAAATATCAATAACCTCAGATATGCAGATGACACCACCCTTATGGCACAAAGCGAAGAAGAACTAAAGAGCCTCTCAATGAAAATGAAAGAGGAGAGTGAAAAAGTTAGCTTAAAACTCAACATTTAGAAAACTAAGATCATGGCATCTGGTCCCATCACTTTATGGCAAATAGATGGGGAAACAGTGGAAACAGTGAGAGACTTTATTTTTTGGGGGGGCTCCAAGATCACTGCAGATTTTGACTGCAGCCATGAAATTAAAAGACACTTGATCCTTGGGAGAAAAGTTATGACCAACCTAGATAGCATATTAAAAAGCAGAGACATTACTTTGCCAACAAAGGTCCATCTAATCAAAGCTATGGTTTTTCCAGTAGTCATGTATGGATGTGAGAGTTGGATTATAAAGAAAGCTGAGGGCCAAAGAATTGATGCTTTTGAACTGTGGTGTTGGAGAAGACTCTTGAGAGTCCCTTGGACTGCAATGAGACCCATCCAGTCCATCCTAAACAAAATGAGTCCTGAATATTCATTGAAAGGACTGATGCTAAAGCTGAAACTTCAATACTTTGGCCACCTGATGCGAAGAACTGACTCATTGGAAAAGACCCTGATGCTGGAAAGATTCAAGGAGGGAGGAGAAGAGGACGAGGATGAGATGGTTGGATGGCATCACTGACGTGATGGACATGAGTTTGACTAGGCTCCAGGAGTTGGTGATGGACAGGAGGCCTGGTGTACTGCAGTCCATGGGGTTGCAAAGAGTCGGACGCGACTGAGCTACTGAACTGAATTGAAGTAGGTTTATTTATTATTTTGCTGATTGCTGGTCAGTTGTGCATCACCATTGAATACATCTCTTAATTTTTCTTGTCAATGTGAATTGCTACCTTTATCACCTACTAATTTTCCATCTGTCAGTTATACATTTAGATATAACTTTATTCTTTTTCTGTTTCATATGATTTATTCTTGTCTATTCCTGCACAAGTACTAATTCAAAAAAATTATAGTAGCTTTGGGATATATTTTAGTATCTGCTGGTATTCAACTTCATTTCTCCCCTCCTCACTGCCACACATGCTTTTCTTGGCAATACTGGCATGTTTCTTTGCAAGGCCTCACTGGGAGAAATGAGCAGCCAATGTGACCTCCATTGTGAAGGGGCCTGTCACTCATGGTTTCATCCTTTGTGTGACATTCAGTGACTGTTCTAGAACCTTCTTGTTTGTAGTGTGATCTGGTGCTCCCCACTTCTTGGCATCAGAATGCCACAAGGATGCCACTACCCTGGTGATCCATTGCTTAAGAATCCACCTCCCAATGCAGGGGACATGGGTTAGATCCCTGGTCCATGAGGATTCCACATGCTGCAGGGCAACTAAGCCCGTGTGTCACAGCTATTGAGCCTGCACTCTAGAGCCCAAGCTCCATAACAAGAGAAGCCACGGCAACAAGAAGCCTGGGCACCACGCGCCACAGTTAGAGAAAGCCTGCACAGAGCGATGAAGACCCAGCACAGCCAAAAATAAGTAAGTAAATATATAGTAAAAAAGAGATGCCATTGGGTTCACAGTTCCTCCCCTGTGTTTAATATCAGTGGAACAGTCAGATTAAATTCTGTATCATCTGGAAAATGGGAAACACTGGCTAGTCTGAACTCTTACCTAAAGAAGCAAATATCATCAGTAGTAGCAAAACTCCCACCGTAGATCAAAAAGGAGAAAAATACCACCCAGATAGGCTGGACTGCAGACCGCTCTTCCCTCCTCTTGTGCCCAAGTCTGGTTTCTCTCAGCCTGGTCTAGAGCACCTGTTTTTAAGTCTTCAACAGACAGAGCATGGACTTAAGAGTCAGGTCCAGGGGCAAACTTATCCACTTTCTCTGTAACTTTGGACCTCTTAACTTCTTAGAACTGCAGATCCTTCTCAGGACAGAGGAGATCCTGATGTTTACTTTGAAGAGTTGCTCTCAGCAAAAAAGATTCCGTATCTGGATTGCACCTGGCACAGTGGATCTGCTAATCAGAAACCATGGTTATTCAGCACATCACATGTTTACTTTATAAAAAACGCCTGTCCTAATCATACCCAATTCTTCTGAATGTTGATGCAAATCAGACACCAGACTGGAGTTTTCAAGGCCACTCCAGTCATTACTGGGTCTTTTGTAGGCAGTATTTAATAAAAAGGTGGGGGAGGGGATTCTAAAACGTGAAAGCAGGCCTTGAAGAATCATCTTCCAAATATCAGGTTTTACCCCTGGCTCCCATCTCCACACTCCCAGGGCTGTGCCAGGCAGGTGATAATGAAATAACACACAGGCAGCCTGCAGCATCTCTCTTTAGTGGGGGCTCAATTAGCATGCAGAATTGATGCAGCCTGTACCTCTGGAATGAACTTTTACCCACTTCCTCGTTTCGAAAGTTTAATTAGCCAAAACCAAGGCAGTGGTCTGGCATAGATGAAAATGCTTTCAGGATAAAAATATCAGTTACCCTGAAAGTTTTTATGATAAGTCAGGAAATGAAGTGAACGAAAAACAAAAAAAGTGAACAATAACAAAACAAAACCCAAAGTCCAAAGCCTACTCTCTTGACCACTCTCCTTCTAAAAAAAAGAAAAAGAAAAACAAAACAAAAAATATCAGGCCTGGGTCAAAAGGAACTTCTCCCAAGTGATAGAGCTTTTCAGGTGGTTTGTGAAGTGTGTTCTCTAAAAAGCCCTCAATACTTTCAAACATCAAACCTGACGGAGGTTTTAATTACTATGGCATTTCATTAACAGAGAGGGTGACTAGGCAGTCAGGTCAAGGGTAGATAATGTAACTTTGACAGGAATATAGAAATGCAGGGTTGGCTTTAAGTCAGATGGTCACCCTTAGATTTGAGAGGCCAGTCATTACTGGCCTTCATTAGGTGGTAAATACCAAGTGATGGGGGTTCACGATGGGGATTCAGTGATATGGTTAGAGGGGTAGCAGGTGGTGTGGTCTGGGGAAACCCAGAGCAGACTTGGAGGGCAGTGCCATCAGGGGAGACTTCAGGTGGAGGTCAGGCCAGGCTCTCCTTACTTCCCCACCACTCAACTCAGTGATGAGGGGTGTAGATTCCAGGCCCACTGCAAGGAAGCAGCAGAATGGTGAGGGCATGTGCAGCCCAGTGCCCTCTCTGATCTTCTGGCATAAGAACCCTGCATGCAGGTCCAGGGCTCGGGAGCTGTGTATCATCCTCCTCCGTAGGGTCTACCTCCTGTTCCCTTGGGTCCTCTGTGTCTGCCTCACCTGGTCCCTGCTCACCTTTCCAGCTTTGTCTCCCTGTCTCATGTATTCATGTCCTATCCCCAGTGGTCCTCCTGGCTTACTCTTGCTTGTTCCTCAGAACTGAACTTAAGCAGCATTTTCTTCAGGAAACTTCCCTGTATTTCTACCTGGCTGTGCCTCTCCAGGCTGGGTGAGAGGACTGGAATGGCTGTGTGTCTTCCTCCACCATAGTTCTATCCCAGCACGTAACTAGGGGCTGGTTTGTCACATGTCTCCCTAGGTGTGAGCTCCTGATCTTGCATTGCTGTGATGCCACACCTGACATGGTGCTGAGCACTAGAAGGGGCTTCTTGTACAGTGGACTTCCCAGGAAGCAGACTCTGGATGGAATTTAGTGGTCAAAGAGGATTTTTAGGGAGGTGTCCTTGGGAAGTGCCTCTATGGATGGAAGGGGAAGGAAGCAGGAAGTGATCTGTTTTCACCAAAATTATAGAAACAGAAACCTGATTGAAATAAAAGGTGCTTTAAAATTAAACAGTTAATTAATTTTAAAAGTAATTTCATTGAAGTTTAATTAATATACAGAGTTGTGTTAGTTTCAGGTTTACAGCAAAGTGATCTAGATCTGATAGATAGTGTGCCTGATGAACTATGGAATGAGGTTTGTGACATTGTACAGGAGACAGGGATCAAGACCATCCCCATGGAAAAGAAATGCAAAAAAGCAAAATGGCTGTCTGGAGAGGCCTTACAAATAGCTGTGAAAAGAAGAGAAGAGAAAAGCAAAGGAGAAAAGGAAAGATACAAACATCTGAATGCAGAGTTCCAAAGAATAGCAAGAAGAGATAAGAAAGCCTTCCTCAGTGATCAATGCAAAGAAATAGAGGAAAACAACAGAATGGAAAAGACTAGAGATCTCTTCAAGAAAATTAGAGATACCAAGGGAACATTTCATGCAAAGATGGGCTCGATAAAGGACAGAAATGGTATGGACCTAACAGAAGCAGAAGATATGAAGAAGAGGTGGCAAGAATACACAGAACTGTACAAAAAAGATCTTCACGACCCAGATAATCATGATGGTGTGATCACTGACCTAGAGCCAGACACCCTGGAATGTGAAGTCAAGTGGGCCTTAGAAAGCATCACTACGAACAAAGCTAGTGGAGGTGATGGAATTCCAGTTGAGCTATTCCAAATCCTAAAAGATGATGCTGTGAAAGTGCTGCACTCAATATGCCAGCAAATTTGGAAAACTCAGCAGTGGCCACAGGACTGGAAAAGGTCACTTTTCATTCCAATCCCAAAGAAAGGCAATGCCAAAGAATGCTCAAACTACTGCACAATTTCACTCATCTCATATGCTAGCAAAGTAATGCTCAAAATTCTCCAAGCCAGGCTTCAGCAATATGTGAACCGTGAACTTCCTGATGTTCAAGCTGGTTTTAGAAAGGGAAGAGGAACCAGAGATCAAATTGCCAACATCTGCTGGATCATGGAAAAAGCAAGAGAGTTCCAGAAAAACATCTATTTCTGCTTTCTTGACTATGCCAAAACCTTTGACTGTGTGGATCACAATAAACTGTGGAAAATTCTGAAAGAGATGAGAATACCAGACCCCCTGACCTGCCTCTTGAGAAATCTGCATGCAGGTCAGGAAGCAACAGTTAGAACTGGACATGGAACAACAGACTGGTTCCAAATAGGAAAAGGAGTACATCAAGGCTGTGTACTGTCACCCTGCTTATTTAACTTCTATGCAGAGTACATCATGAGAAATGCTGGACTGGAAGAAGCAGAAGCTGGAATCAAGATTGCCGGGAGAAATATCAATAACCTCAGATATGCAGATGACACCACCCTTATGGCAGAAAGTGAAGAGGAACTCAAAAGCCTCTTGATGAAAGTGAAAGAGGAGAGTGAAAAAGTTGGCTTAAAGCTCAACGTTCAGAAAACGAAGATCATGGCATCCGGTCCCATCACTCCATGGGAAATAGATGGGGAAACAGTGGAAACAGTGTCAGACTTTATTTTTCTGGGCTCCACTGCAGATGGTGACTGCAGCCATGAAATTAAAAGACGCTTACTCCTTGGAAGGAAAGTTATGACCAACCTAGAGAGCATATTCAAAAGCAGAGACATTACTTTGCCAACAAAGTCCATCTAGTCAAGGCTATGGTTTTTCCTGTGGTCATGTATGGATGTGAGAGTTGGACTGTGAAGAAGGCTGAGCACCGAAGAATTGATGCTTTTGAACTATGGTGTTGGAAAAGACTCTTGGGAGTCCCTTGGACTGCTAGGAGATCCAACCAGTCCATTCTGAAGGAGATCAGCCCTGGGATTTCTTTGGAAGGAATTATGCTAAAGCTGAAGCTCCCGTACTTTGGTCACCTCATGCGAAGAGTTGACTCATTGGAAAAGACTCTGATGCTGGGAGGGATTGGGGGCAGGAGGAGAAGGGGACGACAGAGGATGAGATGGCTGGATGGCATCACTGACTCGATGGATGTGAGTCTCAGTGAACTCCGGGAGTTGGTGATGGACAGGGAGGCCTGGCGTGCTGCGATTCATGGGGTTGCAAAGAGTCGGACACGATTGAGCGACTGAACTGAACTGATCTGATCTAGTTATATAGATCTAGTTACATATAAATCTATTGTTTTACAGATTCTTTTTATTATTATTATAAGATATTGAATATAGTTCCCTGTACTATACAGTAGGACCTTGTCAGTTCTCTGTTTTATACGTAGAAGTGTGTATATGTCGATGCCAAGCTCACAGTCCATCCCTCCCCAGCCTTGGCAATCTTAAGTCTTTTCTCTATGTCTGTGAGTCTGTTTCTGTTTTATGGGTAAGTTCACTTGTGTCTATTTTAGATCTCACATGTAAGTGATATCATACAGTATTTGTCTTTGTCTGACTTACTTCACTTAATGTGATAATCTCTAGGTCCATTCATGTTGCTGCAAATGACATTAGTTTGTTCTTTTTAATGACTGTTGTGTTCCACTGTCTATATGTACCACACCTTCTTTACCATTCATCAGTCGATGGACACTTAGGTTGCTTCCATGTCTTGGCTATTGTAAACAGTGCTGCTATAAACATTGGGGTACATATATCTTTTCAAATTAGAGTTGAATAAAGGTGTTTATTTGGGATTTGTTAAGACTGTAGCCCGGAAGACACAGACTTAAGAAGCGCTTGTATTGTGTTTCAGCGGACTACAACAAGGGGAGGCTTATCAAGGCAAAACCTCCCGGCGACAGTAGTTACTTGAGTTGTTTATCAAGAATTATAGTCGGAGCTGACAAGAAGTAAGGGAGTTTGTTAAGTAAGGATTGGTCAGTGTCTGAAATGGTGGCATGGTTACCAGGGGAGATTTTGAGACCATAAGTTTGCAGCTGGTAATGCTGTTCTGAATATGGCTGATAGTGTCTTTGGACCTGGTATAGTTCAAAGAGAACTCAAGTTATCAGTGGGTCAGAGACCTGTCTGAGATCACCTGAACTGCGATCCCTCCATTATAATTTTAATTTGTCGTCAGCTGGGAGGCAGGCCTGACAACAGCCCTGCCTAGCTGTGTGGGGAATGCTGGGGCTGAAATAAACCCTTAGAGATGTACCTCCTTGGCCTGACTTGACTGGGCCTTTGTATCCTCACCTCTGTCAGTCCAAGGGCCACTCTGAGAAGTGAGGGGTCTGGGTGGTGAACCTGGAGGGGCAGAGAGCTGTTTGGCCTGCTGACAGCACCCCAGCAGCTGGAGGTCCCCACTGGAGTGGGATCTGGTTGTCATGTCCCCTGGTTCACACAGAGCCTGAGAATAGCAGGATGAATGAATGCACAGACAAGTCTGGCAGGCCAGCTATTTGGGAATCCTCAGCTAGACCCTCTCCTCTGCAGACATTCTCTGTGGTCATTCATTTTCATCCCGCAAATATCCAGGCACAAATTAAGGTCAGGCCCCACTTTGTGCACAGGGACCAGTGGGGAACGAGACAGACATAGTCTCTGCTGTTCAGGAGCCTGGGTTCTAGCAGAGAGACTGACAATAAACAAGTCAATGTATACTTATAGTAAGTCCCTTACATGCAAACCTTCAAGTTGTGAACTTTCAAAGATATGAATGTGTCCCTGTATGCCGGCTGTTATACTCTACTACTGTGCTTTTCAAAGTATGAAACTGTAAGATTAAAAATATTTTCTTTATTTTTTGTTTGTTTTTTTAATGTACTCTTTGTGTGAAAAGTATTATAAATCTCTTATGATACAGTACTATATAGCTGATTGTGTTACCTGGGTACCTTGGCTAAATTGTGGGAAGTGTGTTAGTCACTCAGTCATGCACAAATCTTTGCAGTCCCATAGCCTGCAGCCCACCAGGCTCCTCTGTCCATGGGATTTTTCCAGGCTAGAATACTGGAGTGGGTTGCCATTTCCTTCTCCAGGGGATCTTCCTGACGCAGGGATTGAACACAGGTCTCCTGCACTGCAGGCAGATTTTTTACTGACTGAGCTATGAGGGAAATTTGTTGGACTTATGAACAAATTGGACTTAAGAATGCACTGTTGGAATGGAGCTCATTCATATGTAGAGGACTTATTGTAATGCAATTTCCCTGCTTCACTGAAGTTCAACAGAAAATAAAGAGGTGATATGAGCATGTCAGAGAGTAGGACGAGAGAGTTGACTCTTCTAGATGGGTGTTTGAAAAGTCACCCATGAGGAAGTGACATTTGACTTGCCACTTGAGGGTGAGGAGAATTTGACCAGGAACATTTGCAACAGAGGCAGGAGCAAGTGCCAAGGCCCTGAGGAAGAAAGAAGGCTCATTAGTCTGGAGAGCAGAAGATGGGATCAGATAGGAAGGCAGACACCAGTCTTTGTTTCTGTGGCAGGAATGATAAGTTTTTAGAGTGTGTAAAGCAGGAAGTGTGAATTTATCTGATTTATATTTTGCATAGGTCATTTTCCTGCTATTAGAGTATGAATCAGAAGCACACAGATTGGTCAAGAGGGAACACTAGGCAAGAGGTGACTTGGGTCCCTGCAAGGGATAGAGAGAGTGGACAGAGGGGATGTGAGGAGGGCATGCGTTGGACTTGCCCATGGACTGAATGCATCCTGTGAAGGGCATGGGGAAGATGGGGAACATCTGGAACTGGGTATCAGCCCCTGGATGTTCAGGGGGCCACTTCCTGGAGTGATGTGGGTCTGTCTCTCCCTCCTTTTCCCCGTTGTTCATTTCCTGTCTTATATCTTATTTCCTTGCAGAGTTTTTTTACTGAGATGATAAACCAAGTCACTCATACTAATTGTTACCTAATGCAGTCCATATGCCTTACACACAGTGAGGCCAAACAACCCAAAATGTCAGAATTTGGAGCAGAGAAAGATTCACTGCAGGGCCATGGGAGGAAAACGGGTAGCTCATACCTCTAAAACCCCAAACTCCTTGAAGGGTTTCAGCAAAGCACCTTTAAAGGCAGGCTCAGGGAGAGGTGTGGCTAGTTATTGCAAACTTCGTGTGCAGGAATCCTTTGTTCTTAGAGCTGCTCGGGTAGGTCAGGTTACAATGCTGCTGTAAACCTCCAGCTATATAAACGGAAAAGTAAAGGTCAGAGACTTGAGATGGGCTATACTGTGTATTTCAGGCTATAGGCAAGATTCTTTCTTTTAATCTCTATTTTATTTTTGGCCATGCCACATGGCTTGGGAGATCTGAGTTCCCCAACCACGAATTGAACCTGGGCCCTTGGCAGTCAAAGTGCAGTGTCCTAAGCACTGGACCACCAGGGAATTGCCTGGGCAACATGCTTAACTTGAAGCAAAAGCAATGGAACACAAAGGTTAAAGTAAAAGAAATAGATCTAATATGGAGTCAGATTTGTTCTTCCCTATTACGTGTTTTGACTGACAAGTGATTTCTCCTGAAACTCCATCTACAGTGGTGGAATTTGTGCAAAGCAGTGGTTTACCAGTCCTTTTTTATTTTCTTTACAAGTTTGTGCTTTCACTATATTTTATCTTCTGTCTGCGTGGAAATAAAAGTAAAGCAGATAAACGCCTAAGAGATGGGAATCTAAAGTCAATTTCATGGAACGTTCTTAATAGCTGAGCTGTAAAAGGGAAGGTTGAGTTCTTTTTAGGTAAAGAATATTTAGCATTTCATAGCCTCTCCAGTGATGGGGATGCTGGTAGATGCTATTTCTGAGTTTCCCAGTCTCAGGGCCCATGTCAAAAAAGGGTTAGCTGACAGACTAGTCTGGGGGCAGTCAGGAGGTCTGGTCATCTGTGGAGTTGGTAGAGATCACTGCTGGGGACCAGTGGGTGTGTGGTTCCCCTGTCTGCCCTTCTGCCCCTCAATAGCACAATGAGTTTCCTATCAGGGTAGGTGATGTATAATGTTTCTCAGGGCCATGGATACTCCATGGGGCTAATCTCTAGAGCATCCAGAGTCTGGACTTGGGGGAGAGAACCAAGATATGGAGAAGTAAAGGGTATAACTACAGCAATGTTGTTGAGAAATCTCACCTGAGGAGTGATTCGAGGATGAGCACGGAAGACTCAAGTAGTTAGGATGTGGGTGGACCAAACGGACTGAGCCCCAGGCAGGCTGGGAGTGTCAGAGCTGAGAGTATGCTTGCAAAGTGTGTGACCCTGGGAGAAGGAGAAATGGGCTTTCAAGGAGAATGCAGACAGGACAACAAAGAAAGCTCTAGGCCTTTCAACAAATAAAGAAGTGAGGCCAGATGGGCTGCTCTAGCTGTGGAATATTTAGGAAGAGCTCTGTGGGATGGAGGTGGGCTTAAAGGTCTGAGATATCCCAACAGGATCTCCCAGTGATATGACTGAGCTTCAGAAAGAGAGGGTGGTGGCACATGATGGTGGGAGAGTCACCTTGCTTTCTGAGTCTGGGAGCCAGTGTGGAGCACCCCCACCCCCACCTGCTGCTGCAGAAGGCATTAGGTGTGGGTTCAACCTTCATTCTCAGGGCCTGAGACTGACCCAGCCTGTGGCTGGCATGAGCCTGTGGCTGAACAGTCCTACAGTGAAAAAGAACCTTCTTTAAGTGGTCACTATAAGGAGGCCATTATCGGCATGTATCAGGTAGTAGCGGCTACAGGATTAGAGCACAGCTGCCTTGCAAGAGCTGCTCAAACTTGGGCAAGACAAGGAATCTTGTGGAGCTTTTATTTCTTTGTCAGAAAAACAGGATAATGATTGCAACTTCCTTTCAGGTTGAGTTGATATTTGCTAAGCTCTTAGAACAACTTCTGACACATAGTAAACACTCAATAGATGTTATCTCTTATCATCATTGCCACTTATTGAGTGTGGACCATGCCAAGAGCCATGCTAGGTGATCATACACATAGAATTATTTCAGCCTGACAATAATCCTGAATGTGATCATCCCATTTTATACAAGAGGAATCTGAATTGCAATTATGTAATGCTTATGATGGTGACCACAGCGCTGAAATGAAAAGACGCTTACTCCTTGGAAGAAAAGTTATGACCAATCTAGATAGCATATTGAAAAGCAGAGACATTACTTTGCCAACAAAGGTCCATTTAGTCAAGGCTATGGTTTTTCCAATGGTCATGTATGGATGCGAGAGTTGGACTCTGAAGAAAGCTGAGCGCCAAATAATTGATGCTTTTGAACTGTGGTGTTGGAGAAGACTTCTGAGAGTCCCTTGGACTGCAAGGAGATCCAACCAGTCCATTCTGAAGGAGATCAGCCCTGGGTGTTCTTTGGATGGAAGGATGCTAAAGCTGAAACTCCAGTACTTTGGCTACCTCATGCGAAGAGTTGACTCCTTGGAAAAGACTCTGATGCTGGGAGGGATTGGGGGCAGGAGGAAAAGGGGATGACAGAGGATGAGATGGCTGGATGGCATCACTGACTCGATGGATGTGAGTTTGAGTGAACTCCGGGAGATGGTAATGGATAGGGAGGCCTGGCATGCTGCAATTCATGGGGTCTCGAAGAGTCGGACACGACTGAGCGACTGCACTGAACTGAACTGAATGTTTATGAGAGTTGGACTGTGAAGAAAGCTGAATGCTGAAGAATTGATGCTTTTGAACTGTGGTGTTGGAGAAGACTTCTGAGAGTCCCTTGGACTGCAAGGATATCCAACCAGTCCATCCTAAAGGAGATCAGTCCTGGGTGTTCATTGGAAGAACTGATGCTGAAGCTGAAACTCCAATACTGTGGCCACCTCATGCAAAGAGTTGACTCATTGGAAAAGACCCTGATGCTGGGAGGGATTAGGGGCAGGAGGAGAAGGGGACGACAGAGGATGAGACGGCTGGATGGCATCACCGACTCAATGGACATGAGTTTGAGTGAACTCTGGGAGTTGGTGATGGACAGGGAGGCCTGGTGTGCTGTGATTCATGAGGTCGCAAATAGTCAGACACAATTGAGCGACTGAACTGAACTGAACCGAACTGAATGCTTTGGGATCAGAAGGCTGTAAATAACAGTAACCCGGTTATCTGGTAACTGAAAGGGTGTGTAGGAAATAGGGTTAGTGTCATTTGGAGTTAATAAGAATTATTATTTCAGGGTTTAATACTAGGCTCAGAAAATGTCTCTGATGCCTGTTACTGGAGCAGGTGCCAACCCCAGGGTGACCTGGTCTTAAGGTGGTGGGCAGGTGGGCCACCTGCTGCTGGCAGTGAGGGAATCTATGGGACTGCAGGGAACAGCATGGAATTGGAGCCAAAGACAGGTCTTGACCTCAGTGGGAGAAACGTGAGCTCAAGCCAACTCAGAAAATTAAGACTGCTGTTTTTCTGTCGAAGGATCTTTTAATTAAAAACACTACGGCAGCACTGAGAATTGGGGATGTGCTAAGTTTGTCCTGTAAAGGATAAACGGTGAAGCTCGGCTGGCTGCCAGGGTCCACCATGTGCTTCTTCCCAGGTCTGGGAGCCTTGGCAGGTACACATGCAGGCTCTGCAAGGCTTGGCTCCAGACTTTGGCTGTCTCCCTGCTAACCAGGCTGTGCAGCTGCCACACATGAGGTTTTAGTTAAAGAGTAACTGGCGAGAAAGAGGTGGACTCAGCTCATAAACTTTTATTTAAAGGAGATTGAAGACTGCTCAGATGACTTTTTGTAGCCCAGAAATCTGCATGTAGCATTGGAATGGTGCTTCCTGCAAACACAACCATTTACAGATTGCCCGCTACATCCTGCTTAATGCTAGGTGTTCTGTAGAAACCATCTCTGCTCCTTACCCTCGTGAGCAAGGTCAACTTCACTTGGGAGGACTTGAAGGCTCAGAGAGGCTCCGGAAGTTTGCCAAGACCCCACTGTAAGAAGCTGCCAGACTGGAATGTCATCACCAGGACTCAAATTTGTCTGGACTCCCATTGTTTTCAAAGTTTACTGATAGCACATCTCTCATTTTGATCAAACTTGGTTCAGATGAGACTGGAATGTCCCTTTTGTGAAATTTCCAATCATGAAGTGAGCTGGTCTGAACTGCAGCACAGAAGGATCCTTTTTAAAGAAATGACAGAGGAGATAGTGGGGGTCAGGGGAGAGATACATTAGGAGCTTGGGATTAACATACACACATTACTATACATGGGCTTCCCTGGTGGCTCAGAGGTAAAGAATCCACCTGCAATGCAGGAGATACAAGAGACGTGAGTTCCATTCCTGGGTCAGGAAGATCCCCTGGAGAAGGGAATGCTACCCACTCCAGTATTCTTGCCTGGAGAATCGCACAGACAGAGGAGCCTGACAGGCTATAGTCCATAGGGTCACACAGATTTGGACACTACTGAAGTGACTTATCACACATACACTGCTGCTGCTGCTGCTAAGTCACTTCAGTCGTGTCTGACTCTGTGCGAGCCCATAGACGGTAGCCCACCAGGCTCCCCCGTCCCTGGGATTCTCCAGGCAAGAACACTGGAGTGGGTTGCCATTTCCTTCTCCAATGCATGAAAATGAGAAGTAAAAGTGAAGTCGCTCAGTCGTGTCTGACTCCTAGCGACCCCATGGACTGCAGCCCACCAGGCTCCTCCGTCCGTGGGATTTTCCAGGCAAGAGTACTGGAGTGGAGTGCCATTGCCTTCTCCGACGCATACACTACTCTACATAAAACAGATAATCAACAAGGACCTACTGTATAGCACAGGGAACTATACTCAATATCTAGTAATAAACTAAAATGAAAAAAAATCTGAAAAAGAATATATATGTGCATATATGTATAACTGAATTACTTTACTGAAACTACATTGTAGGTTAGCAATGCTTCAATTAGTAAAAGAGCAAAAATAAAAATATGACAGGTCACAGGTTTATAACAGATGTTTACAAACTGGGAGATGGGTGGACTGGCCCTGTGAAACCCTCCATCGAGTTTTCATTTAACATGCGCTGATCATTCACTGTGATGTAGATTTGATGAATTGAGCTCCTTTTCTGAGAGAATCTTGCAATTTAGGCAACATTCCACAACTTCTGTCATCTGCTCCCTCTTCGTTTCCAGCTTTAAGATGTTGCACTGGTCCAGATGTTTGTGTCCCTCACCAATTTATATGTTGAAAGCCCAGCCCTCACAGTGATGCTATTGGGAAGTGGGGCCCTTGGGAGAGAGCTTAGTAGAATTAACGACCTTATACAAGTGGCCTGAAAAAGTTCCTTTGTTCTCTTGTCCACCGTGAGTGGTTACAGAGAGAAGATGGCCAACTGTAAACCAGGGAGACCTCACTAAACATGAAATCTGCCAGAAACTTCCCAACCTCGAGAACTGTGAGAAGGAAATTCTCTTGTCTCTAAGTCATTCACTCTATGGTATTCTGTTTACAGTAGCTCAAACAGACTAAGGCAGGTGCCCTAGCAGAATCCAGTCACTGGTGCACTCTGAACTTTTCTCACATCACCTTTCCCCATGAATTCCAGTAACATCCTTCCCCTCGGATGTACTAGTTTACTGACATCCAACCTCCTAGTGGAAGCTTGACTTTCTTTCATCAGCCAGATAAATACAGGATGCTAGTTATATTTGAATTTCAGATAAACAATGAATATCTTTTTTGAGTATAAATGTGTCCCAAACATTCTGTATCCTGTATTTCTAAAATTTAATTTATTTTTAATTGAAGTATAATTGCTTTACAGAATTTTGTTGTTTTCTGTAAAACCTCAACATGAATCAGCCATAGGTATACATATATCCTCTCCCTTTTGAACTTCCCTCCCATCTTCCTCCCCATCCCACCCCTCTGGGTTGATACAGAGTCCCTGTTTGAGTTTCCTGAGCCATACAGCAAATTCCCGTTGGCTATCTATTTTACATATGGTAATGTATGTTTCCATGTTACTCTTTCCATACATCTCACCCTCTCCTCCCCTCTCCCCATGCCCATAAGTCTATTCTCTATGTTTGTTTCTCCATTGCTGCTCTGTAAATAAATTCTTCAGTACCATTTTTCTATATATCTATGTGTTAGAATACAGTATTTATCTTTCTCTTTCTGACTTACTTCACTCTGTATAATAGTCTCTAGGTTCATCCACCTCATTAGAACTGACTCAAATGCATTCCTTTTTATGGCTGAGTAATGTTCCATTGTGTATATGTACCACAACACCTTTATCCATTCATCTGTTGATGGACATCTTGGTTGTTTCCACATTCTAGCTATTGTAAATAGTGCTGCAATGGACAATGGGATACATGTGCCTTTTTAAATTTTGGTTTCCTCAGGGTATATGACATTGCTGGGTCATATGGTGATTTTATTCCTAGTTTTTAAAGGAATCTCCAAGCAGTCTTCCATTTTGGCTGTATCAATTTATGTTCCCACTAATAGTGAAAGAGTGTTCCCTTTTCTCCTCACCCTCTCCAGCATTTATTATTTGTAGACTTTTTGATGATGGCCATTCTGACTGGTAATTGTAGTTTTGATTTGCATTTCTCCAGTAATGAGTGATGTTGAGCATCTTTTTATGTGTCTGTTAGCCATTTGTATGTCTTTTTTGGAGAAATGCCTATTTAGGTCTTTTTCTCACTTTTTGATTGGGTTGCTTGTTTTTCTGCTATTGAGTTGTATGAGCTGCTTGTATACTTTGGAAATTAACCCTTTATCAGTTGTTTCATTTGCTATTATTTTATCTTATTCTGAGGGTTGTCTGTTCACTTTTGGAGCAGTAAATGGCAACCCACTCCAGTGTTCTTGCCTGGAGGGTCCTGAGGATGGAGGAGCCTGGTGGGTTGCTGTCCATGGGGTTGCATAGAGTCAGACATGACTGAAGCGACTTAGCATATATGCATGCATTGGAGAAGGAAATGGCCACCCACTCCAGTATTCTTCCCTGGAGACTCCCAAGGATGGAGGAACCTGGTAGGCTGCCATCTACGGGGTCGCACAGAGTTGGACACGACTGAAGTGACTTAGCAGCTGCAGCGGCTGTTCACCTTGCTTATAGTTTCCTTTGCTGTGCGAAAGCTTTTAAGTTTAATCAGGTCCACTTGTTTACTTTTGTTTTATTTCCATTACTCTAGGAGGTGGGTCAAAGAGAATCTTGATTTGATTTATGTCATGGAGTGTTCTGCCTATGTTTTCCTCTAAGAGTTTTATAGTTTCTGGTCTTACATTTAGGTCTTTAATCCATTATGAGTTTATTTTTATGTATGGTGTTACGAAGTGTTCTAATTTCATTCTTTGACATGTAGCTGTCCAGTTTTTCCAGTATCATTTATTGAAGAGGCTACCCTGTATTTTTGTTTGCTAAATCTGGTCACCTTGCTACGGGCCCTTCGCCCTCTTACTCTTAAGAGTACTAACTGTCTAAAGGACTCTGTCCTGTGCTGGGTTACTGTTTGTCTTCTCTCCCCCAGTAGGTCATCAGCATTCAGAGACTGGGAACTAGCTTCTGTGTGGGACTCTTCACAAGGTCTGGTGCACAATACATGCTCAGAAGATTTTAAAGGAGTGAATCAGTCTCCTCATTGTTTCATAGTGTTTAGACTGTAGCCTGAGTTGGACTGGAAGCTTCTGAGTGGACATTCGCATCCTAAGGTTTGGGATGGGCACAGAGTGGAGCTTAGGAAATGCTCTGTATACTTCTATTTTTAGGAACACACCACATATTCAATATCCATTCTTAAAATGCTGATTTTTGGAGTGGTTTGTATCACTCTCCTTTGTCCCCAACCCTGAAAACAAAACAAAGTAAAGCAAAGCCAAGCAAACAAACAAAAAAAATTTACAAAACTCAAAATAAAACAAAATGAAAATGAAGCTAAACCAAATCAAACCAAAGTCAACATCTGGGAGGGCTCTTCTGGTGGGTACTGTTGGGTACCCACCATCTGTTGGGTCCTGGCATGCTTTTGGCATGTGTTTGGGACAGTATGGTTCAGAGAGCCTGAGTTTAGTTTGTACCCACTTCTCTACTCAAGTTTATCATTTTGTAAAATGGGTAGATGAAGGACACCCCACAGTATAGGATTTTTCAGAATTAGGGAAGGCTTATTTATTTAAAATTTTGAAACTCAGGACTGATCATCATTCCCCTCAACGGACAGGACCAAGGCTTATTGTATTGTTTTGAAGAAAACATTTGTTAAACAAATTGAGTATAAACAAGATTATAGTGGTGTCCTTAATCTATTGAAAAGATTTTTATTTTTTTGCATTTAATCAAATTTACACTACTAATGTGGAATGTGTTTTATTCAATAAAGCTGGGTCAGCCAATGTCTCTTTGGTTAAGACAATGCCAGAGGCAAGGCCAGGAGGTAATGTGTGTGCATGGAGCAATTAAACACACTTTTACATGGTCAGCATGCAGGCCAACTTCTCCTCTTCAAAGACTGAACAGTGAGCATGGAGTGTCTTAGACCTTTGGTGGGAGAAGTTGGAAGTTCATCCAGTTCCCCTTTGTCCAAGACTGGTCCATGCCAACATCTTGGACTGGTGTGGAGTATACCATTGTGCAGGTGATTGGTCCAAGGTGGGAGAGTTCCCACGACAAAAAAGATATGCTCTCTCCTGAGTTACAGTGCCCATCCAGGTGCTCTTTGTGGCCACACACCACACACAGCAAGTCTATTCTCTCCGGCCAAGACAGCCCCTTGAGAGCTGTCAGCTGCTCTCACGGGCCATATGAACCTTTCATGAGTAGCCAAGCCTGAGATGGTTCTGAGGTAGTGAAGTTTATAGAGAGAAGGGCTGTTCCATTTTTATTCTTCATCTCCACAGATGTCATGACAGGAATGTGGGAATATTAGGTGGGAAGAGCTTCTTTTACGTGAATTTTTCCTGATCCAGTACTATTTGTATTCGAAAGAGAGGATTTCATAGGCTGTTTAAGGTAGAGATTGGGAGTAAGATGTGGTTAGTAACTAAAGATGGTTGATAAACTCTCTTCCATAAGGTTGAATTTGACCATAAAAAAAGCACACTTTAAAGTTGAGATTTATGTTTTATTTGGTACACTTAAGCCCATGATAAAACCTCTCAGAAAGTTCTGAGGGACTGTTTCGAAGAAGTAAAGGGAGGAGCCAGGGTATAGAGGAGGGTTTTTTTTTTTTTTTTTTTTTTTTCAGATAAAAGCCCAAGCAACTGCACATCAAAAGATTGTTGTTGTTTAGTCACTATATCATGTCTGACTTTTTGCAACCCCATGGACTGCAGCATACCAGGCTTCTCTGTCCTCCACAATCTCCTAGAGTTTGCTTAAACTCATGTCCATTGAGTTGTTGATGCTATCCAACCATCTCATCCTCTGCCACCCCCTTATCTTTTGTCTTCAATCTTACCCAGCATCAAGATCTTTTCCAATGAGCTGGCTCCTCACATCATGTGACCAAAGTATTGGAGCTTTGGCAACAGTCCTTTCAATAAATATTCAGGATGGATTTCCTTCAGGATTGACTGGTGTGATCTCCTTGCTGTCCAAGGGACTTTCAGGAGTCTTCTCCAGGACCACAATTCCAAAGCATCAATTCTTTTGTGTTCAGCCTTCTTTATGGTCCAACTCTCACATCCGTACATGACTATTGGAAAAACCATAGTTTTCACTAGATGGACCTTTGCTATCAAAGTGATGTTCTCTGCTTTTTAATATGCTATCTAGGTTGGTCATAGCTTTTCTTTCAAGAAGCAAGCATCTTTTGATTTCATGGCTGCAGTCACCATCTGCAGTGATTTTGGAGTCCAAGAAAATAAAATCTATCATTGTTTCCACTTTTTGCCTTTCCATTTGCCATGAAGTAATGGGATCAGATGCCATGATCTTAGTGTTTTGAATGTTGAGTTTTAAGCCAGCTTTTTCACGCTCTTCTTTCACCCATCAAGGGGCTCTTTAGTTTCTCTTCACTTTCTGCCACTAGAGTGATACCATTTGCCTATCCGAAGTTGTTGATATTTCTCCCAGCAGTCTTGATTCCTGCTTATGAATCATCTAGCCTGGCATTTCGCAGGATGTACTGTGCATATAAGTTAAATAAGCAAGGTGACAATATACAGCCTTCATATGCTCCTTTCCCAATTTGGAACCATTCAGTTGTTCCATATCCAGTTCTAACTGTGGCTTCTTGACCTTCATACAGGTTTCTTAGGAGACAGATATGGTAGTTTGGTATTCCTATCTCTTGAAGACATTTCCACAGTTTATTGTGATCCACACAGTCAAAGGCTTTTGCATAATCAATGAAGCAGAAGTAGATTTTTATTTTGGAATTTCCTTGCTTTCTCCATGATCCAACAAATATTAGCAATTTGTCCTCTGGTTCCTCTACCTCTTCAAAACCCAGCCTGTACATATGTAATTTCTTGGTTCACGTACTGTTGAAGCCTAACTTGGTGTGCAGTCCATTGGGTCATAAAGAGTCCAACACGACTAAGTGACTGAACAACAAGGATTTGTTGAAGGATTTTGAGTATTACCTTGCTTGCATGTGAAATGAATACAATTGTATGGTAGTTTGAACCATTTTTGGCATTGCCCTTCTTTGGGACAGAAATGAAAACTGATCTTTTCCAGTCCTGTGGCCACTGTGAGTTTTCCAAATTTGCTGAAATATTGAGTGCAGCTCTTTAACAGCATCATCTTTTAGGATTTGAAATAGTTCAGCTGGAATTTGAACACTTCCACTATCTTTGTTCATAGTAATGCTTCCTAAGTCCCATTTGACTTTATACTCCAGGGTGTCTGACTTTAGGTGAGTGGCCATACCATCGTGGTTATCCAGGTCATTGAGGGCTTTTTTGTATAATTCTGTGTATTCTTGCCATCTCTTCTTAATCTCTTCTGCTTCTGTTAGGTCCTTGTTGTTTATCATGTCCATACTTGCATGAAATGTTCCCTTGGCGTCTCCAATTTTCTTGAAGAGATAGCTGGTCTTTCCCAGTCTATTTTTTCCCTCTATTTATTTAAGAAGGCCTTCTTATCTCTTCTTGGAGAGAAGAGGTCTATCTATTCTCTGAAACTCTGCATTCAGTTAGTTAATCAGTCATGTGTGATTCTTTGTGACCCCGTGGAGTTGCTGCCAGGCTCCTCTGTCTATGGAATTCTCCAGGAAAGAATACTGGAGCCACTCCCTTATCCAGGGGTTCTTCCCAACCCAGGGATTGAACCTGGGCCTTCTGCATTGTAGGCAGATTCTTTACTGTCTGAGGTGTATAGCTTCCCCTTTCTCTCTTGCCTTTCACTTCTTTTCTTTGTTCAGTTATTTGTAAAGCCTCCTCATGCAACCACTTTGCCTTCTTGCATTTCTTTTTCTTTGGGACGGTTTTGGTCACTGCCTCCTGTACAATATTACAAACCTCTGTCTATAGTTCTTTAGGCACTTTGTCCACCAGGTCTAGTTCCATTGAGTTACACAAGTCCTTCCCCCATGCCAAGGCAGTGATCCATGAAGGGGATCAAAACATTACTGCTAATTAAAGAAAAACAGACATCCAAGCTTAATGAATTTAGTGAAGGAAAAGGCAACCCATTCCAGTATTCTTGCCAGGAGAATCCCACGGACAGAGGAGCCTGGTAGGCTACAGTCCATGGTGTCTCATGGACACAACTGAGCGACATCACTTTTTTCACAAGAAAGAGCGACTTCTTTTTTGTGTATGGGAAGATGCAAGAGTCTGGGCTCATTGAAAACATTCTTTGATATGCATCTTAACTATCTAGGGCCAGTATCCCTTTTCTCTACATCCTGAATCCCCTCAGGGTGCACCTATGGGTGCGGTTGCAGTGGCTGATGGCTTGATGGATGTGATAACCTTTGTTTACTGATATTCCTTGATATTCATTGTGTACAGGATGCACACAGCCACAAGTACAGAAGAGGTGCTGGGAGGGGAGAATTCCTCTAAACAATACAGAGAGAGGAGACTGAAATCCAGGAGGGAGGAGCCTGGGAAGTGGGGATTCCTATGGGAGCAGACCAGCAGCTCTCTGGGGTGAGAAGCCAAGAGGGACATTGAGAACCAAAATGACAAAGGAAAAACTTAGAGCTGTTTGCTGTTCAGGACGTCATGTAAAGTTTACATAAGCTAGCTCAGGAGCTGCTTTTGAATGAAGAGATACTTGGTGGGGAACATCTGGGTTGTCATAGGATCAGCCCAAGAAAAACAAATGTGAGTGTGTTGGGACAGGATATGGGGTTTAAAGAGAAAGAGGTCCCTCAACCAATAACTCCAAATTGCCATAAAAAGTGACAGTTTCAACTAATTGGCCTGAGGCAGTGGTGATCAGGGCTGATGATGAAAACAAAAGCTTCCGGCTGTTGTAATTAGTGTTGCAATAAATATTGGGGTGCATATATCTTTTGGAATTATGGTTTTCTCTCAGTATATGCCCAGGAGTGGGATTGCTGGGTCATATGCAGCAGAAAATAGCACAACACTATAAAGCCATTATATTCTAATTAAAAACAACAACAACAAAACACCCCCAAACAAAAGGTCTACTCATTAGCAACATGTGAGGCTACTAATAACTAGTAGGTAAATATTGAAATATCAGAGAGTTTGTTATCAGGGACCAGAAAGGTAGTGTCCTGGTGGGGGAGTTATTTAGATGCTGAAATTCTGGTGGGTAGACCTGTTTCAGCCACTCCTCTTGTAAGAACATCTGGTCATTGTGTAGTGCAAGAGTTCTAGTCCTGGTCCAGCTCTGCATTCCTGACCTAGAGATTAGCATGTCAGTCCCCACCACTGGTACTTCCTGGGGAAGTTCCTTTCCTGGGCCTTGTTGCTTAAGAGATCCTTTAAGTGAAGTAAGGGAAGTGATATACTGGATTATATTGTACCCTCTTCAACAGATGTTGTAATCATCAAAGCTGTTATTATTATTTCTTTTCATTCTCTTCCTTTGCCCTTTAATTTTGTGACCCTGGACCAAATTTCTTAACTTTTCTGTTTTGTTTATTTCCCCATCAGTTAGGAATGTTAATTCCTGTCTCTTAGGATTGTGGAGAGTATTAGGTAAAACTGGGACAAGGATGTCAAGAAGATACACTCAGCATCTGGTGCAAAAAAGATGTGAGTGCAAAAAAGAACAGTGAGTCTTTTTTTTTTTTTTTTTGCTTCTTCCTTAAAGGTTATGATGGGTTCAGTCCCTCCCTCTCATGAGTTTCATGTTTGTTTACAGCTTCCTTTTCTCCCCTGACTCAGGAAGAAGAGAGTGGGAAGTTAGTCACCATGTTGTAGAAAAGACAATCCTCAGAAAGGGAGAAAACATTTTCAAATACAGAAACTGACAAAGGGTTAATCTCCAAAATATAGGAGAAGCTCATGCATCTCAATATAAAAAAACAAGCAAACAGCCCAATAAAAAAATGGTCAGAAGACCTTAACAGACATTTCTCCAAAGAAGACATACAAATGGCTAACAAACATGTAAAAAAAAAATACTCAACATCACTCATTATTAGAGAAGTATCAATCAAAACCAGAATGAGGTACCACTTCATACCAGTCAGAATGACCATCATCAAAAAATCTACAAACAATAAATGCTGGAGAGGGTGTGAAGAAAAGGGAACCCTCCTGCACCGTTAGTGGCAATATAGCCACTATGGAGAAAAATATGGAGATTTCTTAAAAAACTAGGAGCAAAATTACCATATGACCCAGAAATCCACTGCTGGGCATATACCCTTCTGAGAAACCATAATTGAAAAAGACACATGTACTCCAATGTTCATTGCAGCACTATTTACAATAGCAGGACATGGAAGCAGCATAGATGTGTATCAACAGATGAATGAATAAGAAGTTGTGGTAGGTATATACAATGGAATATTATTCAGCCAGAAAAAGAAATGTATTTGAGTCAGTTCTAGTGAGGTGGATGAACCTAGAGCCTGTTATACAGAGTGATGTAAGTCAGAAAGAGAAAAAAAACAACAAATATCATATATTAATGTGTATACATGGAATCTAGAAAGATAGTACTGATGATTCTATTTGCAGGGAAAGAATAGAGATGCAGACATAGAGAACAGACTTTTGGACTTAACTTGGGAAGGATAGGGTGGGATGAATTGGGAGAGTAGCACTGAAAGATATTCATTACCATATGTAAAATAGATAGCTAGTGGGAAGTTGCTGTTAATATATAATACAGGGAACTCAATCAGGTGCTCTGTGACAACCTAGAGGGTGAGATAGGGAGGGGCGGGAGGGAGGTTCAGGAGGGAGGGGACATAGGTATACTTATGGCTGATTCATGTTGTTGTATGGCAGAAACAAACACAACATTGTTATGCAATTATCTTCCAATTAAAAATAATAGACAAAGATACATGAACCCCAATGTTTATTGCAGCCCTATTACTACAGCTAGGACCTGGAAGCAACCCAAATGTACATTGACAGAAGTTTCTAACTGCTTTAAAGCTGGGAGGTCCAACCTGGTAACTTGGTTCCCCTTCTTTGTGGGTGGCAAACTCCACCCCCTCAAAAAACCCTGCTAGAAGCTGAGTCTTAGCAGATCATGTGGTTTTTCAACCCTTTTACTCCTTTGTCCTCCTGACGGAGAACAGCTCTTGCTAAAGGATTCTGGCTGCCTTGCTTGGCATTTACTGCCCTCCTTGTTATTTTCAAAATCAAGCAATTTTTCAACTGTGAGCACGCATGCAGATCATTCTAAACAGAAGCCTGTCATATGCTTTATATTCATGGAAACTTCAGAGAAAATGTTTAAAAGCCAAGCCATCTTGGAGTAATTTGCATTTTAATTAATACTTCAAATAAGTTGCCCTTTAGAAAAGAATTTCTGTTTTTGGCTTTGGGAATCTTTAAGAGCAAAGACCAGGTATGAAAGTGCCTGCTCCAGCAGGCCTGTGGCTGCCTCCAGCCCCTGCTTTGGCTGGCTGGGGTTATTCTGATGCTGGGATAGAGCCATGAGATATGGAGAGGACCCTGAGACCTGGTGGTCTGCCAATTGCTCTTTTGTGGGAGCTGAAAATCCTTATTTAGTTCCTTTCTTAAAAGAATAATGTGTTAGAGTTGCTGTCTAATTGAAAACAATTAGAATTGTCAAGGACAATAGAGGTCATGAATAAAAGAAACAGCTGTCAATATTTCTCAAACTATTATTTGAAGGTGGCTTGATGATTTTATTACTTTTCATAATCCTTCAGGACTTTCTATAAATGCATGTATACACATAGTGAAGAACATATACAGATCTTTATGATTTTGTTTTTATATAAATGGGGTAGATTTGTTTTCCAGCTTGTGCATATTGATCTGGAATTTGCTTTGTTTTTTTAAACTCAGGTGTTGGCAAACTATGGCCTCTGGGCCAAATCTGTCCCCAAGCTTGTTTTTATAAATAAAGTTTTATTGGAACATAGTCATGCTTTTTTGTTTATTATTGTCGTGGGCTGCTTTTGCACAACTGTGGCAGAATTGAGTAGTCATAGCAGAGACAGAATGGCCTGCAAAGACTAAAATATTTACCATCTGACCCTCTATAGAAAAGTTTGCTAATCCTTGTTTTAAAAGAATTTGTTTTAAGGTCTTTCTCAGAACATCCAGATCATCATTTTCTTTAACTTCAGCACAGTGTGGCAAAATAATTTGGTCATTCTTCTAGGGATGGATGTTGGGTGGCTTCCAGCTTTTTCTATTATAAATAATAAATGCCAGGAATGATTCTTAATACAACTTTTTGTGTACACATGCAAAGATTTTCTGAGATAGACAGCTGGAGGGGAGTTGCCAGATGGAAAGGTAGACCTACTGTATTTTAGATTTGGATTAATTTCCTTTCCCAAAAGCTGTTCTTATTGATACGTTTGCCAACAACTGTGGATAAAAAAGATGAATTTACCTGTATTACAAAAAGTTACCCTTTATGGAGAAAAGAGAACCTTTCCAAGTTGTTGGTGGGAATAAAAATTGGTGCAGCCACTATAGAGAACTGTATGGCAGTTCCTTAAAAAACTAAAAATACAGTTGCTATATGATACTACAATCCCATTCCTGACATATATATGGATAAAACTACAATTCATAAAGATACATGCTCCCCTGTTTATAGAAGCACTATTTACAATAGCCAAGACATGGAAACAACCTAAATGTCCATCAACAGACAAATGCATAAAGAAGATGTGGTACATATATAAAGTGGAATACTATTCAGCACAAAAAAGAATGAAATAATGTCATTAGCAGCAACATGGTTGGACCAGGTTGCAGAGATTAACATACTAAGTGAAGTAAGTCAGATAAAGAAATATCATATGATATCAAATATGTGGAATCTAAAATATGACACTAATGAACTTATTTATAAAACAAAAATAGACTTAGAGACATAGAAAATAATCTTATGTTTTCCAAAGGGAAAGGGCAGAAAGGGATCTGGGATTAACATATACACACCACTATGTATAAAGTAGATAAACAACAAGGTCCTACTGTATAGCATATGGAAATACGTTCAGTATCCTGTGATAAACCATAATGGAAAAGAATATGAAAAGGAATGTGTATATATGTATAACTGAACCACTTTGCTATACAGCAGAAATAGGACATTGTAAATCAACTATACTTCCATAAAACAAAATTTAAAAAGTTACCCTTGATGTTAGGATTTTGGAAATGCTTTCCAGCCACACCAAGTCTGGTGTAGCCTCTTCTTTGAAGATGGCCCTCCTCTCCAAATGCTCAGAGGAGAAGGAAAGGTGAAAATCAGTTGGGAAGTTAAGGTGATTCAGAAACACCAGTACCAGCATGATAGAAGCCTCCTAGGATTCAGAGAGGGGAGCATGCCTATAGGTCCCTGTTGGCAGGGAAGGTTCAGAGGGGAGGCCGAGCTTGGTCTGGGGTGGAGGAAATCATAGGGTTCAAAGAAAGGACAGCCATGTGGGTGAGATGTGAACTGGCTTCTGTCTTCTCTGCAGCCTGTGGCCACCCACACACCCTGTGAGACAGGAGGAAGGTAAACAGTCTTCATAAGTAGTTCCCACATCAAATGCTTTTTTCCATCACTCGCAGACCAGTGGGAGGTGAGGGCAGGCAGATGGATGAGAGAGTGAAGCCCCTGCTGCAGGTGAGGATGTTTAACATAGACAGGAAGTGTGGCCACAGTTATATTTCTGTTCAGTGGAGGAAAATCCATTCTTGGTGAAGAGGCCACTAAGAAGGCACTGTGCCCACCAAGCCAGCAGGACCTCTCTTCTTACTGTGCTTGAGTGGGTGAGATGCATTACGCAGGGGAGGGAGAGGGGAAATGGTCCCTGCCCGACCAGGCAGCTTAGACACTCAGGTTGGAGCCAGTGCAGGGGCCCTGGGCATTCATGGGAAGGGATGCTGCTCCTAGGGTAGGGTGTTTGCACAGACATGTCACAGAGCACTCAAGGGGATAAACTTCCTTTGGAATACTGTACCACGGCAATAACAACAGCAGCATTTACTGAATACCTATCACGCACTAGCAATGCTCCAAGCATTTTGCAGTTAATTCATTCAGCTAGCCCCACAGCAGTTTTATTATTATTATTGTTCCTCTTTCTTAGATGAGAGAAATGAGAATTAGAGCAGTTAAATAATTCCATCAGTTCAGTTCAGTCGCTCAGTCGTATCCAACTCTTTGCAACCCCATGACTGTAGCACGCCAGGCTTTCCTGTCCATCACCAACTCCCGGAGCCTACTCAAACTCATGTCCAATGCATCATTGATGTCATCCAACCATCTCATCCTCGTCCCCTTCTCCTCCCTCCTTCAGTCTTTCCCAGCATCAGGGTCTTTTCCAAAGAGTTGGTTCTTTGCATCAGGTGGCCAAGGTATTGGAGTTTCCGCTTCAACAGCAGTCCTTCCAATGAATATTCAGGACTGACTTCCTTTAGGATGGACTGGTTGGATCTCCTTACCATCCAAGGGACTCTCAAGAGTCTTCTCCAACACGACAGTTCAAAAGCATCAATTCTTTGGCACTCAGTCTTCTTTAGAGTCCAAGTCTCACATCCATACATGACTACTGGAAAAACCATAGTTTTGACTAGACAGACATCGGTAAAGTAATGTCTCTGCTTTTTAATATGCTGTCTAGGTTGGTCATACCTTTTCTTCCAAGGAGCAAGCGTCTTAATTTCATGGCTGTAGTCACCATCTGCAGTGATTTTGGAGCCCCCCCAAAATAAAGTCTGTCACTGTTTCCACTGTTTCCCCATCTATCTGCCATGGAGTGATGGGACCAGATGCCATTATCTTAGTTTTCTGAATGTTGAGTTTTAAGCTAACTTTTTCACTCTTGTCTTTCACTTTCATCAAGAGGCTCTTTAGTTCTTCTTTACTTTTGGCCATAAGGGTGGTGTCATCTGAGGTTATTGATATTTCTCCCGGAAATCTTGATTCCAGCTTGTGCTTCATCCAGCCCAGCATTTTGCATGATGTACTCTGCATATAAGTTAAATAAGCAGGGTTACAATATGCAGCCTTGATGTACTTCTTTCTCAATTTGGAACCAGTCTGTTGTTCCATGTCCAGTTTTAACTGTTGCTTTTTGACCTGCATACAAATTTCCCAAGAGGCAGGTCAGGTGGTCTGGTATTTCCATCTCTTTGAGAATTTTCCACAGTTTGTTGTGATCCACACAGTCAAAGGCTTTGGGGTAGTCAATAAAGCAAAAGTAGACATTTTTATGGAACTCTCTTGCTTTTTGGGTGATTCAGCAGATGTTGGCAATTTGATCTCTGGTTCCTCTGCCTTTTCTAAATCCAGCTTGAACATCTGGAAGTTCACAGTATATGTATTGTTGAAACCTGTCTTGGAGAATTTTGAGCATTACTTTGCTAGCATGTGAGATGAAATAATTCTATAGAAAGAGGTAAAGTCAGGATTTGAACTCCAGTCACACTGATTGCCAAACCAGCACTCCAATGTCAACCTTTATATTGGCAACGACCAGCTATGTGTCCTTGGACAAGTTTCTTAACCTCTCCTTACCTCCATTTGTTCATTACAAAACAAAATAGATGTGGCACTAGTCCCTCACAGGAATGTTGAATCTCAATGATTATTATTATACCTCTACTCTATCTACTTAAGTCTGAGTACTAAAGATGAAGAAACTTGGAATTTTATTTTGACTTATTCAATTCTCTCATTTTAAATTTGGGCTTCCCTGGTGGCTCAGATGGTAAAGAATCTGACCACAATGCAGGAGACCTGGATTCCATCCCTGGGTTAGGAAGATCCCCTGGAGAAGGGAATGGCAACCCATTCCAGTATTCTTGCTTGCAGAATTCAATGGACAGAGGAGAGCTTGGCGGCTACAGTCCATGGGGTGGCAAAGAGTCAGACATGACTGAGCAACTAACACACAACAATAACACATTTTTGATATACTTGCATCATTGTACCTAATGTGAGTTCCTCATACACAGCATATAATTATAAGCATATAGGACAATTGTCCTATGTTCTTTATATATTTAAAAAAATCTTTTAAAACATTTTTTAATTTTAAAATGTATTTATTTGCATACATCTGTGATTTTTTTGAAGTACAGTTAATTCGCAATGTTGTGTTAGTTTCAAGTGTACAGCAAAGTGATTCAGTCATACACATACCTGTATTCTTTATCAGATTCTTTTCCATTACAGGTTATTATGCATTTTTAAAAAATTGAAGTAGAGTTGATTAATGGGGCTTCCCTCGTGGCTTAGATGGTAAAGAATCTGCCTGCAATGCAGGAAACCAGGGTTTGATCCCTGGATTGGGAAGATCCCTTGGAAGAGAGCGTGGCAATCCACTCCAATATTCTTTCCTGGAGAATCCCATGGACAGAGGAGTCAGGTAGGGTACAGTCCTTAGGGTCACCAGAGTCAGACACAACTGAAGCGACTTAGCACAGTACAGCAGAGAGTTGATTTGCAGAGTTTCAGGCATACAGTGAAGTGATGAGACTGACGATTTTTCTATGTGGTAACAGGGCCTTGAACTGAGCAGACAGGCTTGGGAGATGATTAGGTGGGGGAAACAGCTCCAGTAGAACTCGACAGTGATGGGAGACTTCCGTCTGACTGAGGACAGAGAGCAGACTTTTAGCTGACGAAGCTAAAGAGCTTCACTATTTTCTGAAGAGGAAGAACCAGAGGGCCATCCAGGGACCCCTTGAGATGGCCATTTACAGAATGCCAATTATTATGGTCAAATTAATGCTCCAGGTCCTCCTACTAGACCATGTGTGCCCAGCCATTTGCAACAAGCCCATTTACTGTCCTCTTAAAGTTGTGGAATAACCCTTACCTCCAGATGGTTGCAGAGAGCTGACTGGATGGGAGGGACCTGTCTTCTGGGTGTAGACAAACTACCCATGCTTGGTGTGAGTGAGAGGGAAATGGGAGCCCTGATTTAAATCAGAATCACCTGGGCACTAGGCCCCACCCATAGACTCTGGTTCTGTAAGTCTGGAGTCAGGGAGTGGTTGTGCATGATCAATAAGCTCAAGAGTGACCTGGGCTCATGGTCCTCACCCCTACTTTCAAGAAGATGGTAGGCAGGAAACCACCTCCACAAGGCAGGTTTTACTCTATGTGCAACAAGGCACCAGAGCTGACGTGTGCATGGGCACACACGTGCTTAGGTGCTTGTCAATTTCATTTTCTTACAGAAACAGATGTGTTCCCAGGTTGGACTCCCTGCTGGTTTCATTTCTAGTCTTGAAAAGAAGTTCAGTTGGAATATTAAGACTTAAATATTTGCCATATATTGTTTTCATCAGCTGAATTGTCCTTGCAAATGTCTCTCTCTTAGAGCCTCCCAAAAGTCCTTTAAAAGAAGTTTGTGATTTACATATACACAATACTATATAAGATAAATAAGCAACAAGGACCCACTCCATAGCACAGGGAACTATACTCAATATTTTGTAATAACCTATAAGGGAAAAGAATCCATAAAAGAATGAATGTGTGTATATTTATAATCGAATCACTATACTGTACACCTGAAACTAACAGGACAGTATAAATCAACTATATTTAATTAAAAAAGAAATAGGTTGAGCCCACTCATTCTCTAGAACTCTCTAGGGGTGAATCTGTGGGTTGGAGGAGTGGGTTCAGTTATGACATGTCAGGGGCGAGTCATCTGAGGAATATGGGGGCATAGTTTTGACATATTAAACACCGATAACATTCAGAATCAAAGAAGGAGAACGACTTTTATTAATTACCCATGTCTCCTCCTGCCCGTCTGTCCTCCGCCCCCCACCAGCTGTTAAGCATTTGAGAAAAGGGTAAATGAACATGATTATAAGCAATTATGAGGTTTTCTTTTTTAAGAGACAGATGGAATCAAGGTTTCCGTTTGAAGAGGTTTTCAAATTTAGGTTGTGTCTACACAATGCCATATTATTACCACAGAACCATATGTTTTCTTTCACTGCCACTGAAATTTCATTCTGGAATGGGCCTGAACCAATGGTCAACAGTATGTATTGCTGCAAGTTCACAGATGCTTTTCTAATACAGACTACTTCACATTCATAATTCCCCTTTTCCCCACATTAATTTTTAAAATCTATCCACACATTTCCCTTTCCACAAGCGTTAATTCTGGACCAGTTTTGTGCTGTGCTATGAGGATATGGAGGTGAAGACAGTATAATGATCTGCCTTCAATGAGCACCTTGTTAATTTCATATGGTAATTTGAGTCAGTTCAGTTCAGTCACTTACAGTCATATCTGACTCTTTAGAACCCCATGGACTGCAGCACGCCAGACTTGCCTGTACATCACCAGCTCATTTGCTCAAACTCATGTCCATTGAGCCAGTGATGCCATCCGACCATTTCATCCTCTGTCTTCCCCTTCTCCTCCTGCCTTCAATCTTTCCCAGCATCACAGTCTTTTCCAATGAGTCAGTTCTTTGCATCAGGTAGCTAGAGTATTGGAGTTTCAGTCTTAGCATCAGTCCTTCCAATGAATATCCTGGACTGATTTCCTTTAGGACAAATTTCCATTGGGTAATTTGAGTGGATTCAGCTTAATATGATAACACTTTCAAGTTTCACATATTTGTCTGTACATATAAAACACTGTGAAGAATGACTAATTAGCTCATGTGTTAAATTAAGCTTGTAAACCATAGGCTTATCAACCCCTTTGAGAGATTAATACACAAATTAGCCCGCAGAAGAATATGGCCTCTCTTCTGGGGGCATTTGTTTTGAGCCTTTGTGGTTGAATATTCAAGGTCCATTAGGGCATCTGGGTTAAATGTCTGATTCCTTAGAGCAGTTCTCAAGCTTTATTGTGGATCCATGGGCTTGTTTTTGCATAAATTGCTGGATTCCTGTCCCAGATTTATTCAATAGATTTGTGATCAGCCCTGAAGATTTGAATTTCTAGAAAGTTCTGGGGTAAGGGGACTTTTTTGATGCTGAGTCAAGGACCATGCTTTGAGAAGCATTGCCTTGGAAATTTTAGAAGGTGTGTGGATTCTCCATTGATTTGAATGCAAATGCTTTTCAGTAAATAAAAACATACCTCTATGGGACACCTGTCAGGTGCTATCTCAGTTCTGGGCAGTTTGTACGTAAAAGGAGAGTCAGGGAAATGAAGGCAGAAAATAAGAAGTCCCATACGTAAGGGAGACCCGCATGGCTCCGTGAAGAGGGCTGCACACACTGTACAGTCCCAGCTGTGCCCTTAATGCCTTCTGCCATGGGCTCTGGGGAAATGACACTGCTTTCCATACAATGACAATTCCCTCAGTAGGATTTCTCATCCTCAAGTGTGCTGCAAAATAGTAAGTGAGATTTTGTCATTGCACTTAGCACAGACAGGTACTTGGTAACTGATATAATCTCTATTTCTAGTCAGAGAATGCTATGTAGGACAATTTAAATTTATGCCTTTGAAGATGGACACAAACTCTGGTGCATGAATGTGTTGTCAAGCAAGGGGGATAAAGAGGTTAGATTTTCTATATCTCTTTTGTCTGTGGAATCCATGTGCTTTTTGCTCATCTTTTGAAACTCTCCCCACCCCAAACACACTTTTAAAAAATATTTATTTATTGGGCTGCACTGGGTCTTAGTTGTGGCATGTGGAATTTATTTCACTGACCAGGGATCAAACCTGGGCCCCCTGCATCGAGAGCACTGAGTCTAAGCCACTGGACCACTAGGAAAGTCTCACCCAGCTTTTTAACCTATAGATTCCATGTTTTCTACAGGTGTGTCTTCCACATCAGGAGATCCTTCTAGTGTTAGTCTGAAGGAAAAGGAAGTTATCACCAAGCTCGCCTGATTTTGATATGAAAGGCCTGCCTGAAAATCAACCACCAAACTCTCTACCACCTTTCAGACGGTGACCCCTCTCGGCCTCCATCACCCATCGCTACTAGTAAGCTTCACCCCTTCCTTCATTGTGTTGCATTTTATGTACAAATTTTCAAGTTGCTGTTTATGACTTAAACTTATTTTCCAGGTTCAGTGAATATATTTGTCTATCTACAAAAACTGCAAACATTTCCCATTAAAATCAATGAAAAGATTTTTCCCATGACTTTTCTCTTTGCATTAGGGGTTTCAGGAATGAATGAGGTGGTGACACAGAGGAGGGATGTGCTTGTCACTGAGAAGATAAGAGAGGCATAGAAGAAGAACATGGCCAAATTCACCATCTGCCATGAATTGTTCCAGCTAAATATGTTACTCTTCAAAGTAAAAGATAAAACAGGAAGATGGAAGAAATAGGAAAAGTTACTTTACCTTCTTTAACCTTCTGCCTTAGGAGGCCAGCTGAAATGCTGTTCAGGGTCACCAGAGAAGAATGACGAAGCTCCTTCATGGTGATGGCAGGGAGGGCTTGAGGGATGAATATTAGCTCTTGCAGTTCATGGCAGTCATGGCTTAGGAAGCTGGCACCTTCATCTGTAAATGGCCTTGGAAATTCTGTTCCCATCAATCTTCATTCAATTAGGGCTCATTGCAGATAGGTCCTCAGGGGTATCTGGCTCATGGTGGGACAATACAGATGACATACTCATTTAACTTTGAGTCGGAGCAGCAGCCAACAATTGATGGCTCCTGGGACAGCAGTCACTTGGAGTGAGTTGGACCTACCTCTATGGCTGGCACCTGACTCTTGTCATTTTTTTCCATAGGCAGCTGTGTCTTCCAACCCGGCAGATGTCTAATGTCTTCAAATAAACCTTCATGAACTCCCCAGCAGGTGCCATAGATGATTCTGACCCCAATGAAGAGGACTGATGGTTATATGGTAAGGATTTAAAAACCATAAACACCAAAAAAATATTTCTGGAATTTTCTTTGCAGGCTAGCTTGACTATGGCCCAGGGTTCTTCTTGGTTGTGATATGGGGTAGCTGGGACAGGAGTTGTGCATACATATCTGCTCCACTGATGGCTGCATTTTGCCCCATCCCCATCTGCTCCATGCCTTGAAAAGTAACAACATTATTGTACAGAGCTTTGGCACGTGTGGCTGTAACACTGTGGTTGTGTTTCTTATGCAGGTAGAAAGCTGCCTAAGTGTAGTATTATTTTTTTTAAGGTAATTGGGCTTTAAAAAAATTACTTTTTGTAGCAAAGGTACCCTGGCTTTTTAAGCTAATGAGCTTGTTCCCTTTATCTTGTCCGCTCCAAGTTTGACTGGATCTTATAAAGTGAAGACTCTTAATTGCTATTCTTAAAAGGTCATCTTGCTAAGGAATGGCTTTGTTCTTAATTAATAGTAAGCAAGGAGGCTGCTTGACCTCCCCCAGTGAGGCTGGGAGAAGGCTGACCTCTAAAGGACCCCATGCCAACTTTCAAGGCTTCAAGAGCAGAAGGAAAGCACAGGTTTTGTAATTCGACTAACATGGCAAGGAATCCTGTCTCCACCACTTAAGGGGTAGTGATGTTATCAAAAGTGGGGTCCAGGTGCTTGCCACTAGAAAGTCTATACTAGAAAAGCAAGGTTGGTAGAAAGGAAGGTTTGCTTTATTTGGAGGCCAGTAACTAGTGGAGAGGGTGGTCTCATGTTCAAAGGCTGACACCCCGCTGACAATCAGTGGGCAAGAGCTTTTATAGACTGAGGGAGAGGGCTACATGCAGAAATAGCAAAGTCAGTTCTGACAGCCATCTTGATTTTTTTTTCATTAAAAAATACTTTATGGCAAAACCAATACAATATTGTAAAGTTAAATAAAATAAAATAAAATAAAAGATTTAACTAAAAAAATACTTTATTGCTAAAAATGTTAACTATCATCTGAGCATTCAGTGAGTCATAATATTTTTCTTGGTAGAGGGTCTTGCCTCCACATTGATGGCTGCTAACTGATCAGGGTGGGTATTCCTGAAGGTTGTGGTGGCTGTGGCAATTTCTTAAAATAAGAAAACAGCGAAGTTTGCACATCAATTGATCCTTTCATGAACAATTTCTCTGCAGCAAGCAATGCTGTTTAACAGCATTTTACCCGCAGTAGAACTTCTTTCAAAATTGAAGTCAGTCCTCTCAAACCTGTCAGTACTTTATCAACTCAGTTTATGTAATATTTTAAATCTTTTGTTGTCATTTCAACCATCTACATGGTATCTTCATCAGGAGTAGATCCTGTCTCAAGAAACCACTTTCTTTGTTCATCCAGAAGAAGCAATTCCCTATTCAAGTTTTATCATGAGATTGCTGCAATTCAGTGATATTTTTAGGCTCCAATTCTTTTTTTTAAAATTTTTATTTATTTATCTGGTTGCACTGGGTCTTAGTTGCAGTATGTGGGATCTAGTTCCCTGACCAAGGATTGAACCAGGCCCCCTGCTTTGGGAGCATGGAGTCTTAGCCACTGGACTACCATGGAAGTGCTTAGACTCCAATTCTAATTCTAGTTCTTTTGCTATCTCTACCACATCTGCATTTTGACAGTCATCTTGAAACTGGTCATGCAGTGATTGAATCAGTGTCTCCTTTATTGCTTTATGTACAGTTAGTCTTCAGTTTCAGGGTTGATTTGTTCCCATTTCCATGAGGCCAGTTCTTGGGATTGTGGCAGCTAATGTCAGGGCTACAGTCTGGTCATCATGTAGTTAACTTCTACCTTGTGGGCATTTCAACATCTATAAGATAGCTCACAAGAGATGGCTCAGAATATTATCTATAACCCTTGAGGAGGAACTGAAAATCATTGACTTTGCTTAATGACTAAACTCTTTATATTTTGTCCTATTTGCCTGCTTTCCTTTGCTTCTGCATTTTCTTCTCTGATTAAATTTACTCTTTGGCTAAAGTTTTTCTACAGACAAAAGGTTGGTGGAGGACCATAGGGTTCTGTTACATTTCAATAATGAGCAAGACACTCAACTTAAGTCATTACTTCCTCATCTTTAAAACGGGAATGATAACTGACATCTCTCCTACTGAGTTGTTGCATGGAAGGGACATGATGTTTGTAAAGCACCTGCATGGTGTGGAGCACCTACAAGGGTTTGGTAGATGGTGGCCATTACTAACTGGTTCGGCTCCCACAAGAGCCAGATCCTGGGGAGGATGATACAGGTTCTAGGACATGCAACTGTGCACAAGGAATCATCATAGTCACATTTGAGACTAGGTTGGGAATAGCATATGATGACTTAGTAGTAGGAGGCAATTCTCCATGATGTTCCTCCGTTTCTTGGACTATCTATTCAAGCTTGCCTGAATAGTAGCCAGCCTTGGAAGCTCAAGCTGATGAAATGAAACTGCTGCCATCTTTGGAGACATTCCAGGATGGTAAATTCTCTGGAAGAGAGTTGCTTACATTCCAAATTAAAAAAAAAAAGGTCTCTCTCTCTCTCTCTCCCACCTCTTTTGCTTGTAGGAGTTGGACTTTAGGTAACTGACACAAGATTCTGCTCTTGCTACATCTTTTGCCATGACAAGTAATTTGTCTTTGTCTCTGCACCCGAGGTCTTGTGTCTTCCATTAGTATACATCGATAAACCGGGGGAAGCTTGCAAGGAGGGTGAAATCTCAGGTCCTTCACAATTTATGATTTAACACTTTCACATTTGGTGCTGGGTCTTTTAAAAACAGGAAATTCTCCAAACCCAGAAGGGTTACATATGTATATGGTGGTGGTGGTTTAGTTGCTAAGTCATGTCTGACTCTTGCGACCCATGGACTGTAGCCTGCCAGGCTCCTCTGTCCATCGGAATTTTCCAGGCAAGAATACTGGAGTGGGTTGCCATTTCCTTCTCCTACATATGTATGCATATGTTTATATATCTCTCTCTATATATAGATATAGATATAGATATATGTATAGATATATGTATAGTATCTAGCTATCTATCCATCATCTATCTGTCTAGCTACCTGTCTATCTATCTACCTGTCTGTCTGTCTAGATGGATGAGTGAATGGACAGAGAGATAAACAGATGGATCTCCATCTAAGCATGATGTCTGGTACATACCTGCTTCTCAAAAAATGACGACTGTTTGATAGCCTGTTATCAGTGCATCCGCTGAGACTGCTGGGTGGCACTTGTACATGCAAATAGGGATGAGATGATGCTAAAAGAGGGGAAAGATGATGGAGCAGCAAAGTGGGATGCAAGCTATGCCTAACAGCCCCTCCCCCCACTCCACCTGTGATTCAGGTTTGGTAGAGAGGAGCATCCTGGCATGGGGGTCTCCCTGGTAAAGCCAACATTGTGCCTACCACAAGGATATAAGGCAGGACCAGGAAAGAAGAGCCCCTGGGTGGGGGGAGGGCTATGAGTCAAAAATGAGGTTGTCACATCTGGTGATCTAGACTATTCATTTTCAAAGAGAGTTCATTTTTTCCTTTTCCCTTGACATCTGAATTGAACCTTATCTGAATATGTTGGCATGGTCTTCAACCATTCACTGCTTATATGAATTACTGTACTCCTCCATTGATTATGAACATCTCTTCACAAGTGTGATTCTTTGGCTAGATCATAAACTCCTTGAGAAAGAGGACTACATCTTTTTATCTCTTCATAGTCCAGTAAAAGTTTACTAGTATAAGAATGGATGCTGGGTGATCCGGGGCTGCCCAATTCCCTCAGAGCACCTCATGCTCCACCTTTCCGAAAGACCACATTTTAAGACATTTCACCTGTGTCTTGATTTCAGTCAAGTGGAACATTCTGTTGACAGAATGGGATTGCCCGTGGCAATTTCCTCAGTGCAGCATGCAGGATCACTTCAAGTTTTCCATTTTATCAGGTTCGCTTACCGCACCCTGCCCGCCCTCTAAAATTGCTTCCCCATGGCTTTTCTTAATGGTCCTCTACCTTGATGCCAGAGAGAGAACCTTAATGGAAGAAAATAGAAGTGCAGAAGTTGTCTGTAAGTAAACTCCAAGAATGGGTATGTGTGTAGTGGGGAAATGGCATGGTAGGAGTATTTTCCCTTAGTTTGATGTGTGTGTCAAGATATCAGGCTAGTTTCTTTCTTTCTTTCATACTTATTTATTTGGCTGCACCTGGTCTTACTTGTGGCATGTGAACTTTTAGTTGGGCATGTGGGATCTAGTTCCCTAACCAGGGATTGAATCCAGGCCCCCTGCATTGAGAGTGCGGATTCTTAGCCACTGGACCACTGGGGTAGTCCCTCAGGCAAGTTTCTTATACATTCACTGGGCCCCTAACATGAAATATAATCTTTTTAGCACCTCTGTTAAACACAAAATGTATAACCAAATTGTATATTAATTGATTCAAGGAATGTAAGAATCTGTCTCTTCCACTAGTCTAAGAGCAAGTTAAGGGTGTGGTTTGATGTTTCATTTGTCTCCACCTTTCCAAGATTTCTTACTAAATATTTCCACGTAGTAGGTACTCAATAAATGTTGATGACCTATTGCTGAATGAGGAAGTCTTTTCCACCTGGATTTCTCTTGTTCTGTGGCATTAGGACCATAACAACAACCACATCTCCATAGCAACAATGGAGGTGAAGAAATGAATAATACAATAACTTGCAACTTCTAGGTCTCTGAAGAAGACTGTGACTGTTTGGAGTCACAGTAACGAGGACAGCAGATGAAAGAAGAATGATGGAAGGCAGAATTAGCAGGAAGCCTTAGGTCAGTGCTTAATCTCCAAACAGCCCATCCACCCCCCTTATCTTTGTAAATCAGAAACTCCAAATGTCAAGGGCTTTACTTCCCCACAAAGGTCCACACCAGCAGTTGAACTCAATACAGCTTCTGAAATATTTGGAGCTACTATTAGAGTCACTCCAACCTTTTGTTGTCACTTTGTATGGGCAGGCATCTCGTAGGCAGAGTGTTGTTTGATTTCCCAACTGTCTTTTGCTCACTCTTGGTCTGAAGTCAGGATTTAAATAAAAGGGGTGGGTGGGGGTTTGTATGAAACAGATGGCAGCCTTGCTGCTGTGATCTGCAGACATGGCATGCCTATGACAACTTCCTTTTCCCCGAGAGTTCCATTTGGGGGAGTGCAGAGCTGAGAACTCTCTTATTGATCTTGAAACTGAAAGACTTAGTTCCCAGTCACTGCAATTGACAAAGGCTTTTGCAGTTCATTACCCTCCAGATTACGTGGCACAATTCATTAAAATTCTGTTTCATTGACTGCATTTGTAAATAGGCTTGGGGAACTTTATCACTTTTTGCCTCTTGCAGAGCTTTCCTTCAGTGAGTGCATTTTTCTTCTCCTTTTCCTGCTAGAAAAAGTCTGCAATAATTTGCCACAAGATGTGCTATCATTTAAATGCAAATGCAAATGAAATACTAACTGGGAATCACAGGTTCCTAGATTCCCGGCCCCTCCTGCTTTCTATTTGCTGCTATTTTCTTAGGTGGGTTACTTTAATAAATACATTGGCTTTGAGCTCCTGTGACATTAATTTTGTATAATGGTCAGATTTTTTAGCGGGCCTCTGCCCTGTCATTGCTGTTGTTTGCATACAAGCAGAAAGGGAAAGATGAAAGGTAATTTTTCTTTTATTAATACCTAAGTGTTAAAGAAATGATTCTTTGGATAGTGCCCATCTTCAGATGAACCCAGAGCATTGGACAAAGGACACGAAACCAGGTGAATGCTTCCCCTTCAGGTGTGCTGTGAGGTGATTGGCTCATCCTAGAGTAAGGTTTTCCTGTAAAGGAAAACACGATGAACATTTGTGAACTAGATAGGTTCTGATGCAACGACTCAGCTTTGCCATTGTAATACAAAAGCAGCCATAGACAGCATGTAAGTCTATCTCTGTTTCAATAAACCTGTATCTATGGACATTGAATGGAGAATTTCATACTGTGTTTAAGGGCTGTAAAATTCTTCCCCTCACCCTCTCCCAACTGCTAAAAAATGTAAAACCATTCATAGTTCTTGGGCTGAATAAACACAGGTGGCAGGTGGGGTTCAACCCACTGGCAGGCTGTAGTTTGCTGACCCTTGCCCTAGATCAGTGGGTTTTCTTTTTTTTCCTCTTGGTCATGATGCATGCTGCATGTGGGATTTTAGTTGCCAGACCAGGGATGGAACCCATGCCCCCTGAAGTGGAAGTGTGGAGTCTTAACTACTGGACCATCAGGGCAGTCCCAGCAGTGGTTTTTCAATTGTGGTCCCTAAATAGACTTGGGGACTTGTGAGATGGGCTGATGGGTCTTTATCCAAGTTGGAGAGGGTATAATACCGTGGTCTGTGGTTGGAGTAAGAATTTCTCCAGATATTGTCTTGTGTTCTTCTAACACTTCTAAGAAGATCATCCTCTGTCTGGGTTATCCTGACCATACCAAGGGGGCTGGTGGGTAGAGCTCTTTTGACAAGGACATTGCTGTGATAAGGAATGGCACTGTGGTATCAAAGGCCATCTGTTATTTGCCCATTTTCATTAGAGGCAGAGCAGGTAGAGTCCTGATATGTTAGCATCTCCTGAGCATAACAAATAAGATTGACATCTTTTTCATGTCGAGTTACCTTGGCTGTTCCCTGTCTCCCGGACAGAACATCAAATGAGAACCACCCCATCCTTCAACTCAATATCGATGTCTCCGACCTCTGTCAATACCCAGTGAATCTTAGGATCAGTAGCTTGGATTGTCTAATTAAACGTCTCTGCAGCTGAGCCCGGCCATCCCAGCTCTTAATAATGATGTGATCCCGATTCAACATGTGAACAATGACAACAATAACTCCTTATCGCCCTGGGATCTGCTAATGTTCCTGGAATTTCATATTTATTAACTCAGAGCCCTAAAGTGGGACTCTGGGAATGGAGGATGTATGTTAATATCCTAATCCCGGAAATGAAGACTCCAAAACTCAGAGTTTAAATTGGTTTGCTAAGCTCTCACAGTTGGAAAGTGACTGAGCCAATTTGTATGTTCAGATTCATCAGAATTAAAAATTTCTGTTTTTTTTCTTCTAGGCCTCTCTAGGTTGGAAACTGCCAACTTACTACATTTTCTAAAAAATAGGCATCAGGAAAAAAACGAACTGCTTGAGGTATGAATCTGCTTATGAAATCTCCATTTCCTCTGGGAGCATCCCAGTGAGGGTTCTGTGGGCCTTAAAAGCCAGGGCAGGAATTTCCTCCCCACCCTGACTGTAATGAGCTGCCTCCAGGGTTCTTAAAGTTATGCAGAGCTGCCATGGAGGCAACTGGCCACTCATGCTGGGCTCTGATTGCTGTATTTCTTAAGCATGACTGAGTCTGGAAAATAATTCATTGTAGGTTCCATTTCTGTGACTTTTCTGCATGCTTTGAGGGGCTATAATTGCACAACACTATTGGAGGTCATTTTTCCTTTCTTGTAAAAAAAAAATACGGCTTGTTTAAGGCATGACTACTGGAATTGTATTTGCAAAGGTTGAGATTCACTATTGGAATGAAAGATGGCCTTGCAATAGTTCTTTTCCTCTTGTACAGGCATCAGTAAAGCTGCGAGTCAGACCCTGTGAGGCAGTGGTAGATGGTACATCTGGAGCTGACTGTCCCTCCCGTATCTTTTGCATTCAGATGCAGTGTGGGAATTAGGTTTTCTCCAAATCTACCTCCTCTCCCTTAGCCTTATTGCCAATAAGTCCAGACTTGGAGGCTGAGACAGATTGCCCAGGAAAGCGGGAAGTGGTTGTTGCCTGGAACAGAAATGCCAGTTTTCAGCTTGAGTGTCGAAGACTGTAAAATCTTGAGAGCCAAGCTTGCAAAAGAGGAAAAAAGGATTTGATTGGGTTTTCCTGAATTGTGTTTTTACATATGGTCCCTGATTGCTTTTTTTTTTTTTTTTTTCTTTTCATAGTGATAGGATTCTTGCCTGGCACAGTACCACCCAGAATAAATTTACTTTACCCATCCTCCCTTGCAGCTGTGAAAGGATGTCACAAAACCACAAAGCTGGACCAGTGGGATGCAGGTAGAAGTGTCACATGGCAGCTGTTGGGAAACTTCGTTAAAAATCTGGTCAGAGTGAACCCCATGCTGCCTCCTGGACCATGGTGGGTGAGGGCCCGTTTCCAGGGGTGGTGAGTGGTGCAGGAAGGAATCTGATCCTAAGGACCAGGGCAGAACTGCCTCATCAGCATGGAAGGCAGAACTTTGGACCCATGACCTTCCCCCTGGTGTTATCCTATGAGTATGTTACATTACATGGCAAAATGGACTTGGCAAATGTAGTTAAGGTTACTAATCAGTTGACCTTAAGGTGAAGAGTATCCTTAACTAATCAGGTGGACCAAATCTAAGTTGTGTGGGTCCTGCTAAAGAGAAATCTATCTCCAGCTGTCATGGAAAAGGGGAAATCAGAGATTCAAAGCAGGAGAAGATTTGATTTGTGGTTGTTGGCTTGAAGATGAAGGGGTCCACCTGTCAAGGAAACAGGACTTCAGTCATATAGCTGCAGTGAACCGAGTTCCAGTAACAACCTGGATGAACTTAGAAGTGGGTTATTTCCCAGAGTATCCAGGGAAGAGCTCAGCACTGTCAACACCTGTGTTTTAGCTTTAAGAGGCTCTAAGCAGAGGACACAGCTGAGCCACACTGTGCCTGGATTTCTGATGCATCGACACTGTGAGGTAGTAACTTCTTGTCATTTAAAGCTGCTGCATTTGTGGTAAATGGTTATGTGGCAATAGAAAATGGATATACTAACCTTCATGTGAGTGGAAAAAAATCTCAGTATTTGGATCTTTTATCAATTGCAGGCAAACCTAATCCTGACTAATGCAAATACCAAGAATCCAAAGTTGAAATGTTGACCCCGGAGACAGTGTTGGAGCAGCAAAGAATGTTCTCACATGAGGGGCTGAGCTAAGTGAAGGTGAGCATGTGGATCAAGCATCCTTTATGTGCCCATCCTCTTGTGGGGAGGAGGCAGATGAACAGAGGTTTCCAGAGAGGTTTGAGTGAGTCCTAGAGTGGGTGGTTTGTCCTGATTCTTTAGGCAGAGCCTGCAAAGACCATGCACCTCTCAAACAAACAAACAAACAAACAAAAAACCTGGGGGTTGCCACTTCTCACCTGCCACCAGAAGGCAAAGAAAAAATGCTTGCAGATGGGTGTGAGATGTGACTCTCAGGTTCTCAGGGTCTTGGTCAAGCTGTCCCTAGAAGGTAGGGATCTTATGGGAGTGAAGCTGGCCTCGAGTTCTCCAAGGAACGGCAGCTCCGGTGAGAGTGCTGAGTCAAGAGAAAGGACCATGGACACCCAGCTTCCTAGATGGTCCCATGGAGGAAGCACGTCCTTTCCTGGAGCACCAGGACCCTAACCTTTCCTGGCATCCATAAACCATTTATGGATGTAGGAAGGAGAGATTCTTAAAGACACAAGACATTCAGGAAGACTAATTGCCCAAATACTTACTATTGACAAGATCGAGCTTTTACAGGCATTCTACGATCAATAGTTTCAAGAACAAGATAAGTTGATGAATAGAAAATAATGGTGGTGAGCAACTTTTTCCTTTTTTTAATGCTTTACTCATAGTTTATAGTTTTCTAACCTGTGACATACAGATTTATCCTCTCCACATTTTTGGTTCTTTCCTCCCACCATTTTCACCCTTTATTTTCAAAGACTTTTATTCTTATGAGAAACAAAACATAATTCTATGTCACCACTGTGCTGAGTGCTGTTGAGTTAGTCTGCTTGTTTTCCTTTTTAAATTGTGCATTTAAGAACTCATAATAGAATAAATATCCATCCTGATTTTTTGTTGATTACATCTTTGTTTTTCTTTCTTTCTTTATTTTTTTACCACATTTGTATACACTCTTCAATAATACACCATTTAGTTTTACCTGCTTTTTACTCTCGTTGACTGAATCCTATAGTTTTCCATGGGCTTCTTTCATTCAACTGATGCTTTGGTCCATCTATGTTTGTATATGCCTGTGCTGGTTTTTATTGCTATATTGTATTCTGTTGAATAAATATGCAGACATTGATTTATTCATTCTATTGAAGAGGGCCAATTAGGTCACTTCTAAGGTTTTTGCTGCTGGGAAAGCATTGCTGTGAACACTCTCACAGTTTCCTGATGCACATTAGCAAACCTTGCTCTAGGGTGAAACTTGGGCAGGAATTGCTGGGTCATGGTTTACATGCATGTCCGTCTCTGTCATATCACGCTGAAGGGTCTTCCAACAACGGGCAAGTGTTTTCTCCTTTACGGGACTCACAGCACAGCTGGGGAGATAAGAGTAGACTTCAGGAATAAACTAGTGTCCATACTGGGTAATTAAAAGCTACAGGGTTCATTTAAGATATTAAAGAGAGAGCCCTATCACTCAGCCATAGAGAAGAATGAAATAATGCCATTTACAGCCACATGGATGGACCTAGACATTATCATACAAAGCAAAATAAGTCAGAAAGAGAAAGACAAATATCGTGTGATATAAATTATATGTGGAGTCTAAAAGAGGACACAAATGAACTTATCTACGAAACAGAAATAGACTCACAGACATAAAGAACAGATTTGTGATTGCCAAGAGGGATGGGGAGTGGGAGAGGGAAGGATTGGGAATTTGGGATTAGCAGGTGCAAGCTACTATATATAGGATGAATAAACAATGAGGTCTTACTGTACAGCACAGGGATCTTTAGTCAATACCCTGTGTGATAAACCATAATGGAAGAGAATAATACACATACACACACACACACACACACACACATGAATCGTTTTGTGTACCTGACACTAGCACAACATTGTAAATCAACTCTATTTTAATTAAACATAAAGAGAGCCCTGTGAATGTCTCATGATATTTCTTCAGAAAGTCAGCCCATGGTGGGGAAGTCTTCCTTGGGGACAAGAAGTGATTACTTGACACAGTGGAAGAAAGCTGGAAATAGCACAAGGAAATTGGGAAGGAAGAGAGGACAACTATAAGGGTAATAAATAATCTTCTGGTGAAAATGGATGGAGGATATGGGCCGTAGGGAGCATGGGCATATGAGCATGTTGCCTCATTCCCTTGGACCCCGGCCATGTACTGGCTGCACCCAAGCGCATCCAGGCCTTATCAAGAGCTGCGGTTCCCTCTGTCTGTGGAGTCTGTTTGGTCTTTTCATCGTCTGGCGGCACTCCCTGGTCACATCCTCTTCCTGCTTCTCTACACCACTGTACTCTATGGCTGGCTTGAGCAGGTTTGGGCAACCCATTTAAGGTTCCCTTACTTTGCCACTGACTCTGTTTTAGTCCTCAGGATGTCTAGTGCATTCCTCCACTGAAGCCAGTGAGAGGCACAAAAGTAAGTGTATTTTCATATATGAGGATGTAAGCTTTAGAGTGTGGTGAGCAATAATGCTAGAACAAAGGCATCATATTTAGGTATCAGATAAGACTGCTGAGGAAGGGACACTTTATACAAGAGCTTCAGAATGAACAGGAGAGAGCCAGAGGAAGCGGTGGCAAGGGTGGGGTGGGGTAAGGAGCCTTCTAGGCTTGTGGAGCAGCATGTGCAAGGGCCCTGAGGTTAAATGGTTTGGCCAATGTGACTGGAGAATGTACATGAAGGGCAGTGACCTCATATGATGCTGGAAGGATGTGAGATGAGGCAGCGGGGCTCATGTAGAGATTCTGTCCTAAGTATAAGGTGGAGGTGCTGAGGGCTTGGGCAGAGAGTGAGGCATCCTCGTGGTGGTATGTGGGATGCTGGGCAGGTCAGCAGGGCTGTGGCTGCCAGGCTGCTGGGGACACTGCTGCAGTGGGTGGACTAGATCAGAGATCCCGGCTCCCTGTCCTCCTCTCTGCTACTGGAGTCAGTGTCCCTTCAGCACCCACTGCTCTCTTTCCTCCTTCTTTTGGTTTGTTAGCTTCTGTTTAATCTTTTGGATCTCACTGTTTCACTGATCACTTTAAATTCTTCCAGAGTCCCTGGACTTCTGTAGACATCACCCTGGCAGTCAGAGGGCCCCTTCCGGTTGGGAAATTCACCACCACAGGGATGGAACACAGGGGTGTTTGGTATTTAAGTGTATTTTATTGATAATGAAAAGTTTTGTTTCCCTTATTGTAAAATCTTGAACTCCTTCTTTCTGTCTTTTTTTTGTGTGTGTGGCCACACTTCATGACGTGTGATGGCATGCAGGATCTTAGCTCCTGGACCAGGGATGGAAGCCCTGCCTCCTGCAGTGGAAGCTCAGAGTCCTAACCACTAAACCACCCAGGGAAGCCGCCTTCCTTCCGTCTTTTATTGAAATACATCTGTGCTCCTAACCCTAATCTTCATTCCCAGCATGTGATTAAATTTGGCCCGAGGGCTCCTCTTTAGAAAACAAGCGGGACTTGGGACATTCCCGGGTGTCCAGTTGTTAGGACTCTGTGCTTCCACTGCAGTGGGCAGGGTTTCCATTCCTGGTCTGGGAACTAAGATCCTGCATGTCGTGTGGTTGAGCCAAAATGAATAAACAAAAACAAACAAACTGTCATATTAAAAAAAAAAGAAAAACAAGTGGGACTTTGGATTTCCTTTGTGTCACTCAGTGTCCACGGCAGGGTGTGCACATGGTGTAAATAAATACAAGTATACATACTTGTCTTTGGCATTCCTGTCCCCCCTACCACCTCAATGTGCCAACATCTCTATTTTCAAGTGGAGGTAACCACTGTAAGTTGACCCTAAAGTGAAGAAAGAAAAAAATGTCAAATTCCAGATTCTCTCTCCCCAGGGGTAAAAAGCAGAGACCTAGGCATCAGAATTCCTTCCCTGATTACTTACTGAGTACATGGTGCCATGTGAAACACAGTTTCTACCAATCTCCCTGCTGATAGAGAGAAGACACAGAAAGAAACAGGAGCCTGGTGGGCTAGAAGTGGTAAGGAAGGGCCAAGGAGGGAGTGGTCACCCCTTTTGGGGGTCAGCAGGACCTTCTAGAGGAGATAGTGGCCTTTCAATAGGTCTCTTGTTGCAGTCCTTGGGAGCTTATCTAAGCTTAGAGAGCCTCCTTTTCTTAGTAGAAAGTAGAGGAAAACAGTGCTCCTGAAATCATATGCAGTAAGTCCCCTACACACGAACAAGTTCCATTCTGAGGGCGTGTTCATAAGTCCAACTGTGGCGCAGTGGCCAGTGCAGGAAAGGCAGGAGACTCGAGTTCGATTCCTGGGTTGGGAAGACTCCCCTGGAGAAGAAAATGGCAACCCACTCCAGTATTCTTGCCTGGGATATTCCATGCATAGAGGAGCCTGGCGGGTCTATAGTTCATGGGGTTGCGAAGAGTCGGGCATGACTGAAAACACCTTAAGCTTTCTTCAACAAAATTAGCCTAGGTACCCAACTGATACAACCAATTATATATATAGTACTGTACCATAATAGGTTTATGATACTTTTCACACAAATAATACATAAAAAAACAAATAAAAAAAATGTATCTTACAGTACAGAATCTTGAAAAGTACAGAAGTCCAGTACACAAGCTGGTGCTTCTTAGCAGTACCAGGTACATCGCTGATGTTTTTATCCTTGCTTTCAGACATCCTGAGCTTGAAATAAAGAATTGTACTACTATGCTCTATAGAGTCCTGTAGAGTAAAGTACACAAAAGGACAGCTACTTGTAGAGAATGTACGTGTGTGACAACGTATGCCAAACGTGAGCTAACTTAATGTGATCAGGCATGTGAATGCATGTTTCCATCTTTGAAAGTTTACAACTTGAAAAGTTTGTATGTAGGGGACTTACTGGACAAGTCCATGTCTCTGTCCTTTGAAGTAAAAGGTTTTAATCTCCCAGGCCTCCCTGGAGTCTCAAAAGCTGGCTCAGGAGTTAATGGTTAGGCTTTATCTTTTGCTCTACCTTATTCCTGGCAGCTGGTGCTCTGTGACAACCTAGAGAGGTGGGGTGGGGAGGGAGGTGGGAGGGAGGTTCAACGGGGAGGGGACATATGTATACCTAAGGCTGATTCATGTTGATGTATGGCAGAAACCATCACAATATAGTAAAGTGATTATCCTCCAATTAAAAATTAAAAAAAAAACAAGAGTTAATTTTTAGGAATGTGAAAACGTAGGAAAAAAGAATAGCTACTGGGCTGGGAAACTGGGAACAGTTCAGACTATAAACCAGCCACATGGCACAGCCACCAAACTCACAGTCCCTTGAAAATACAGATAAAGACATGATACATGTTCCTAAGTAGTTTCTATAGATAGCAGACCCCCGCCAGATGGAAACTGCTACCACAAGCATATAGATCCTAGACTGGTTGAAACCAAAACGTTGATGATGCTTGAAAATTTACCTTGATGCCCGCACATCTGAAAATTGTTCACAAGCTGATCATATACCCTGCAGCCCCCTCCCTCACGCTATCTTTAAAAACTGGGGAGTCTGGGTCTTTTGAGCTTGAGCTGCCTGTTCTCACTTTGCACCTGCAATAAACCCTGTACTCCGCCCCCAACCCTCCCGCAACCTGGTGTCTATCAGTTCAGCTCAGTTCAGTCACTCAGTCGTGTCTGACTCTTTGCGACCCCATGAATCGCAGCACGCCAGGCCTCCCTGTCCATCACCAACTCCCAAAGTTCACTGAGACTCACGTCCATCGAGTCAGTGATGCCATCCAGCCATCTCATCCTCTGTCATCCCCTTCTCCTCTTGCCCCCAATCCCTCCCAGCATCAGGGTCTTTTCCAATGAGTCAACTCTTTGCATGAGGTGGCAAAAGTACTGGAGTTTCAGCTTTAGCATCATTCCTTCCAAAGAAATCCCAGGGCTGATCTCCTTCACAATGGACTGGTTGGATCTCCTTGCAGTCCAAGGGACTCTCAAGAGTCTTCTCCAACACCACAGTTCAAAATCATCAATTCTTTGGCGCTCAGCTTTCTTCACAGTCCAACTCTCACATCCATACATAACCACTGGAAAAACCATAGCCTTGACTAGACGTTTTGTTCACTGGATCTCCTGGCGCAGGAAACCTTGGTGAGTGATTGGCCGACTGAGGCACATACTGCCCTGCTTCACCCCACCCACTTCATGCACTCCATTTAGGCAACAGGGCACCAGGAACTGACAGGGGCTGAGACATCCTGAAGGAAAAAAACATCAGTGTGCTATTTACAGGGTGGAGACAAAAGACTACATCTGCACTAATTTCTAAAGAGTTGGGTTGTTTGTTTTGTTTTGAAATTATCTGCTGAGAGAATTGAGTAGCACACACCCTAAGGGGCAGTGATTATCTGCTAATTAACTTTGTTGATTAATGGCAAATGAGTGTTGGGTTGCAGTTACAAACTTGTGAGCCCACATTCACTTGCTTTTGGGTAGTCAGCTCTGCTTTCAGGGAGATTCCCCTGATTTAAAGCCTGCTTTTGGTGACATGCTCTAGCCTGCAGGGCCAAATTGGGAGATGATGTCCCTTCCTCACAATGGTCCTGCTTACACATTTTGTACTTCGGGGAATAACAGCCATGGCAACCCTCCCACTGTCACCAGCATTGTTTATCTTTCTATCCCCCCCTTGCTTCCAGTGACACAGGCTGGGACCTGGGGCCTGGGACCCTTTGCTGCAGTGCTTGCACCTGGACAAACATACAGCAGCAAAATACAAACAAATTATAAGGGACTAAAAACACCTTCTTGCATGTGCAGTTGTAGCAAATGATGGACAGTAAGTAATTATCGACAAAGAAGACTAAAAAGACCAATGGCCACTTCTGAGGAGCCAGGAGTAAAAGCAGGGGTTTGGGAGGAAAAGCAGAGTACTGGGCATGCCCCCTGCACACAGCGCCACCTAAGGGGTGAGCAGACCATCTAAGCCATCTCTCCAGCCCAACCCCTGAGCATAACCCTACCCTCACTCCATACAGGGAACCAGCTCGTCTCCCCTTGGGGAGCGACTGAGCGAGGGAACCTGCCACTTGTTCTCACTGCCTCCTACCCTGCTGTAGCAGGGACCCCAGTAAAGCCTGGCCTGAATTTCTTCTCTGACCTCTGATCAGTTTCCATTGATTATGGAAGCCAAGGACCCTGGTCAGTAACACCAACTCTGGTTGAATGATCTCTGTTTATTTTTGTGAAAGTCAGAGATATTAAGAAATTTGAGCTAAAACTTGGATATCTGTCAAAAAGATGACAGCTTATCTTTTCAACATCATGCTGGAGAGAAGCACTTCCCAAAGTGTGGGCTAGGGAATCTCTGGGGATCCTGAAACCCATGGAGGGTGTCTGTGAGCTCAAAACTATTTTTGTGATGACATGAAGATAGTATTTGCATTTTCCACTGGATTGACATTTGCAACTGGGACAAAACCAACAGTGGGTGAAGCTGCTTGTATACTAACACAATTCATAGCCCTAGTCATTGCATACATCTTGCCATATACTCACAGTAAAAAAAATTGTTTCACTGACAAAATCGGTGGTGATATTAATGAATTTTTTGTTATAGCATAATGAAGTGTGCCAGCATTTGGAAGATCTGTAGAATTCACTGAATTAACATTTTCTAAATGACCAATCATGATTTCTCATGCGTGGGTAAAATACCCATTGAAAATATAAGGCAGACCAAAGGACCTTAATATAACAATATAAAAAGTTTTCAATGTTATTTCAGAACAAAAGTGACTCATATTGTTCATTGCCACATGCAAGGAGAAACGACCATTTGTTTAGTTTTAATAAAGTGTCAAAGAAAATGATCCAGAATGATCTAGAAGGGTTATTAAAATACTCCTCCTCCCTGTTCTGACAGCATATCTGAGTGAGGTTGGATTTCCTTTGACTACTCAACCAAAATGACACACTGTAACAGATTGAATGTAGAAGCAGCTATGGGAATCCAGCTGTGTTCTATTAAGGCAGACTTCAAACAAAATTTACCAAGATGTAAAACATACCCACTTTTCTCACTAAAAAATATTTTTTGTTGGAAAATATAGTTATTTTTTACAAAAGTATGTTATTTAAAATTTACATTAATCTATAGTGGGTTTCAAGATTGCCGGGAGAAATATCAATAACCTCAGATATGCAGATGACACCACCCTTATGGCAGAAAGTGAAGAGGAACTCAAAAGCCTCTTGATGAAAGTGAAAGTGGAGAGTGAAAAATTTGGCTTAAAGCTCAACATTCAGAACACTAAGATCATGGCATCTGGTCCCACCACTTCATGGGAAATAGATGGGGAAACAGTGGAAACAGTGTCAGACTTTCTTTTTCTGGGCTCCAAAATCACTACAGATGGTGACTGCAGCCATGAAATTAAAAGACGCTTACTCCTTGGAAGGAAAGTTATGACCAACCTAGATAGCATATTCAAAAGCAGAGACATTACTTTGCCAACAAAGGTTCGTCTAGTCAAGGCTATGGTTTTTCCTGTGGTCATGTATGGATGTGAAAGTTGGACTGTGAAGAAGGCTGAGCGCCGAAGAATTGATGCTTTTGAACTGTGGTGTTGGAGAAGACTCTTGAGAGTCCCTTGGACTGCAAGGAGATCCAACCAGACTATTCTGAAGGAGATCAGCCCTGGGATTTCTTTGGAAGGAATGATGCTAAAGCTGAAGCTCCAGTACTTTTGCCACCTCATGCAAAGATTTGACTCATTGGAAAACACCCTGATGCTGGGAGGGGTTGGGGGCAAGAGGAGAAGGGGATGACAGAGGATGAGATGGCTGGATGGCATCACTGACTCGATGGACGTGAGTCTCAGTGAACTCTGGGAGTTGATGATGGACAGGGAGGCCTGGCGTGCTGCGATTCATGAGGTCACAAGGAGTTGGACACAACTGAGCGCCTGATCTGATCTGATCTGATCTGATAGTGGGTTTATTGGTTTCCCAGGTAGTTCAGTGGTAAAGAATCTCCCTGCCAATTCAGGAGACACAGGAGACATGGGTTCAATTCCTGGGTCAGGACGATCCCCTGGAGGAGGAAATGGCACCCGCTCCAGTAGTCTTGCCTGAAAAATCCCATGGAGAGAGAAACCTGGTGGGCTACAGTCCATGGGGTCACAAAGAGGCAGACATGACTTAGCAAATGAGCATGAACACATAATGGGCTTATTATTATTATTTTTAAAACCCTTAATTTTAATTTTTATTGCATCAAATATTACTAGATATAACTTACATCCACAAAGCTCTTTGGGGTGCCCTTCTGCTGGATTCTCCAATGATCAGTTTTGTAAAATTTTGATATGTGCTCACACTTGACATGAAAATTATGTTTCTTAAACACATGATGAGAATTTCATTTGATAAGGGACAAGGGCAAAAATGTTGGTAGAACTGTCCACCTCTCCTCACCTCATGGTTATGCACACGGGGAAAGACCAGCCCAGAGTCCCCTCTGAACGCCCAGGGCCTGCCTCTCTAGCTGTATCCTTATCTACCTCCCAGACTGAGATGTCTCACCTGGACACAGGGTTCCAAAATCCATCACACAGAGCTGTGACACAGGTAAAGTGACTGGCTCTTGTCTAGCTAAGTCTCAGCAATCTGGTTGTATTAGTCATCATGGTCTGCTACAAAAGAATAACACAGGCTTAAACAAAAATCACTTTTCTTACTGTTCTGAAGACTAGAAATCCAACATCAAAATGCTGCCATTTGGTTTTCTCTGAGGACCATCAAATTCAGACTTAAATTGAAGTAAGTAGAGGAAACCACTAGACCATTTAGGTATGATCTAAATCAAATCCCTTACGATTATACAAGGGAAGTGACAAATAGATTTAAGGGATTAGATCTGATAGAGTACCTGAGAAACTATGGATGGAGGTTTGTAACATTGTACAGGAGGCAGAGATCAAGACCATCCCCAAGAAAAAAAATGCAAAAAAGAAAAATAGCTGTGAAAAGAAGAGAAGCAAAAAGCAAAGAGGAAAACAAAGATATACCCATTTGAATGCAGAGATCCAAAGAATGGCAATGAGACATAAGAAAGCCTTCCTCAGTGGTCAGTGCAAAGAAATAGAGGAAAACGATAGAGTGGGAAAGACTAGAGATTGAGATACCATGGGAACATTTCATGCAAAGATGGGCCCAATAAAGGACAGAAATGGTATGGACCTAACAGCAGCAGAAGATATTAAGAAGAGGTGACAAGAATACACAGAAGAACTATACAAAAAAGATCGTCATGACCCAGATAACCATGATGGTGTAATCACCAATCTAGAGCCAGACATCCTGGAATGCAAAGTCAAGTGGGCCTTAGGAAGCATCACTATGGATAAAGCTAGTGGAGGTGATGGAATTCCAGTTGAGGTATTTCAAATCCTAAAAGATGATGCTGTGAAAGTGCTGCCCTCAATATGCCAGCAAATTTGGAAAACTCAGCAGTGGCCACAGAAAAGATCAGTTTTCATTCCAATCCCAAAGAAAGGCAATGCCAAAGAATGTTCAAACTACCGCACAATTGCACTCATCTCACATGCTAGTAAAGTAATGCTAAAAATTCTCCAAGACAGGCTTTGACAGTACATGAACTGTGAACTTCCAAATGTTCAAGCTGGATTTAGAGAAGGCAGACCAACCAAAGATCAAATTGCCAACATCCATTGGATCATCGAAAAAGCAAGAGAGTTCCAGAAAAACATCTATTTCTGCTTTATTGACTACACCAAAGCCTTTGACTGTGTGGATCAAAACAAACTGGAAAATTCTTAAAGAGATGGGAATACCAGACCCCCTGATCTGCCTCTTGAGAAATCTGTATGTAAGTCAAGAAGCAACAGTTAAAACGGGACATTGGAACAACAGACTGATTCCAAACAGGGAAAGGAGTACTTCAAGGCTGTATATTGTTACCCTGCTTATTTAACTCATATGCAGAGTACATCATGAGAAATGCTGGGCTGGATGAAGCACAAGCTGGAATCAAGATTGCCAGGATAAATATCTATAACCTCAGTTCTGCAGATGACACCATCCTTATGGCAGAAAGTGAAGAAGAACTAAAGAGTTTCTTGGTGAAAGTGAAAGAGGAGAGTGAAAAAGTTGGCTTAAAACTCAACATTTAGAAAACTAAGATAATGGCATCTGGTCCCATCACTTCATGGCAAATAGATGGGGAAACAGTGGAAACAGTGGCAGACTTTATTTTTGGGGGCTCCAAAATCACTGCAGATGGTGACTGCAGCCATGAAATTAAAAGATGCTTACTTCTTGGAAGAAAAGTTATGACCAACCTAGACAGCATATTAAAAAGCAGAGATATTTGCCAACTAAGGTCCATCTAGCCAAAGCTATGGTTTTTCCAGTAGTCATGTATGGATGTGAGAGTTGGACTATAAAGAAAGCTGTCTGAAGAATTGATGCTTTTGAACTATGGCATTGGAGAAGACTCTTGAGAGTCCCTTGGAGTGCAAGGAGATCCAACCAGTCCATCCTAAAAGAAATGAGTCCTGAATATTCATTGGAAGGACTGATGCTGAAGCTGAAACTCCAGTACTTTGGTCACCTGATGTGAAGAACTGACTTATTTGAAAAGATCCTGATGCTGGGAAAGATGGAAGGCAGGAACAGACGGGGACGTCAGAGGATGCGATGATTGGATGGCATCACGGACTCAATGGACATGAGTTTGAGTAAACTCTGGGAGTTGGTGATGGACAGGGAGGCCTGGCCTGCTGCAGTCCACGGGGTCACAAAGAGTCGGACACAACTGAGTGGCTTATTGATCTGACTGACTGAACTGAAGACCATCATGGAAGCACTGGCTTCAGGCCTCTCTCCTTGGTTTGTAGGTGGCCAGCTCCTCACTGTGTCCCCATGTCATCTTTCTTCTGTGCATGTGAAGCCTTGGTGGCTTTTTGTATCCACATTTCCTCTTCTTAGAGAGACATCAGTGATAGCAGATTAGGGCCCACTCTGAAGACCTTGTTATAACTTAATCACCTTTCTACAGGCCTTTTCTCCAAATACCATTACATTTTGAGATCCTGAGGGTCAGGGCTTCAACATATGAACTTGAGGTAGACACAACTCAGCCTGGGGATTTCCTGGTGGTTCAGTGGTAAAGAACCAATGTGCAATGCAGGAGATGTGGTTTTGATCCTGAAGTTGGGAAGATCCCCTGAAAAAGGAAACGGCAACCCAGTATTCTTGCCTAAGAAATCCCATGGACAGAAGAACCTGGAAGGTTCATGTGGTGACAAAAGGGTGGGACACAACTTAGCAACTAAACAGCAACTCAGCCTGCAGCACTGGGTCAGCTATCTATTACCCCCTGGGTGTAGCACAAACCTAGAACAGCTCAATGGCACTCAACAATAAATGGTTATTTAGCTCACTGGTTGGGCTTGCTCTTGCAGCAGGGGTCCACTGCAGGCTGGCCAGGTGACCCTGACTTGCTCACCCAGATTCCTAGGGGCTGGCTGGCTGTTGGCCTATCTAGAATCGCCTTGGGGCTGTGACCATTCAGGTGGCCAAGCGCCACTCCCCTGTGTCTTCTCTTTGAGCAGGCTACCCCAACCATGCCCTTCTCAAGTGATGGGAGACAGAAAAGCAGACCAAGCTCAGAGTGAAGACACCTTGAAGGTCTCTGCTTGTGTCATGTACCCGTACATCCCACTACTTTAAGATAGATTCCATAGACTGAATATTTGAGTCTCCCCAAATGTATCTGTTGAGACATAACGCCCAATGCAATGGTCCTAAGAGGTGGGCCCTTTGGGAGGTGATTAAATGAGGGTGAAGTCCTCATGAATTTAATTTATATCTTTAGAAAGAGACCCCAGAGAGCTCCCTCACTCCGTCTGCTCTCTGAGGAAATAAGGAGAAGACTGTGGTCTGTGAACCAGGAAGTAGGCTCTCAGCTGTCACAGAACCTGCCAGTTTCTTGACTTTCCCTCCTTAAGGACTGTGGGAAATGAATTTTTATTGTTTATAATCATTCTGTTACAGCAGTCCATCAGACTAAGACATCAGTAATATGGCCAAGCACTGAACTGGGGCAGGAGGGTACCACAAGGTCACAAAGCAAAGGGTGGGAATGAGGGGCTGGGAGGGTTAAAAGCTGGAGCCACTAATGGAGTCAGGCTCACAGACCCTTAGCTTAGAGCTGGCATTGTTCTTCTAGTTAAGCCCTTCTTGAGTCTAGTTGAATTTTCATTTGGTTCCATCTTATAAAATGAGGAAATAGACACGTGTTTATCATGTATCAACTATTCTAGTCATTTTATCATACTGTCTCATTTAATTTTCCCAACCACCCTAAGAAGTAGGCACTATTATTATTTTTTTTAAATTTTATATTTATTTATTTTAATTGGAGGCTAATTACTTTACAATATTGTATTGGTTCTGCCACACATCAACATGAATCCACCTAATTAAATATTAAAAGCTTCTGCACAAGCAAAGGAAACTATAAGCAAGGTGAAAAGACAGCCTTCAGAGTGGGAGAAAATATTATTAATTTTTAAATCTGTTTTGTTGAACAATGGTTGATTTACAACGTTGTGTTAATTTCTGCGATATAGCAAAATGATGTATATATATGTATATGTACATTCTTTTTCATATTTGTTAAATTATAGTTTATCACAAGATACTGAATAGAGTTCCCTGTGCTATACAATAGGCCCTTGTTGTTTATGCCTTCTTCAATAGTTTACATTTGCTAACCCCAAACTCCCAAACCATCTCACCTCATCTTCCCCTTTGGCAACCACAAGTCTGTTTTCTATGTCTGTGAGTCTATTTTGTAGATAAGATCATTTGTATCATTTTTTAAAGATTCTACATAAAAGTGGTATAATAAGATATTTGTCTTTCTCTGTCTGACTTCACTTCACTTAGTATGATGCTGCAAATGGCATTATTTCATTTCTTTATAGCTGAGTAGTATTCACCACATCAAGAAATAGGCATTATTATCCACATTTAACAGATGAGGAAACAGGCTTAGAAAAAGTTAAATAACTCATCCAAAATGACTCTGTAGGAAAAAAATTTTATCTAGATCCTGAGAGCTTTCTCCCTCACCAGTATTTTTGAAACCTTTTTTGAATTATTCTATGTGTGGAGGAAAGTGAATTCGCACCCCTAGGGAGCCTCAGGGCTACTGCCCAAATTGCCCATAGGAGTCTGAAAATTCTTCAAAATTCTACATTTTCTCTTAAAAATTAATATCTATTTGGCATTCTACTTCATCACATATCCTTTTAGCTGTAAAAACTGCTGATATCTTTAAGCAGAATAGATGCTCCTGTAAGAAATGCATGTTTATTGAGTATCCTGCAGACCCCTGGCCTGCAGCTGTGTTCCTTGGGAGCTTGCCCAACTCAGTTTGTGAAGCATGGCATTGCACCAGGCAGCTTTCCCAGAACAATGAAATTGAATGGCAGGCCTTGTTTGGCTGTTAGTATGCACCCTGGAAAATGGATATGACAGACTTTTGGCATCTCCTGTCACTTTTTCTTGACATTGTCAGACACTTCACTGGTCTTACGTTTAATTTGTCAATGATATTTCCTTAAAGAAGTAAGAGCAGCCTAGCAAGAAAAGGGTACCATGGATCCTGGGCTTTTGAGGTCTGCTGCTTACATGCTCCTTTAGAACTGACCCATTTTCTTTCAGAGCTCTATTAGGCATTGACATCAAAGCTGGCTTGAAGGGTACATTAGAGGTGAAAGATCCAGTTCAATATCCTGTTAGGGCACAGTATTTGTATGCCGTCAAGGAGCTCAGAGTTCCTTTTTAACAGCATTCAAGATCACCTTGTGAGCTCAAGGTAGAGTTGGGTACCACATGGTAGATTTTTACAGTTTTGACCAAGGCAACATGTAAATGTGTCTCTGGTTAGAACCTTGAATCTCTGGCTAGAATCTTGAGTCTCTGGTTAAAATCTTGAGCATCTGCCACCCATGGAGTAATGGATAAAGATGACATGGTACATATATGTTAATACAGTAGACTATAACTCAGCCACAAAGCAGAACAGAATTGTGCCATTTGCAGAGATGTGGATGGACCTAGAGACTGTCATACAGAGAGAAGTCAGAAAGAGAAAAGCAAAAATCATGAATTAACACATATATGTGGAATCTAGAAAAAATGTACATATGAACTTTTTTACAAAGCAGAAATAGAGACACAGACATGGAGAACAAATGTATGGATACCAAAAGGAGAGAGGCAGAAGGTGGGATGAGTTGGGAGCTTGGGATTAACATACATACACTACTATGTATAAAATACATAACTATTGAGAACTTACCGTATAGCATAAGGAACTCTACTCAGTGCTATGTGGTAACAAAAGGGGATATATGTATACATACAGCTGATTCATTTTGCTGTACAGCAGAAACTAATACAACATTGTAAAGCAAATACACTCCAATTAAAAAAAACCCTGACTATCTGGTTAGAACCTTGAGTATCTGGTTAGATGGTTATGATAGGAGTATGGGCTTTTTAAGTCTTTCAGAAGCATCACGTCATTGTCACACACCTGTGACCCACATAGTATGTATTGGGATCAGCTCAAAACTTGCTGTTTGTGGTAAATGACTCTGTGTTTTGCTTTGCATTCTCTTGACCTCACCTCTGAGTTCAGTCATGACTGGAGTGGACAGTTCTGTTCAGGCTTTGGTTCTCTTTCTGCTGATGGTATCTGGCCTTAAGGATATGCCGCTTGACTTGGCCTTCTACCCTAGGGCTCTTTCGGTCATGCACAGGGTGTGTGCAGATGTGCAAAGGAGTTAAAACTTTCAGGGACAATCCTTTACTACCCAGAAAAGGACGTGACCAGACCAAGGTTCCTGTCTCATCTTTCTGGCAGATAATCCTGAGTGGCACTGTATATACTGCTGAGGGGTCCTTTTGGACTAGGAACTCCTGTGGGCCATAGCAGTGACCTTGACAATGCCTTCTTTGCCTGACTTTTCATCCTTCCTTGTCTCAGTCTCCACAGACCTTGTTTCCTTGGATTCCCCCCAGCACAGATGGCCTGAACCCAAGCCTTCGCTCTCCAGGGAACCGAAGCTAAGACACTGTCCTCTCTAGTTGGGTTCCTCTGGGCAAGGTGCTTTGCTTTTTTGGGTTTTCTCAGTTGCCTCAACCTTTTGAGGACTGAAGTCCCTTCCAGCTTTGAAAGTCTATAATTCTCTTTGAATGTCTCTTCCCTCCTGGGGACTCTTTCTCTTCCCAATTCATTCATCAGCCAAACCTTTGACATCCAGATTGGTTGGTTCTTCAGTTTCAGATGAGCCATTTCATACTCCTGGGTGTTCTGAAAGGATTCCAAGCATGACCTCCTTGGAGACATTTTCGTCTTCTCGGTGTAGGACTCTCATGGCATCCCATTTTTAGAAACAAAATGCAGGTATTCTTTCAATTCCGGGCTTTAGTGTCAAAACACTGAGCCTCATTGTGAAGTTTATAGTCAGTTATTTCTCAGTTGACAATTTTTCTTCCTTTAGAAAAGATCTGCCTCTTCATCATTTGATTTGACTAATGAAAGGCTGACCATCTAGAAAAGGTTACTTGCTGTCTGCCATGGAGGCTTTGGTCTCGCTGATTGCACCAGATCACTCAGGATGGGAAGTGGTGTAGAGTAATAGGCAACTCTGTGCTTCTGTCTGCTGCTACCTGGCTCCGATTGTGTCCTTGAAGGTCCTTCACTGTGAGCTTGTGCCTGTGTGTGTGACAGGGGTGGAACTAGGGGATTGCAAGGTGCTGGGGGAAAGACTCACTTCATTTCTGATTTTTAATAAACATTTTCTGTGTTGTAGGAATTCACTCTCCTTCCTGAATATGAATTCTTATATGGAACCCCTACCTAGAGTTCCAGCCTACAGCAACTGGGACCTCTTACCAATTGTGTTTGGTGAGCCACATGCCATGTGCTTTATGAGTATTGTCACAATATCTCTGCAGATAGATACTATTGTCTTCATTTCGATTAGTAAGGAAACAGCTAATTCAATAGACTCTAGTCCTCTAGTTCTTTTTTTTTTAATTTTTAAAAATTTGAAATGTAGATGGTTTACAACGTCCTGTACAACAAGGAGAAGGAAATGGCAACCCACTCCAGTATTCTTGCCTGAAAAAAATCCCATGTACAGAGGAGCCTGGCAGGGTACAATCCATGGGGTTGCAAGAGTCAGACACAACTTAGTGACTAAACCACTCATCCACCATACAACAAAGTGATTCAATTAGAAATATATATTATACTATATTATTTTTCAGATTCTTTTCCATTTTGGGTTATTTTAAGATATTGAGTGCAGTTCCCTGTGCATTACAGTAGGACCTTGTTGTTTACCTATTTTGAATCTAGTAGTGTGTATCCATCTTTCATGCATTGGAGAAGGAAATGGCAACCCACTCCACTGTTCTTGCCTGGAGAACCCCAGGGACGGTGAAGCCAGGTGGGCTGCTGTCTATGGGGTCGCACAGAGTTGGACACGACCGAAGCGACTTAGCAGCAGCAGCAGCAGCAGCAGCAGTGTGTATCCACAGTAGACCTGTGTATCTCCTAGTTTATCAGAGCTGGCTGGGATAAACCCACATCTGGCTGACACCTATGCCTGCCCTTACTCCCAGGGCATCCGTTTCACTCCATCCAAATGTCTACACTCTCCGGACATTTTGCCATTGCTATCTGTGTACCCAACTCATTTCTGAATCAATATCTTGGTTCTCCTTTCTCTTCCAATCTACAATATCTCTTTCCTTTCCATTTATCCAGTTTCTTGCTTTCCTTGAAAGTCATATGGTGGTTAAACACACACAGTAGCTGGGATTGTTTTGCACATATAATTTCACATCTCCCATTCAGCTCAAGTTATTAAAGACTTTGTAAATATGACACTTTAGAGCTGCCTGGGTGGGAAGGCAGGTTCAAGTTGGCTCAATGGAATGCTGGTTAATAGCTAAAGAGCTCAGAGGTGAGAGAGCTGGTATCAGTCTAATACCTTATTCTTGCCTTAGGAAGTTGATCTCCACACACCTTTTTTTTTTCACTTGTGAGAGAAGGGGACTGGCTGCCATGATTTCAGCTCTCTTGCACTCTAAATCACTTGATTTTGTGAAGCCAAGGCGAGCAAAATGAATGTGATAGCAACGTCCATTTATAGAACAAATTTTGCCCTGAAGATGTTTCTACTTCGGTCCTGCCCTGCTGATGTTCATTCACAGTTTCTGTGTCAAGAAGACAGGGTTGTGCTGACCTTGAGATCTGTACCTTTCTGTCCCCTTCCGGGCATGGTATTGTCGCTTCCCTGTACTGTTAGACTTCATGTTAGACTTCATGATGTCTGTTTTCAAGTGGGGTGAAAATAACAGCTTCACCCCTGCCTGGTCCAACGGGGGCAGGGGGTGGGGGAGGCGTCCAGGGGCAGGCACAGTTCCAGTCCTGCACCCCCACTGCCCACCCAGCAGTGGGCCAGCTACCCTGGGAGGCCGTGCCTGACCACAGCCCCATGCATGGTCTCCCAGCATTCTTTCCACTGCAGAAATTTGTTACCACTTCCTTATAAACTGAAAGGAACTGAAAGTCTGCTGTCCACTGGCATATTAAGTGTCACCAAGTACTTTAGCTAATGGGGTACTGAGCTATTGCTCACGTTTTCAAGTCCAAGAATTGCAGTGTGCGACAATAACATCTTCCTAACATCTGATCAATGGCAACCCACTCCAGTACTCTTGCCTGGAAAATCCCATGGACGGAGGGGTCTGGTGGGCTGCAGTCCATGGGGTCGCTAGGAGTCGGACACGGCTGAGTGACTTCACTTTATTTTTTCACTTTCACGCATTGGAGAAGGAAATGGAAACCCACTCCAGTGTTCTTGCCTGGAGAATCCCAGGGACTGGGGAGCCTGGTGGGCTGCTGTCTATGGGGTCACACAGCGTCAGACACGACCGAAGCGACTTAGCAGCAGCAGCAGCAACATCTGATCAGCCATCACCAGGTTGGTCCCCCTGGGACATTCTCAGTTCAGTTCAGTTCAGTTGCTCAGTTGTGTCTGACTCTGCGACCCCATGAATCACGGCACGCCAGGCCTCCCTGTCCATCACCAACTCCCAGAGTTCACTCAAACTCACGTCCATCAAGTCAGTGAAGTGATGCCATCCAGCCATCTCATCCTCTGTCGTCCCCTTCTCCTCCTGCCCCCAATCCCTCCCGGCATCAGAGTCTTTTCCAATGAGTCAAGTCTTTGCATGAGGTGGCCAAAGTACTGGAGCTTCAGCTTTAGCATCATTCCTTCCAAAGAAATCCCAGGGCTGATCTCCTTCAGAATAGTCTGGTTGGATCTCCTTGCAGTCCAAGGGACTCTCAAGAGTCTTCTCCAACACCACAGTTCAAAGGCATCAATTCTTCGGCGCTCAGCCTTCTTCACAGTCCAACTCTCACATCCATACATGACTACAGGAAAAACCATAGCCTTGACTAGACGGACCTTTGTTGGCAAACTAATGTCTCTGCTTTTGAATATGCTATCTAGGTTGGTCATAACTTTCCTTCCAAGAAGTAAGCGTCTTTTAATTTCATGGCTGCAGTCACCATCTGCAGTGATTTTGGATCCCCCCAAAATAAAATCTGCCACTGTTTCCCCATCTATTTCCCATGAAGTGATGGGACCAGATGTCATGATCTTCGTTTTCTGAATGTTGAGCTTTAAGCCAACTTTTTCACTCTCCACTTTCACTTTCATCAAGAGGCTTTTGAGTTCCTCTTCACTTTCTGCCATAAGGGTGGTGTCATCTGCATATCTGAGGTTATTGATATTTCTCCTGGTAATCTTGATTCCAGCTTGTGCTGCTTCCAGCCCAGTGTTTCTCATGATGTACTCTGCATATAAGTTAAATAAGCAGGGTGACAATATACAGCCTTGACGTACTCTTTCTCCTATTTGGAACCAGTCTGTTGTTCCATGTCCAGTTCTAACTGTTGCTTCCATATATATGATTAATATATGATATTTGTTTTTCTCTTTCTGATTTACTTCACTCTGTGGTGTCTCAGATGATAAACAATCTGCTGTAATGCAGGAGACCCAGGTTTGATACCTGGGTTGGGAAGATCCCCCAGAGAAGGAAATGGCAACCCATTCCAATATTCTGCCTGGAGAATTTCATGGACAGAGGAGCCTGGTGGGCTACAGTCCATGGGGTTGCAAAGAGTCAGATACTACTGAGAGACTAATACTTTCACTCGCTCTGTATAATAGGCTCTAGGTTCATACGTCTCATTAGCACTGATTCAAATCTTTTTTTTGGCTGAATAATATTCTGATCCCATCACTTCATGGCAAACATATGGGAAAAAAATGGAAACAGTGACAGATTTTATTTTCTTGGGTTCCAAAATCACTGTGGACAGTGACTGGAGCCATTAAACTGAAAGATGCTTGCTCCTTGGAAGAAAAACTATGAAAAACCTACACAGCATATTAAATAGCAGAGCCATAATTTTTCCAACAAAGGTCTGTGTAGTCAAAGCTATGGTTTTTCCAGTAGTCATGTATGGACATGAGAGTTGGACCATAAAGAAGGCTGAGCACCAAAGAATTGATGCTTTTGAACTTTGGTGTTGGAGAAGACTCTTGAGAGTCCCTTGGACAGCAAGGAGATCCAACCAGTCAGTCCTATGGGAAATCAACCCTGAATATTCATTGGAAGGACTGTTGCTGAAACTCCAACACTTTGGCCACCTGATGCCAAGAGCTGACTCATTGGAACGGATCCTCATCAAAAGATTGAGGGCAGGAAGAGAAGGGGGTAACAGAGGATAAGGTGATTGGATGGCATCATCAACTCAATGGACATGAGTTTGAGCAAATGCTGGGATACTGAAGGTCAGGGAAGCCTGGCGTACTGTAGTCCACGGGATCACAAAGAGTCATACATGACTGAGTGACTGAACAACAACAATATTCCATTGTGAATATGTGCTACACTTTCTTTATCCATTCATCTGTCGATTGACATCTAGATTGCTTCCATGTCCTAGCTATTGTAAAGAGTGCTGCAATGAACATTGCAGTACATGTGTCTTTTTCAATTATGATTTTCTCAGGGCATATGCCCCGTATTGAAATTGTTGGGTCACATGATAGTTTTATTCCTAGTTTTTTGAAGACTCTCCATACCAATGTCCATAGTGACTGTTCAATTTACATTTACACCAAAAGTGCAAGAGGATTCCCTTTTCTCCTCACCCTCTCCAACATTTACTGTTTGCATATTTTTTGATGATGGCCATTCTGACCAGTGTGAGGTGATATCTCATTGTAGTTTTGATTTGCATTTCTCTAATAATGAGCTATGTTGAGCATCTTTTCATGTGTTTATTAGCTATCTAAATGTCTTCTTAGGAGAAATGTCTGCTTAGGTCTTTGGCCACTTTTTGATTGGGATATTTCTTTTTCTGTTTCTGAGATGCATAAGCTGTTTATATATTTTGGAAATTAATCCTTTGTCAGTTGTTTCATTTACTATTATTTTCCCATTCTGAGAGTTGTCTTTTCACCTTGCTAATAGTTTCTTTGGGCTTCCCTGGTGGCTTAGGTGGTAAAGAATCTGAATGCCCTGCGGGAGACCTGGGTTCGATTCTGCGGTTGGGAAGATCCCCTGGAGGAGGGCATGGCAACTGGAATCCCATGGACAGAGGAGCCTGGCAGGCCGTAGTCCATTGGGTCACAAAGAGTCAGACATGACTGAGTGACTAAACACAGCATAGTTTCCTTTGCTCTTTGCTGCTTAAATCTTTTAAGTTTAATTAGGTTCTACTTGCTTATTTTTTTTTTTTTTTCCCATTACTCTAGGAGATGGGTCATAGAGGATCTTACTGTGATTTATGTCATAGAATGTTCTATGTTTTCCTCTAAGAGTTTTATAGTTTCTGGTCTTACATCTAGTTCTTTAATCCATTTTGAGTTTATTTTTGTGTATGGTGTCAGGAAGGGTTCTAATTTCATTCTTTTACATATAGCTGTCTAGTTTTCCCATTACTACTTATTGAAGAGACTATCTTTGCCCCATTGCATATTCTTGCCTCCTTTGTCAAAGATAAGGTGCCCATAGGTGTGTGGGTTAATCTCTGGGCTTTATATATTTGTTCCATTGGTAACTCTGATTTTTTTAAAAAAAAATATTTTATTGAAGTATAGTTGGTTTACAATGTTGCATTAATTTCTGCTATACAACAAAGTTATTCAAATAAATACGTACATATATCCTTTTTCATATTCTACTTCATTCTGGCTTATCACAGCATATTGAATATAGTTCCCTGTGCTATATAGTAGGACCTTGTTGTTTATACATTCTATGTATATTAGTTTGCATCTGTTAACCACAAACTTCCAGTCTGTCCCTTCCCCTTGGTGGCCAACATCCTGTTCTCTGTGTCTGAGAGTCTGTTTCATAGATAAGTTTATTTGGTACATATTTTAAATTTCACATATAAGTGATATCATATGGTATTTATCTTTTTCTGACTTACTTTAACTTTGACTTCTGAGCATGTCTATTTATGTATTATTTTAGGGTCTGGAAATAATTGTTTGAATATATAGAATTCTATGAAGATTTCTGGGGGTCATGGGTGCTTTGGGGGTAGAATAGATGAATGTTTGAAGGGGAAAGGCATGATTGCTATTCCATCTTCGACCAAGAACACTTGAGAGGTAACTTTTCTCAGTGGGATTCCCCAGGGCTCAGCAGAGTGACCAAAGAGTCTGCTCCAATCGACTCTGCCTTCTCTGTGTCCTCTATCTGTGGTGTTATCAGGTTCTTGGTGCCAGTTCTTCACTTTATCCATGCCATTTGCCCTGTAATTAGTTCTTTCAATGCAATATGGAATCTGCTTTCTTGTTCCTGGACATTGGACTCAGTCATGTGCCTTTCTTTAGCTAATGGAATGTGGACAGAAGTGACAGGCCCAGGACTTAAGACACCCTGTCTGTTCTGTTCAACCTACTTTTCATCTACTATCACCATCAGAATGACATGCCCTGGCTAGCCAGCTCATCCAAGGTGGATGAGAGCCATGTGTAGCAGACCTCCACCCAACTTGAGCACAGCCAAGATATAAGAATCACCCCAGTGGACCACAGACGCATGAGAAATAGATGTTTATTGTTATATGCCAAGAAATCTTGTGGTTGTTTGTTATATAAAAGTCGCTGATGATAGATTATTTTTTACTAATATGATAATCCTCTACCCAATCATGCTGATAGCTGTAGTCTCTTAAAGATTTGAGTATATTAGCTAGGGAGGCATTCAGTTGAACATAATGCATCAGTTAGAAAAGTGTGCATGTGGAGGAAGTCAATCCATGGCTAATACAGCTGCCAATGATGTACTGGAAACCAGAGCCTTTGTATATCATTCTCTGCTGTTCTTAGCATGTAGCCTCCATTCTTATTTATGTAGACTCATGTATATAGATTGCTGTTCTAAATCCATTCAAGTTCTGACAGGAAGCAGAAAAAAGAAGCATATAAGTTTGAATGAAAGCATGACAACTGAGGCTGCCCATCTTAAAAATCTTTTTTTTTGCCCATCTTTTCCAAGCCCTATCTGGAGATATCCATTTACATCTCATTGGCCATAATTGAGTCTCATGGTCAACCTGGGATAGTGAGCAGTTTCAGTTCATGAATTGTTATTGTAAACAAATTTGGGGTTATGTTATCAATAATGAAGGCAAGAGAGAGTATGGAGTAGGCAGCTCACAGAGTTTGTTAAGAGGATCTGAGGTCAGGGGTTGGCAAACAACAGCCCACCAGCTGCCCATGGTTGTACATGAAGTCTGTTGGAACACAGTTCATTTATAGGTTGTTATTTTATTGCTAAGTAACATCTGACTCTTTGTGACCCCATGGACTGTAGCCCGTCAGGCTCCTCTGTCCATGGAATTCCCAGGCAAGAATGCTGAAGTGGTTTGCTATTTCCTCCTCCAGGGATCGAACTTGTGTCTCCTGCATTGGCAGGGGGATTCTTTACCACTGAGCCACCTGGGAAGCCCGTTATAGTGGTGTGTATTTTTTAATCCCAAACTCCTAGTTTACCTCCCCCTGGAAACTCCTGCTATCCCCTCTGGTAACCATAAGTTTGTTTTCTGTGTCTGTTAGTCTGTTTCTGTTCTGTAAGTAAGTTAATTTGTATAATTTTTTAGATTACACATAGCAGTGATATCATATGATATTTGTCTTTGTCTGACTGACTTCACTTAGTTTGATCATATCTATGTTGTTGCAAATGGCATTCTTGTTTTTACCTTTCTAGTAATAGATTAGTCTCTTCTTAGCTTGTCTTCCTTAACTTCCTTGTCCAAATGTCCTGATTTATTTTCTTTGTAGAGCTTATCTCTGTTTGTATATTTGTTTGTGTGCTTATTTATTGGCTATCTTTCCTTCTGAATTGAAAAGTCCATGAAAGCAATGATCTTGTATGTCTAGTTAGTGGCTGAAACCTCTGCACCCAAAACAGATCTAACCACATGATAAGAGGTTGATGATTCTTTGTGACTGATCTTGCTTGCAAATGTCATGAGATTTTATTAATTCGATGATGTCTATTGCTGTCACAGCAGCAGATGATGCTATTCTCCAAGCCTGGCTTAAAGAGGTGTAGTTTTTATATGTAAGTAAATTCTTCTTCATAGGAACCAACATTCCCTGAAATTTGGAGAGTGAAGAAAAAAGTGTGACCTTTGCATATAGTTTAGGGAAGCTGGAAGGTCCTCCAAAATTCAGCCATGAGTCCAAGCTCTTATTCTTATTCATATCCTAGGCCATCTCCTTTTTATTTAGAACTTGCTGGTGGGCCTCTACTCCTTCATGATAAAGTACACAAGGCATTTCTCATTTTGATTCTGCCCATTTCTAATTGCTTCATGTACAACATGACATTCTCAGACTGATAGGAATGCATGCTTTCATTGACTCTGTGTCATTGTTAAGACCTTGATAAATAGATTCCATACCTTATTCTGGGGCAAAAAATTGTATAGGGTTATTCTGAACAGCTTTGTACAAAAAGAGAGGAATTTTAGATCATTGAGGCAGGTGTGACTCCAGAGTCTCAACTCCCTCCGTTCAGACATTTGTATAGCTTTCTAAATCCCAAACTGAAGCCGTCTTCCACACTGACCGTTTCTAGGATGATGCATCACCAGCAGAGGAAGTGAAATATCTTTCTGTGTCTAAGAATTTTTGCTTGATATTTTAATTTGACATGAATGATTCTTTCATTCAATCTACCAACTTAAGTTTATACTATAAGAAAATATAATACAGAATCATTAATTAGTTAATTAGTAAATTCAACCAACTTTTACTAAGTAGGTCCCAGGGTGAATATGACAAATACTGTTCTTGACTTCACAGAGCATACTTCTAGGTGGGAAGACAGATAAAAAACATGTAGCAAAGAATAAGTTTGCTGGTAAAGAGACAGCTAAATAAAAATTTGCATACGGTTTAAATGTTGTAGAGACAACTGAAAAAGGACTGAGAATTGAAACATGGTTAGCGTGACTGAGGAATTGAATGTTAAATCTTATTTAATTATAGTTAACAATTTTGAATAGCCATATGTTCCTATGAAAAACATATTGCACAGTGCACCTCTTTATGATTTTAACCTTTTGAAGTTTGTGAAGCTTGCTTTATGGCTCATAATACAGCCAATTAAAAAAAATTAAGCATTTTTCAGTTATTAAGTATGATATTTTATATGTTTATTTCAATCAGGTCAGATTGTTCTATAGCCTTACTTTAAAAAATGTCTGCTTATTTTATCAGTTACTGAGAGAGCATGTTAACATCTGCCATTATATTATAAATGCGCCTGTTTGTCCTTATAGTTCTGTAAATTTTTGCTTTATATATTTTGAGGCCAATGTTATTAGGTGCATCCAAATTTAGAAAGCTTATAATTACTAGTGAATTGATCCTTTTTTTCATTGAGAAACAATCTTCTTAATTTCTAATAATACTTTTTTTTATTGCTGATTCTATTTTAGCTGTTATTAATATAGGTGCACCAGTTACTTTTAGTTAGTGTTTGTATGGGTACCCTTTACCATTTTTTACTCTCAAACTTTTTTGTATTCTTACATTTTAAATGCAGTTCTTCTGAATAGTAAATAACGTGTATTTCCTAATCCAGTGTGATAATCTTTGTCTTTTAACTGAAGCATTTTTATTGACATTTACTGAAATTATAGGTGTGTTCATCTTTAAATCTACCTTCTCATGATATGTGCTGTGTATTTGTCTATCCTGTTATACTTTTCTTGCTTTGTTCTTTCTCAAATTATTTTGGATTAAAAAGATTCTATTCTTCCACACTTTTGTAACACAATGCTTAATTCTGTATATGGTTTTAAAAGCTTACCAACATCTAATTTACTACAAATCCATTCCAGTTTTAGTTTAAACTATTGTGTATTTCAGGTCTAGAACTTCTATTTGACTGTTTAAAAAAATCTATGATGTCATATTATAGATTCCCTAATTTTTTGTGAAATTTTAAAACTTGGTTTATGACATTGAGGATAAAGTTGTTTCATAATCTGTATCCAATAATGTCAATATCTGGAGTCTCTGTCTGTCTGTTTCTGTTGCCTAATTTTTCTGCTTGCTCATGTTGTTTGTCTTTACAGATGCTTAGTTAGTTTTGAATATTCTAGACATTACAGTGAAAATTTATTTGTTGAAATAACTAGAGGCCTGTTGCTGCTGCTGCTAAGTCGCTTCAGTCGTGTCCAACTCTGTAGGACCCCATAGATGGCAGCCCATCAGGCTCCCCCATCCCTGGGATTCTCCAGGCAAGAACACTGGAGTGGGGTGCCATTGCCTTCTCCGACTAGGGGCCTAGCATGGTATTTTCTACATCTAGAAAGGATTTCCATTGTTTTCACCATTAGTCTAGAGGTACTACTTCTTTTGGGCCATCATAATCTAAATTCACTTAATTTGAGGTTTTCTGGGCCATCAGGTGACGTGGTGCCAGACTGCTGTCCATAAAGAGATGGTCATGGATGCTAAAAGATGGTTAGCACCCAGTTTACTCTCAGTCCTGAGGTAGAGTGCTTCCTTGACCTTCCCAGACCAAAGTGAAAGTGGCTTACCTGGGTCTCTTCCCATGATTTTGCCTCACTTGTTCCACAAGGTTTCAAGGTACAGCTCAGCCTTTTGTCTGTCTCAGCTTGACCAGCAACTATTTCATGCCTAAAGTCACCTTAAATGCCAGGCTCAATACAATTCTTAATATCTGTTAGTGGATCAGTGCTTTAAATAAGATTTTTCTTTTTTTGTTTTGTTCAGATTTTTAATGGTCTTTAAAGGAAAGATTGGTCTGAGTTATGTAGCTCACTCTTGTTAGAAATAGAAATTCATGGTGTGCCTTTAAGCAGAATCTTTCTGAGCCTTGTTTTCTATTATTATTATTTTTTAAAAGCTAGTGCTCTAGGTGACAATTCTCATTCTCACTGATATAGCAGTTTGGCACCTTATTCTTAGACCTCCACTATAACATGTTCCCAGATATCAATTAATGTTTCCTTATTGAATGGCAAATTTGGCATTAGCAACAGGTTATGAGGCCAATGCTAATGTGATGCTCCATTGAAAATTTTCAGAATATTCTCTTTTAAAATGGAATCAAGAAAGTAAATAAACATGTTTTTATTTTTCTTATTTTTCATTATGCTGCCAAAGATGTGCACAAGGGAATTTGTACAATGAGCATGTGTGGGAGATGACAGCTGTTGCTTAAGCCATTGAGATGGAGATTGTTAGCAAATTACATTTGGCTGCTCCCCACACATGAGATGGGAACTCCAATATGAGTAGATGCCTATTAGTACAATGCATTTTGGGACTAACTAAAAAATATGTTCATACAACATAAATTGGTGCAGCCATTATGAAGAACAGTATGGCGATTCTTCATAAAACTGCAAATAGAACTGCTGTATGACCTAGTAATCCCTCACCTGGGCATGTACCTGGACAAAAAGATAATTCAAAAAGATACACACACCTCTATGTTCATAGCAACACTATTTATAATAGCCAAGACACATAAACACCCTAAAGGTCCAATAACAGATGAATGGATAAAGATGTGGTACATATATACAACGGAATACTACTCAGCTATAAAAAAGAACGAAATAATGCCATTTGTAGCAATGTAGATTTATCTAGAGACGACCATACTAAGTAAGTCAGAGAAAGACAAATACCATGTGATATCACTTATATGTGGAATCTAAAATATGACACAGATGAACTTATCTATAAAACAGAAATAGACTCAAACATAGCATACTTATGGTTGCCGAGGGAGAGGTGGGGTAAGGGAGGGATGATTGGGAGTTTTGGATTAGCAGTTTGTCTATAAACAACAAGGTTTGTTGTTTATAGCACTTCATAGCACAGGGAACACTATTTAATATCCTGTGATAAGTAAGCCATAATGGAAAATAATATGAAAAAGAATGTATGCATATGTGTGACTTAATGACTTTGCTATACAGCAGAAATTAATTTTGTAAATTGACTACACCACCATAAAATAAAGTAAAAAATACATTCACACAAATTAAAAGTTTAAATGTGAATAAGTTTTGAAATATAAGAAATCAGGCCCAGCTTGGTGTGAATAGATTTTTTTGGCTTTGATAATGGAAAAGATTGCAGCCATCCTTTTCTTTTCCTTGCATAGAAAATATAGAACAAAAAATAGTAATGCACTGTGTTTGTCAAACACTAGCTATGTGAGAGGAACTTTTAAAAAGGCTTAACCAATGTAAACTCTTGTTAAATGTTATTAAACTCATTTTCTAGATGAGCAAAGTGAAGCTCAGAGAAGTTGCCTTTGTTTGTACAGTTAGTGCATGAGAACCAGGATGCAAGAGCAGCAGCTTGAGCTCTTGTCCACTCTGCCATGGTGTTCATTTCTTCCTGATTTACACTGTAATTCTGTTGGTCCAAGGGTTACCCCTCCAGGGCTCTATGCCTACCTTCTGTGGAATCATTAGAGTAACACAAATAGGACCTATTTGAACACATTATCTGGTCACTTTTATTTACAACCTGTCCTGGCGGGTGGATGAGTCTGAGGGTATGAGGCTCTGATGTGTACCCACAGACCATCCCACTTTTCTGGGGATACAGGCACCCATAAATACCCTTCAGCCCCCTCCCTTGTAGTTGTACAGCTTTCACCAGTCCCAACCCTTTTCACCAGGCTGTGAAAGATCAACACTTTGTGCTTACTTATTGTTTTTCATCTTGGTGTGGTCAGTTCTTGGAATTGCAGCAGTCTGGGCACATATGACAGCTGCTCGCTTGCCACTTGTTACCTCTTCCTCCTCCACTGTCAGAGATCATAGATGTCATAACCTGACTGGGAAAATGAAGCAATAGGAGACTGACACAAGATGGCAAACTATTAACTGTTCTATTAATTCTTTCAAAAATTAATTTTAATATTGAATGGAAGAGTCTTTAAATTCTATAATACTTTACAATTTTCAAAACTTTCCCACAGAGGACTTTATGTAATCCCACAATAATCCCTTCCCCCCCTTACCTCGATGTACCCTCTCCTACCATCCCTCTCCCCACTAGTAACCAATCACTAGTTTGTTCTCCATATCTGTGAGTCTGTTTATTTTTAGTTTTCTTTTTCTAATCTATTGTATTTTTTAGATTCCACATATAAGTACTACCATAGTGTTTGTCTTTCTCTGCCTGACTTATTGCACTCAGCATAATGCCCCCCAAGTCCATCCATGTTGCTGCAAATGTCAAAATTTCATTCTTTTTTTATGGTTGAGTAGTCAGGTATGGATGTGAGAGTTGGACTATAAAGAAAGCTGAGTACCGAAGAATTGATGCTTTTGAACTGTGGTGTTGGAGAAGACTCTTGAGAGTCCCTTGGACTGCAAGGAGATCCAACCAGTCCATCCTATGGGAGATCAGTCCTGGGTGTTCATTGGAAGGACTGATGTTCAAGCTGAAACTCCAGTACTTTGGCCACCTGATGTAAAGGGCTGACTCATTTGAAAAGACCCTTATTCTGAGAAAGATTGAGGGCAGGAGAAGGGGATGACAGAGGATGAAATGGTTGGATGGTATCACTGACTCAATGGACATGAGTTTGGGTGGACTGGGAGTTGGTGATGGACAGGGAGGCCTGGCGTGCTGCGGTTCATGGGGTCTCAAAGAGTCGGGCATGACTGAGCGACTGAACTGAACTGAGTATTCCATTGCATATATATATATATATATATATATATATATATATATATATCTCACATCTTTATCCATTCATCTGTTGATGGATACCTAGGTTGCTTCCATACCTTGGCAATTGCAAATAATGCTGCTATAAACTTTGGGGTTCATGTATCTTTTTGAATTGGTGTTTTTTGTTTCTTTCTGATATGTACCCAGGAATGGAATTATTGCATCATACTGTAGTTCTATTTTTAGTTTTTTGAGGAAACTAAATATTGTTCTTCATAGTGGCTATACCAAAGTATAATCCCACCAACACAGGAGGAGGGTTCCTTTTTCTCCACATCATCACCAACATTTGTTATTTGTGTTCTTTTTGATGATATGTGCTATTGATTCTTACAGTCAATTGGTGCTAGCGGTTTGGCTGCCAGACCTGTGGATGGTGCTTCTGAATGCTCTGAGGATGGTGGCTTGTTGGGGCTGAAAGGTCATATTTACTGGTGGGATGGTGAGCTGCTGAGTAGCAAAGCCTGCACTGTGAGAGGGAGCCTAGAGGCTTTGGGAAAGAGGCTGCAGTGGAGGATCTTCTGGGGAGGAGTGAGGAGCTCCACTGGCAGTAAAGTTGCCCACCAAGAGGATGACATGTGGGGAAGAGCTGACACATGGAGTTGACCTGACCTCTGGCAAAGAGAATAGACTATGGCTTTGAAATATAAGGAGCTGTACTTTGGGTCTTGAATAGACCACTTACCAGCTATGTGGATCTGTGGACATCATTAGTTTCTCTTGGCCTCAAGTTCAGCATACATCAGATGGAGATAGAGTACCCTTATTCTTGTTCTCATAAGACCGTATGATGAGAAAAGCTCTGAGATTGTTCATGGCAATTTTGGGGGATCAGGAAATGCTGACTATAAGAGAACCAGGTTTGCTTTCTTTGCTCAGGGCAGTTGCCCTTCTGTAGTTTTGTTCTATCACAGTGAAGGTAAGGGAACAGTAGTTTTACAGGAGAGAGGGGTCATATCTCTTCTCTGGTTTTCAGGCTGCCCTCCAGATGTAGCCAGCAGTTTGCTGGTATATTTGGCAGCTGCAGCACCTCAGTTGAACATTGTCTTGGGAACAGCTTACTGAGACTTTCTTGTTCCCAGTCTGAGAATGTTGACAGCTCAGAGCCCATCACTTCAGAAACATGGTACCATGGGTCCCTGGGCTTAGTACTTAAAATTGTTGGAGCCTCAGTTTCTTCATCTGTGAAATGGTGATTATAATATATGATTCACAGGGATATTATAGGAATAAGTTATCATAAACTTTGTTCATGTTAACATACTCATTCTTAGTTGAGCCTTAGCAAAAGTAAGAGATATAGAAATAGATAAATAAATAACTAAAGAAATAATTGAATCTTTTGTCTATATATTTACTCAAGAACTTAAAAAATTTTTATTGGAGTATAGTTGACTTACAGTGTTGTGTTATTTTCAGTATAGCAAAGTGAGTCTGTTTATATGTGTGCGTGTCTGTGTGTATCTATCAATCTATATATATCTCTACTCTTTGTTAGATTCTTTTCCTTTACAGAGTATTGAGTAGGGGTCCCTGTGTTATAGAGTAGTGCCGTATTAGTTACCTATGTTATTGTTCCAGTGTTTCCAGATGAATGAGCTATCACTTCTTTATGTTAGGAAGACAGATTTTTTGCCTGCTGCTCCCCAGTAGGTTACGCTGGATGGGTTCATGTAGCACAAGGCTTATCACCAAGGACCCAGCAGCCATGTTGCCTGCTTTAAATCCAGGCCTGACTGCTCCCTGGCTGTGCAATACTGTGCAAGTTACTTACCCTTTCCACCTATGTGTGTGCATGCTCAGGTGCTTCATTGTGTCTGACTCTTTATGGCTCCATGGACTGTAGCCTGCCAGGCTCCTCTGTTCACCAGGATTCTCTAGGCAAGAATATTGGAGTGGGTTTCCATGCCCTTGCCCAGTGGATCTTCCTAACCCAGGGATTGAACCCGCATCTCTTACATCTCTTGCATTGGCAGGCGGGTTCTTTATCACTAGTGCCACTTGGGAAACCCCTATAAAACGAGGAAAACAATAGTTCCTTCATAGTGTTGTTGCATGGATTAAATTCATATGTTCAAATTTTGATAACAGTTCTTGGCAAGAGCTTGTTAGTTTGCTTCCTTCCTCACCCTCACAGAATGTCCCCTAAATAGCAGACAGAGAAGTGGGACCAAATCTTCCAGGCAGATGGTTCCTTTCCTCTGTTTGAGCCCACCAAGGGGCTCCCATCAACTGAGAAGAAATCTCCAGTCCCTACTGGGCCTATGAGGCCCTGCCAGGAATCTTCCTTGGTTCCCTGTTTGGCATCTTTCCCTCCTCTCCACAGACGATGCAAGCCCAGATTCCCTCCTGAAACCCCCCAGGTTCAGCCACCTCGTTTACATCCTCACTGTGGTGAAATCTTTGTTTCAAAGCTGCCTCATCAGAGAGATCTTGGCTACCTGTTCTGTGGAAATCAGCCAATTCCTCTTTCTCCATCTCCCTAAACTGCATTTTATTTATTTAATTGGAATATGATTGCTTTACAATGTTATGTTAGTTTCTGCTATACAGCAAAATGACTCAGCTACACATATACATATATCTTCTCTTTTTTGCAATTCCTTCCTATTTAGGTTACCATAGAACATTGAATAGAATTCCCTGGACATACACCCAGAGAAAACCATAATTCAAAGAGATGCATGCCTACCAAAGTTCATAGCAGCACTATTTACAATAGCCAGGACATGGAAGCAACCTAAATGTCCAAGAACAGAGGAATGGATAAAGAAAATGTGGTAAATATATAAAATGGAATATTACTCAACCATGAAAAGGAACGAAATTGTGCCATTTGCAAAGATGTGGATGGACCTAGAGATTGTCATACAGAGTGAAGTAAGTCAGAAAGAGAAAAACAAATATCGTATGTTAATGCATATATGTGGATTCTAGAAAAATGGTATAGGTGAACATATTCACAAAGCAGAAATAGAGACACAGACATAAAGAACAAATGTATGGATACTGAGGGGGGATGGGGGTGGGATGGATTGGGAGATCAGGATTGACATGTATATACCACATTTTTTTTTAATGGTAACCTGCTGCTGCTAAGTCGCTTCAGTCGTGTCCGACTCTGTGTGACCCCATAGACAGCAGGCCACCAGGCTCCACCATCCCTGGGATTCTCCAGGCAAGAACACGGGAGTGGGGTGCCATTGCCTTCTCCGTAAATGGTACCTATCAGTACCAAATGTATTTCAGACTTTCTTATTTATTAGCTTATTTTCTGCCTCCTCCCATTACAATGTAAACTCCATGAAGATAGGCCTTTATGTACTTTCAGCAGACAGAACAGTGCCTGGCATCTTATAGAAATTCAAAATGTATTTGTGATGGTGAATAAGTGAATTACCTGTAACTCAACCAATTGCTGGTTGGCTGGTGTTAAACTGTTGTCTGTGCCCTAGGCTCCTAGGCTCCCCGATGGTGTGTCCCATAGTGCATGCGGATGCTTAGCAGGTAAGCCAGGCCCCTGAGAATCTCAGTGGGGCCTGTCATGAGCATTGGGGTGCATATATCTTTTTGATAGTATAATTAGTTTTGTCCAGATATATGCCCAGGAAGGGGATTGCTGGATCATACGGCAATCATATTTTCAGTTTTCCAAGGAACCTCCATACTGTTTTCCATTGTGTTAAATTCTGCATTTTGACCTCTACAAACTGGGCTAAGGGTATTTATTCTTTCTCAGAAGAGTTGTTTCTCTATAAATTTCCTCTTTATGAATTCATCCATCCTTCCATTCATATAAATCATGGATATTTCATAAGCAGGTACTGAGCACAGAGCATCTCAGGGTGATGGTGAGAGCTATTGCTTACCGGTACCTGCTATGAGCTGGGCCTGCTGCCACCTTCTAATAGTTGCAGCAATGTAAGGTAGGTATCCTAATCTCCTTTGCAAAAAGGCAGAAACAAAGGTGCAAAGAAATTCATTTGCCCAAGGTCACAGCTAGCAGACAGCAGTGTTGGAGTCTGCCCCAGGCCTGTGACCTGGTGCTCTGTTCCCTGTCTCTCACGTAACCCCTCTCTGGTGCTGTGCACATCTCACCTGGCAGGGTACCACTGACAGGGCCATGCCTGGGGCCCTGCTTCTTGTGAGCTTCCCATCTGCAGCTGGAAGGTCCTGGTGGTTCCAGTGCTGGCCACTCCTCATTCAAGATGAAGGGCTGGCCATGAGGAAAGCATGCCCATCCTATCAGTTTCCTATCTTCACTTACAAGCCCCCATGCCTCTCCAACAGAAGCCTCTCTATCAGAGGCCTGGAAGAAAGAGAACTGACTTTCCAAAGAGTTCAAGAAACCTGAACACACTGTCGCTTGAGGCTCCAAAGTCCAGCTCAACCATCTGCACTGCATGAAGCCTCCAGGTGAACCTGGGCGGATCCAGGGTTTTCTGTCACCTCCTGCCAGGTGGCGGACCAGGCATTTGGCACTGAGCTGTTCCCGTGAGGTGCTCTAGGCAGATGCTGGCCGAAACGATGGGTCAGCCTGACCTATAAGCATGGCTGCACATTGGCTCATGGTATCATGGTGTTTTCAGAAGCAGAGTTTGCCCAGGACCCTGAGAGCCAGATGGGGACATCTGGAGCAGCAGCAGGGCCCCGCTGCTCCCCCATCCCTCCTGGGAAGCTGACGTTGCTTTATGGCAATGCTTCTATTAGGCTGGTGATGGAATGTCTGTGGCAAATGGCAGTATTTAAGAACAATTAACAGCATTCACTCCTGGTGAGCTGTGGGGGTACTGAGATGCAGACGACATGGTTCCTGCTCCCCAGGGCCTCACAGGTTAGAACCTGCAGATTTCTCTTCAGAGACAGACAACAGCATCTGCTGCTAAACACCAGATTCATATACTTGTTCTGCAGTCATGGCCAAAGACTTCTTGGGAATAGAGAGCATCACTGCTTCATCTCAGGGACATGAGATGCAGAAGAATGAGTGCAGCCTTTGGCTCCTAAGAGGGTTCACCCTGCCTGTTAGAAATCCCTAAGCTCTGGCTCCTGCTGGAGATTCAGATTGAACTGGTCTGTCAAGGTCCCCACAGTAGCATTTTAAAAGCTCTCCAGATGAACCTGATGTGCCCACCTTTCTGAGCATCAGCACTGCCTGGGGAACTTTCTAAACATCGTAAATGCTTGCATTCACTCCAGACCCACCAAGTCACAGCCTCAATGGGATAGGGTTTGAACAGTTGTGCTAAAAAAGTCCTTCTGTTGCTCTCATGCAGAGCTGCGATTGATAACCATGAATTAGATTTAATTTTGTATCTTGCTCATGCAAATTACCTTTCTGAGATTAAGTCCACGTTCTGTGAAATGGGCTGCTCTAGAGGTGGGCTGCTGTTCAGTGGGATCATGTATGCTACGTGCTTGGCACACATTGATGGATCTGGATGTTTTACAAACGGTCTTCTTGGTACTTTTGGTCTTCAAGTGGCCAACTACTTCTGGCTGGTTTAAGCAATGCATTTAATTCACTTGAATATGTTCTCCTTGTTTTATGCATGAAGTCTAAATGGTGTGGAGCTTGCATCCCACTGCTAATGAAGTCATCTAAGACTATAAAACTTCTATTCTTTGAAAGAAAATCTATTCACTTTTCTGTCACTATCTTCGGGGTCCTTGATCTCACCTGTTCACTCAGGAAACACAGGTGAATGTTCATCCTGTGTCAGACATGGCTCTTGGATGGAGACCCATCCAACTCTTCATGGGGCTCACCACTAATGAAAGGGACAGATATCTAAACAAGTAATAATGCTTAATTAACACTGGGTGATGTTTCCATGAGGTCTATAGGGACAAAACATAAGAAGCACTTATCCTTTCCCCCTTTTGAACAATTTTTTTCAAAAGCAAACCTGCAAAGTGTTTTGAAACAATGATGTGATCCCCAGGTGCCTCATAATCAGTGGCGGTTCCCTCCATACAGTTCCAAAATCAAGACATTTACGTTGTGTTCAAGACAATTCTAGCTGACAAATGTGAACCACTTCCTGTTCTGAATGGAGCATCCCAGTGTGGGGAAAATGTTGGATTTTGTGGGTGGAGGGTCTGGTGGTGAAGGTAATGATCTATGCTCTGACTGGGCCAGGAAGAAAAAAAAATGATATTAAGAGATAAATATGTACCTGGAAGGACATTGTGAAGGGCAGTGCATTGACTAGGCAGGCCTAAGAGGCCTACTTTTTAGATAATTAAATAGATTTTGTTTCTACAGCTGTTAACTGAGTGTAGAACGTTGCTTCAGACATGGTCATGATTGCAAGCATACACTACCATGTATAAAATAGATAACTACTGAGGATCTATTGTATAGCACAAGGAACTCTACTTAATGCTCTGTAATGAAAAATGGGATATATATATATATGTATGACTGATAAATATAAAGTGTAGCAGAAACTGACAACATTGTAAACCAACTATACTCGAATAAAAAAAAACAAAACAAAACTTGTCTACTTTGTCTGTATCTGGACCCAGGAACCACGTTCCAGATACTCCTTTCCTTAAACTCAGTGTTTTCAATACAAACACTTTAATAATAATTATACCCACACCAAGGAATATTCATTGAAAATGTATTTTTCACATTAAACCCTATTATCCAATTTAATTTCTTGGTCAATTTTCTGTGAAGTGCAGTTAAACTGCCTCCAATTGTTTCCACGTTTATTTCCCTGAAATTATTTTTATCTAAATCAATTCTTTTCATATAATTTTCTTTGGGTCTGGAGATTTAATTTGTTTGCCAGCTTTATTATTAATAAGAAATTTTACTGAATATGGCTTCTGTCATTGTGAATTTTCTTTGTCATCATTAATTCTACAAAGTCCAATTTTTCTGGGTCAGATTTTACCATGTGCAGTGTTAGCCGTTGCCAGCTTTATTTAGAGTTGATTATTACTACCACTGTTTCTGCTGTTTCCCCATCTATTTCCCATGAAGTGATGGGACCAGATTTCATGATCTTCATTTTCTGAATGTTGAGCTTTAAGCCAACTTTTTCACTCTCCTCTTTCACTTTCATCAAGAGGCTTTTGAGTTCCTCTTCACTTTCTGCCATAAGGGTGGTGTCATCTGCATATCTGAGGTTATTGATATTTCTCCCAGCAATCTTGATTCCAGCTTGTGCTTCTTCCAGCCCAGCATTTCTCATGATGAACTCTGCATATAAGTTAAATAGGCAGGGTGACAATATACAGCCTTGACGTACTCCTTTTCCTATTTGGAAACAGTCTGTTGTTTCATGTCCAGTTCTAACTGTTGCTTCCTGACCTGCATATAGGTTTCTCAAGAGGCAGGTCAGGTGGTCTGGTATTCCCATCTCTTTCAGAATTTTTCATAGTTTATTTTGGTCCACACAGTCAAAGGCTTTGGAGTAGTCAATAAAGCAGATATAGATGTTTTTCTGGAACTCTCTTGCTTTTGGGGAAACAGTGGAAAAATAGTGTCAGACTTTATATTTTTGGGCTCCAAAATCACTGTAGATGGTGATTGCAGCCATGAAATTAAAAGGTGCTTACTCCTTGGAAGGAAAGTTATGACCAACCTAGATAGCATATTAAAAAGCAGAGACATTACTCTGCCAAAGTAATGTCTAGAACAAAGGTCCATCTAGTCAAGGCTATGGTTTTTCCAGTGGTCATGTATGGATGTGAGAGTTGGACTGTGAAGAAAGCTGAGCACCGAAGAATTGATGCTTTTGAACTGTGGTGTTGGAGAAGACTCTTGAGAGTCCCTTGGACTGCAAAGGGATCCAACCAGTCCACCCTAAAGGAGATCAGTCCTGGGTGTTCATTGGAAGGACTGATGCTGAAGCTGAAACTCCAATATTTTGGCCACCTCATGCGAAGAGTTGACTCATTGGAAAAGACCCTGATGCTGGGAGGGATTGAGGGCAGGAGGAGAAGGGGACAACAGAGGATGAGATGGCTGGATGGCATCACTGACTCGATGCACATGAGTTTGGGTGAACTCTGGGAGTTGGTGATGGACAGGGAGGCCTGGTGTGCTGCGATTCATGGTGTCACAAAGAGTTGGACATGACTGAGTGACTGAACTGAACTGAACTGACCGATTTCTACCACTATTACTTGCTATGAGTTGGATAAAAGACTTATTTTATTTATTTCTTCCCTAATCAGTGAGAAAATAAGAGCAATTTTCTGCACACAATTCCAAGTATGCCCAACTAATCAGGATGGTCCATTATTGGCTAATCCAGATTTTTCATGTGTTTCTGTCTATTTGTATCTTGTGAATTAATGTGTCCACACTGCTCTTGGTTGGATTGGTAAATAGATGCTGGGGTCAAAGCAGCATATTTTTAGGCAGTCTTGGCATATTGATGAGCTTTTCTAACTAGGTGATATTAATACTGATCCCAGAAGAAAGACTTGTGCCTCTGGTCCTTTTTGTGCCTCAAGTCTCAAGAGAGACTTGTGCCTCACTCAGACCCCAGGGTCTAGGTGAAGACTGGACTGAGAGAGCTCTGGGGTTCTAGTCCAACCCACCAGGCTCTTCTGTCCATGGAATTCTCCAGGCAAGACCACTGAAGTGGGTAGCCATTCCCTTCTCCAGGAGATCTTCCAGACACAAGGATCAAACCCAGGTCTTCTGCATTGCAGGCAGATTCTTTACTGTCTGCCATCATGGAAGCTCACTGGAAATAATACATTTTATCTAATGAGAGGTCAGAAAGCAGAGACAAGTGTATGCACTAGAACTCCATTCAGGAAGAGCATTGTATTCACTTGGAAGAATTACTTCCAAAAATCTCTTGGGAAAGACCTCATCCTCTACCACCAGAATGTAGTGGCTGAACTGACCAAAAAACAAGGAAGAAGGTGATAAGAGGTGATCCTACAGGAAGAAAAATATGGAAGAGGGAGAGATGAGAATGGAGACTGTGTTAGTTTGCCTGGGCTGCTCTAACGACTTACCATAGACTGGGTGTTAAACAGCAGACATTTATTTTTTCACTGTTTTTGGAGGCTAAGAATCCAAGACCAAGTTGCCAGGTAATTCACTTTCTGGTGAGAACCCACGTTCTGGTTTGT